>NC_072389.2:99469763-99778335 GCF_028885625.2 Pongo pygmaeus | reverse complement strand
AAGATACACGATCATACACTTTTCTGCTTTTAATTTTTTTTTTCGTATGCTAGAGTTGATGAAGAGAATTAACCAATCAACCTCCATCAAGGCAAGTTTCCATTTTCTATTTCTTCTGCAGCTGCATCAGCCCATCTAAATTCTAGACTAGAGTCAACGTGCTGTCATTGAATGGGCATGAGTTTTGGGATCTGACTATTCTTAATTCAGATTCTAGCCCTGTTTACTAGCCTAGGTAATATTCACCAAATTAGTTAACCCTATGAATCAATTTATCATTCATTAAAAGGTTATAATATATTATAGATATTAGAATACATACATATATATGTTGCAGAATTTGCAGATAGATTGAAATACAATGGAAAGCAGAGCCTTTAATATAGTACCTGCCAGACAATCTAGTACTCAATGAACATTAGCCATTGCTTTCCCATCACTGTACTCAGATTAAGGGGAGAAGCTGCCATTCCTGCTATGAGAGGCTTCTCTGAGATGAATGCTTGACACAATTCTCTGCCATTCTCAGGGAAATAAGGTAAGAAGCATACTCTCAAAGGTGTGCCCCTCATGCCGCTGTCAAACCAGATTATTTCTGGGTCAGCTCTGAAACACACTTCCACAAATTATTTCTAAGCCTTTGCTTGTGGACATTTCTGAACCACAGTCCAGGGATCTAAGAGGGAAATTATGTCCTCCAATGCCTGTGTTCCTGGGAAGGAACTTTCTACACTTTTCCTGTTTCTGTCTGGGTAACTTCCCACACCCTACCAAGGGCAGTAGGACGGGGTCCGAGGATTGCAGGGTGCCGCCCAGTATGCAGTTGGGATGCATCACAAGTGCACAGTTTCTATCACACAGTCACACTGCACACGATCACTGCCAAATGGTCTCTTCCTATTGCTCCAATCAGCAAGTACACTTTTAAGCCTGAAGACTTGGAGGTTATGAATTTCATGTTGGTTCTATGCCTGATGCCAAATTAGATTAGATTCTACTTTCAGCCTAAAAGAAAAAAAAACAAACAAACTTTTCTTTGGAAAAACAATATTTTTTGTCCAATTTACATCTTAGGTTTACCATGGGGGCTTTAGTTTAAAGTTGTTCTCATTGGAGATTCTTGATTGGCTGGAAGCCCCTGGGCTGTGCTTATAAGAAGTGGCCAAATAACAATGGAATGATACCAATAGTGGTAGTGGGTAATATATTTAAGCATCATGTTCATGGTCTTGCATTCATTATGTCACTGCCAATGACTCCAGGCCACATACCAGACACACTAAAGGAGGCTTTCCTAAAATACAGATTTCCAGGCCACAGCCCATGCCTCAGAACCTAGTGTAAAATTCTATATTTTAAAAAATATTTTATTAGTGATTCTAGTGCATAGAAATACAGCAAAAGTGGCAAAAATCCCAAGGGTGACAACTACTATCGATGACTGGAGTAGGAAAAGTCATTTCCTAAGGTCCTTTAGGAAGTGGTGAAACTGTAGACTGGAACTCAATCCATCCTGATCTCAGAGCTTGAAAACATAACCCTTACCTTAAGTGAAACAGGTCCAACAGCACAGACCAATCCTGTGGGATGCTGAGGGTCGCTACCTGCATCTTCTGACTCAATGGGTCTAAGAAAGGGCCCAGGAATCTACATTTTACAGAGCCCTCTGTTACCCTACATGATTTTGAAGCAGGTGACCTGACAACCATATTTTTACAAAACTCCTCTACTTCCTCCAATCTAAAGAAAACAATGCCAACATGCTTTCTCCTAATTAATTGGCCTATTTCTTAGCTTATCTAGTCAAATCAGTCATTTCCACTGACATGTCATGAGACCCTTTTTGTTTTTCCAGTTCTCAATCTTTCTTATCTCTCTATGAGCAGATGACCAAATAATAGATCTGTTAATTCTGGAGTCTAGAGTTCTGAGACCTTAATCTTTTTTTTTTTTTTTTTGAAACAGAGTCTCACACTGTGACCCAGGCTTGAGTGCAGTGGTGCAATCTTTGCTCACTGCAACCTCCCCCTCCCAGGTTCAAGCAATTCTCCTGCCTCAGCCTCCCAAGTAGCTGGGATTACAGGCATGTGTGACCACGCCCAGCTCTTTTTTTTTATTTTTAGTAGAGATGGGGTTTCACTGTGTTGGCCATCATTCTGCCCTTTACTAGATTCAGGCTTCTCACTTTAGTAGAAATTTCTGCTCACAATTTTTCTTCTCAGGATCTACACAAATTTACATAATCTGTGCCCTCCCTAAGTCATTTTCTAGCACTCTTGCTCCCATTTGCTAAGATGACTATACTGGCCTTATTCTGTACGTATTACATGTGAAGAGTTCTCAGGCAGTTTATTTAAAAGGCCTTCCCATGCACAAAGTGAAAATCCTCCCTTACGTGAAAGGCTGTATGAGGAAGTGGAAGGTGTTGGGTGTGCACTTATCATGACCATGAAGAACTGAGCCACGTAGTGGACCTGACAACGTGAGAATTCTAACTTTGCCGTGCAGTAGCCACAGCATCTTAAACAAGTTACTTAATCTTTTGGGGATCTCAATGTCATTATCCATGAAATGAAGATAATATCAGGACTATAACAAGAATTAAATGAAAACACATGTAAATGTCAATTAGAATTACATTTAAAGTCAGACGGACTTAGATTTGAATTCTCCCTCTGCCACATGCTTGAAGTTAACCTCAGCAAGTCTCGGGTTATAAAATAAATTTAAAATTGTCTACCTCATGGGGTGTGGTGGGGAGTGAGTGCAAAGGCTAATGTTTAGAAAATTCCCAGAACATTTCCTGGCACATAGGAAATGCTTCATAAAAGTTAGTTATTATCCTCAGCTCCACTCCCAGAGGCCTGTTCAAAGAATCCGCACTGCTAACAAGCCCAGATCACGTTAACTCATAGAACCCCTGATATTCCAGGTACCTAGAGTGAGCGTCTCAGAGAATGGGGCTCAATACAAGGGGGTAGCCTGAAGAGTCTTCATCTTCATCTAAAGGGCTGACTATGGGGGGTCCCAGAAAAACTCTGCATACCCTTCACATTATAAGAAATTTTTTCTTTTAAATTCAGGAAACTGCCTATAACGCGTTTCAGAAAAATGACCCTCAGCCATGTCTGTCTCCACTCTTGTGTTCCCACTGAGGTTGCAGATGCACAGTGCCTGTGTCCACCCCACTGCTTATCATTCTTCGAGCTGAGTCTGTTAGCTGTGGTCTCAGAATCCTTCTTAACATGGCATGCATGCTGAAACCTTATTTGCTCTCTCTTCAAGAAAAGATTCCCTAAGCTGAGCTTAAACTTCATTCCATCACATACCCTGCTCCAAGCCTGTCGTCTCAGAGCAGTGACTCTTGACTTTTTGTTGGCTTCACATTTATCATATCTGTAGTGATTTTATCACAGTTAATATTAACTTTGTATCAGCCCAAAGGGCTCCACAGGTCCAGATGAACCAGAAGTATTTTGCCCCTTTATTTTCTTCTAACCTTTTTCTAAGAATAGCAACAAAACCAGAAAGCCCTGGAGCCTTCATCCTCATTTATTTCACTGCTTGGATATAATTTAAGGAGATGCACTAAAAATGTCAAAAGTGAACAAATTGAAAAGAGTGTTTCAATCCTCCAGGCATGAGACAAACTCTCCAGGAAACTAATCTTTAAAATATTTGGAACTGACCAAAGGTTAATTTTAAACCCTTAAGTGAAAAGTGATGATTTTTGTCCTCATCTGCTGGGTACAATACTGCGCACTGAGGTATAGTGGGAAGACAGTCCCTCTTTTCTGTTCCCACCACCTAAGGCACGGTCCCCCACAGCAGAGGCATCTCTGCTTCCTGTTTGCGCCATTTTAAGGGATGGCGCTCCCATCTCTTTAAGCTGCCGCTCTTCCAACTTGGCAGGGCTGATTAGGAAGACCCAGTTCCTGACCACTGATGCTTTGCTACGCTAGGCTGGAAAATGTCTCCCTCTGCCCTTGAGAAGGGGGTCTGAATGTTTTGTGAGACTAATACCGCAGCAACATTCCAGTGTGTTTCACGCTGCTGCCTCCTGTTTCCCTTGAAGTTTTCACCAGACCCTGGATTTCTTTTTCACTTCCTGTTCTGAGCCATTGCCGGGCACTCATTACCCACCAGCTGTGGCCCAGCTGCTGCATTCTACACTAGAGGTGGTGCCCTGCACCTGGCGAGTGAGTCATTCCCCTTCTGCCTGCTAGCACAGTGCATTAAGCCTTCCGAGTCTTTGTTTGGAAAGCAGCTCTATAAATGTCAAGTATTACTAACTGTCCAGGAGAGAGGTGGGAAAACCAAAGGCTTGGGAAGACTGAAGAATTGAGTAAAACCTTGTTCGTTTGTTTACTTTTTTTTCTCTCCTGTTCTTTCCTTTCTTATCTGCCACTCTACTTTGGATTTCCAGACTAGCCAAAGGATTGAAATGACCATCCCCATAAATATGTAAATTGACACAAATCTGGAAATACTAATCATTTTAAAATAAAACCGAGATCAGTAGTATTGCTCACATTCGTAATAACTTTGGCACATAAAATAGAAATGTAGGTAAATCAGGCTTATTATCTTATCCATGAAAAGCTTTCAGTCTAATACAATGAAGGACAATATGCACAATAAGTGTGTGTCGACGAGATCAGGAAACAGTTCCGTTTCCTTGGAGACAGCAAAGTGTGCCAGGGCATGGGTATCCCGTCTTGGTAGCTACTGCGGCTGTTTTTACAACCTTTTAACTCTGCTTGTTTTTTGTCTCACTCCTTCTGATATATCCTCTCATTAGAAGGCCGAGTGATCTTCCTTAGATGCCAGTCTTATCAGTCTTTTTCTTATTGCTTTTGTTAAAATCCTTAGAGATGACTGTGGAAAGAGCAAAGGCAACCCACTCAAGTGTAAGAGAAAATCTTCCTAAATTAATCCTTTCAATAGCTAAAAAATTACCCCACACACACCTTTTTTAAAAAGCTGTGATAACTTATCTACTATTGTTTTGAATGGCATGGTACAATAAAGATGTATATCCCAAGGTAGAAATTTTTCAAGAAACTATTTATATAATGACCTACTCTTAAATAAGGTTTTTGACTTTTGGAAGAGATTTTGTTAGTGTACGCATCTCCAAAGATCTATTGTCATTGATTAATATCCAGGATATCAAGCTTAGAAAATGTTATTTTCCTGATGTTTTGACTTTCTGAGGATGTAAATACTCAACACACCAAACCCAAGGCAGTATTAGCAAGTGGAAGCTTACAAAGAGAAAGACGTCAAATGAGCACTTGAGTAAATACTCAAGGTTATTTAGCTGAGTCTTACAACCCACTGGGGCTTTTTCCTCTCACTGAGTTAGGCAAAACTCTTTGAGGGTTCTTGCTGGATTCAAAGCCTACTGAATTATGAGCAGGCCCAGGCTTCTCTCAAAGGGAAAACTGTCCGGTAAACTAAGAGTTATTTCCCTCATACTAATTTCAAAATGTATTTTCAAAACTGATTCCAATAAATGCCATACTCTGAGGTACAATTCATAGTGGAATAAGAACTTATATTACATAGGCTTATCATATTAGTTTCCTACTGCTGATGTAACAAATTACACAAATGTAGTGGCTTAACACAGCACTAATTTACTATCTAACAGTTACGGAGGTCAATTTCAAAATGGGTCTCACTGGGCTAAAATTAAAGTGTCAGCAGAGCTGTGCCCCTTTTGGAGGCTCTTGGGGATAATCTGTTTCCTTGCCTTTCCCAGTTTTAAGAAGCTGCCTGTATTCCTTAGCTTGTGGCCCCTTCCTCCATCCTCAAAGTTAGCAATTTTGGGTGGAGTCATTTTTCCATGCTGCCATCTCTCTGGGTCTTGTTTCTGATTTCTTCTTTCACTTTAGGGATCCTTGTGATTACACTGGGTCTACTGGGATAATTCAGGATAATCTTTCTATATTAAGGTCAGCAAAATAGCACTCTTAATTCCACCTGCAACCTTAAATCCTCTTTGTCATAGAAGGGAACATATTCAATATACACTGAAAAAGATTATTCTTAAAAAAGAAAGAGGCTGTATTTCATCAAGCAGTTTGCTTATGAGGAGATGCAGCCTTCCACATAAAACCAAAGTGTGTTCTGAGAGAACAAAAAGAGGGGTTGAATTTTACAGAGAAAGTTCCCACCCAGGTTTCCACACTGGTCCACATGCAAATGAGGGACGCAAGCTTGTTTAGTTCAGATTGGTTGATGCTTGTTTTGTTCTGATTGGTCGAAGCAGGTCACAGTGTATTAGTTAGGTCCAGGTGATGAGATGGGGCTTTCTGGCTGCCATTGATTCAGGTGGCATAAACAGGAACAGACAGGTAAAAAAGTCCCAAAGTTACAAGAGCGTGTGGTTTCTTCAGGAGCCAGAGTATGTGTGTGACCTCTAGTCAAAAATTGGCTACTTGGCTCCATTTTAAATTCAGGCCCAGCTATCCACTCAGGATCCATCTTGAGGGGTTGGCTCTTTCAGCTTCACACACTGGGCCTACTAGTATGACCCAAGATAATTTTCCTATATGAAGGTCAGCTACAGCAGTCTTAATTCTACCTGCAGTCCTTTGTCATGTAAGGGAACACATTCCTAGGTTCCAGGCATTGAGATGTAGACTGCTTTGGGGCCAATATTCCGCCTATTATATGTAGTAATAGACATTTGAGGTTTTCAGTCAACCAGTTGGCTGGGGAAAGTGAATATTTAAGCGAAATTCAACAAAAAATGAAAATGAAGACTTGAGTGCTCTATGAAGTCTCAGATCCCATTCTGGGAGCTATGCTATTGGATGTTTATGAGCAAGCACCTACTCAGTATTAGACACTATCAAATCTGCAAGTATTAAAAAACAAATAAGAAAGTCCCCACCTGCCGTCTGGTAGCTTGCCACTGGGAAAGAAAGGCAAGCACATTCACAGCATAAGAAGCAGACACTGACTGCTATGGTGCAGAGAAAAAACTGCTTCATCCCGGAGATGACATTTGGAAAGACTTAAACAATCAAGAACCCCCCGCCCCCTCGGAGGCTTGCCGCCACAAAGATATGATAGTTTTAACCAACTAAAATGAATTTTCCTCATATTGACACATTTAAACACTTACAAGACCCTCTGACCACATTCCCATGGCTTCTCCTAGAGCCTGGGAAGGGGCCAATGTGAGAACACTGAAGTGTAAAGTTTCACTTGTTTCTTCTCTGACAGTTGGAGTTTGTCCTGCTGATTAGATCAACTCCCACAAATGTCTTCATCCCTTGAACAGAGTGTCTCACATAAAGCAAGCTACATTTTTATTTCTCTCATAAGCCTGAGATGCAGGGACTTTCAGGGTTAACACAAATCATGGGTTTCCCTAAATATGTTCACAACATTAAGGTCAATTTCAAAAGACTACCATAGGCAGCCTGACAAGAGAAAAGAAGTTAGAAGATGACAACCTGGAGCTTGAGTTTGGGAGAATGGAAGTCTAAAAGCAAGCCTCATCTTGCAGTCCACTTTGTGACTCTATACCTCAGATCTTGTTTTGGATATCATGTCATAGGCTGTTAATTTCCCCCCAGAATCCATTGTCCTGACCTTTTTATAATAGAAGCTTCCTCCTATAAACAACATGTGACTTTTATCACAGCACTTGGCTTTCAGGCTGAACTAACATTTCACAGCCTCCCTTGCAGCTAGAGGTATCATTGGGTTCTTGCCAATGGAACATGAGCAGAAGTGATGTGTCTAATTTTAATGTAATTTCCTTTAAAGATATTACTTGCTTTCCACTTTTTCTCCTTTTCATTTCCTTTTGGTGAAGAAATGAAGAGAATCAGAGTACCCACCTTGGATTCTGATATGAAAGATTTAGTATAAAAGAGCTACTCCATCAGCCTGGAAAGATCACTCACTGGCGAACTCTTAGGTAAAGGTGAGGGAAAAATAAACTATTTTATTTAATCCACTGAATTTTGAAGGCTGTTTGTTACAGCTACTTAGACTGACACTTAACATGGTAAAATAAGTAGTTAAAGAATCATCTTCATTAAGGGAAATGTTCTTCCTCCAACAATGAATACATTATTGCCCAGACACTTTCTGAAAAATGACCCACAACCCAGGTTGAAATCATCCAGAAAGTTCTCTTGTGTTTCTGTGCTCTGGCCTGGCCTTTGTAGTGCCTAACTACAGAAAGTAGCTGCCCTTTGAGCAGCATCCTTTGAATGTAAAGAAAATATGAGCATGATTATTTCATTTCTGTTGTGTCCTCTTTGCAAATATGTAAGACTGAGTGCTTTGCCTGTGAAATTCTCATAGTGGGGACTTCTGTGCTTTTCTCCTGCTCACCTGCTTTTTCATTCAAACCTGTAGTGGGAGGAAACCTGTCAGCGTGTGTGGGTGACAAGAGTGAGTAAGAACTGGATGTATGGTCTGAGGTTACAGGAAAAGGTTGTTTATGTAGCCCCATTGATACTCAGGAGATTGCAAAATGAAGCATTAAATTCAAATTTTCTGACTCGCTATCCCCTTGAGAGAAGGACTTCAGAAAACACAGGTGTGCAGTCTACTGAGATGGAGGTTTCCTTTACAGTGGATTTCTGTGGAAATAAACTTTGACATTCTATCCCAGGGGCTGCCTCTCAGAGAGACCCCTCGGGTGATGTGTATTTTGGAAACCTCGACAGGAATTTGTATTTAGGCGAGATTCACTTTACGTCACTCACTCCTGATTTTCCTCCTCCCTCCCTGGATGGTGCTTCCTGACCCCCACCCCCCTACCTTTTTTTTTTTTTCCTCTGGCTCCTTCCTTTTTTCTGACTCCTAAGTGGTGACTGCTCCTGGATTAGCCCTGGGCTACGTTCTCTTAACCATAAACTTGTCCCATGGGTGTAAATATCATCTAGGTTCCAGTAACTTCCAAATTTTCACCCCTGACGTCCTCCTGGAACCCTGCACTTAGACATGGCAAGTGCTTATGTGACTTTATGCTTGTCTGAGATCTAGAACTTACCATGAAAAAACACAAAGGAAAACGGCACAAAGACTTCTGCCTCTTCCCCAACCTGCTCCACATCCAATGTGTTAATGAAGGAAATTCCAGGTAAGGTAAAGGTGTAAAAACTCCCAAATATATGATGGCTGTAACACAATCACACACAATACAAGTGTATTTCTCACTCATTTCAAATTGAAAATGGGTATCTCTGATCAGCAGGGGCTCTTCTCCCTGTGGCGTTTCAGGGACCTGAGTTCTATAGCTGTTGTTCCACCATCTTGAACATATCATTTCCAAGATCACCATTCCTGTCCCAATTAGTGCTCAAGAGAGCACGGAGGATCATCCATGGGAGTGTCCCATGGACAGTTTTAGAGGTGACACACATCACTTTTTTATTACATTTTACAGCTAAACTTCACACCAAACTGCAAGAGAGTCTAAAAATGAAGAGAAAACTGCTTTGGCAAACAACTACCTAGTCTCTGACACAGTCTACCTTTTTGGTCAGCCAATATCCAGCTCCGTCTTGTCTTCTTACACAAAGCCCAGGCAAAGCCCGGGATTGCTAACTGTTGTACAAAGCTGTTGGCTGGGCCTAGATGGAAGCATTCAACCCCATTTCAAGGCCACTGGCTTATCCAACCCTGAAAGGTCTGTGATCTCTCAGTTCTTTTTATAAACAGGCCTCTGCTTGCAAACGGCCAATTCTTGCCTGAGCTCAGCTCTTTCTTGTAATACTTTATGAAAGGCAGCCAGTAGTAACCAATGCATAAATTTTTCCAACCAGCTGGCCCAAAGGTCAGTAGACCTTTTTACCAAATGTTTCACAATATATAGCATGACTCTCCATCTTTCTCCTCTCTGTTATCAGGTTCCTCAATGCCCAACCATTATGTCAATGCCTTTTACCTTAATTTTTTTCTTATGGCAACATTTTCTTCTGGAATTATTTCTGCACTGTAGCAAATGCCCTAAACTGTGTAAAACAGTTTAAAGACACTATTTGTTTTTTTCTATTTTTATCATTTGTTCCTCGGTCTACTCAATACGCTCCCTGCTTAAAACTCCCCTAGTGATTTTCTGTTGGATTTAAAATAAGAGCCTAAACTCTTTACCATGGATTACAAGCTTCTCCGTTAACTGGTTGTAACCTGCATTTCCAGCCTCCTCTGGCACCACTCTTGTCCCATCCACTATACCACATTTCCTTTGGGACATTTTCTGCTTCTTGAACTTGCCCAGGTCCTTGCTGTTAGTTGGTCCCTTTGCCTATAATGATCTTCCTTCTTAGCATCACTTGAACTACAAAAAAATAAAAATAAAACAAAAAACAAACTCCTGCGTGTTGTTTACATCTAGAGGTTTAAATGTAATCTCCTTAAATAGACTTTCTCTGACTTCATACACTCTATTTTAATTCTTTGCATAGCACTTATTACTATCTGATTTCTTCTTCTCTCTCTCCTTCCTTCCTTCTTTCTTTTTTCTGTCTTTCCATCCTACTTTCCTTCATCCTTCCTTTTTTTCCCTCCCTCCCTTCTTTTCTTCCTTCCCTCCCTCCCTCCCTTCCTTCCTCCCTTCCTTCCTTCTCTCTCCTATTAGGATAGAAGCTCCATGAGACCAAAAATCTGTTCAACGTTATTCCATGGCTGTTACATCAAAAATATTAACAATGCCTCAGCCTTTGTAGTTGTCTAATAAATATTTATTAGGTGAGTGAATGAACTCATCTTCTCAAGGAATTTATGGTGCTAAATTTTACAGTGAATCCAAAAAAGTCTAAAACTGGAAGAAACTTTATTGATAATTAAATATATTCAATTCTCTAATTTCATAGATAAGTAATTGAGTAACAGAAGTTGCAAGTTCTGGGGATATCTGAAACATCATCTCTTCTACCTGTAAATTTTATGATTATAAATTGTGTGACCGAAGTATACAGCTAGTTTATCTTGGATACTAAGAATTACGATATTTTTATTCATTTGCAGTCAATGACCAAGTGACCTAGGTTACAATGGTCACTGTGTACCAGGTATTCTCTTTGCTCTAATGGGTCAGTCAATGCAATCAGAGATAAATTTATACATCACAATGGTAACTCTCAGGGAGTTTCCCTCAATAATTTGATTCTAAGGGGAGACAGATCTTTTTCCTTGCTGTTGAACATTAAGCTTTGCAGCTAATAAACCAGAGGTAGACAAACTACAGCCCATGAACTCAACCTGCTCTACCACCTGTGTTTGTCAATAAAGGTTTTAGTTTGTTTGTTTGTTTTGAGATGGAGTCTTGCTCTGTTGCCAGGCTGGAGTGCAGTGGCACGATCTCGGCTCACTGAAACCTCCACCTCCCGGGTTCAAGCGATTCTCCAGCCTCAGCCTTCCGAGTAGCTGGGGCTATAAGCGCCTACCACCAAGCCCAGCTAATTTTCGTATTTTTAGTAGAGATGGAGTTTCACCATGTTGGCCAGGATGCTCTCGATCTCTTGACCTCATGATCCGCCCACCTTGGCCTCCCAAAGTGCTGGGATTACAGGCGTGAGCCACCATGCCGGGCCGTCAATAAAGTTTTAAGGAGCTCAATAATATCCATTTATGTGTTATCTATAGCTGCTTTTATACTACAATGACAGAGTCAAGTAGTTGCGTCAGAGATGGAATATCACTTGAAACCTAAAATATTTACTATCTGGCCCCTTATAATGAAGCCTGTCAACTCCTATAGTAAGCTATTTTCTCTGCAACCTCTCCTTCCACCCCCTATCCCACAAAACACCTTCTTCAGTTTATTAAAATGTAGGACTTTCTCATTGAGAAGACTTTAAAATACATACTACCTATTATCTAACTGTAGAGCAAGTGTGCTTCCTTAATAAATTGTAATAAAATTTTAGAATTTAATTGTATCTAAGGCAAAGTGTTCTACTCTTTCTTTGAAGGAGGTTTCTGGCATGTAAAAGTGTCTCTCAAGAGATCAACAAAATAATATTCAGAAAAGTAGAGATTCAATGATAGGTCATGGGTAACAGTCTACAGGTTGTCTTTCATATTCATACTTCATTTTTCCTTTAGTAATAGAAGTTTTGGGTTTTAGCTAGTCAGGTAGACACCTGTCGAAATTGCATTTTTCCAACCTCTTTTGAAGCTTAGTTTGGCCACATCCTTAGGTTGTAGCCAAGGATGTGCATACAGAGGGGATGTGAACAATTTCTGGGCCTGTTTTCACCTTTCCCTTTCTACATCTCACTGACAGGAATGCATATACCGTGGCGGAATCTGGGCCAGTCACCTTAGACTGTGAGATCAAAGCTTCATATCAGGTTGACAGAACAAGAGAGAAAGTGTGGGGAGCCCACCTCTGTGGAGTTGTCATGTTGGTTAAAACTGTTGACTCTTAGACTAACAGGGTGAATTAGTTCATTCTCACATTGCTATAAAGAAGTATCTGAGACCAGGTAATTTATAAAGAAAAGAGGTTTAATTGGCTCACGGCTCCTCAGGCTGTACAGGAAGCATGATGGCTGCTGGAGAGACCTCAGGAAACTTTCAATCATGGTGGAAGGTGAAGGAGAGGCAGGCGTGTCTTACATGGCCAGAGCAGGAAGAAGAGGGACGGGGGAGGTGCTACACACTTTTAAATGACCAGTTCTCACAAAAACTCCCCCACTATATAGTACCAAGGGGAGGGACTGCTAAACCATTAGAAACTGCCCACATCATCCAGTCGCCTCCTGCAAGGCCCCACCTCCAACACTGGGGATTACAATTCTACCTGAGATTTGGACAGGGACACATATCTTAGAGTGACAGGAAATTATTAAGGCACTGTTTTGTTTTTTTTTTCAACTCTTTGTTCCCATACATGAATCTATATGCTATCACTGATGATAATGATAGTAGTAAAAATTCTCATTCATTTATAAAACACTGAATAGTGTATAAAATACTCCATGTTGAATTTAAGCATCTTACACATTTTACAGGAAGAAACCTGGATTTAGAGAGGAAAGTGCCCAGAGCACTACATGATCTGGATAGAACTTGGGATTGATTCCAAAGCAGAGCGTGGGACAGATGCGCTGCAATCCTAAACCAAAGACGAGACAGTGAAGATACAGGCAATTTGGCAACTTTTGGGATTTTGATTTTATTTTTGGTCACTGGTCATTTCGTTAGCATTCCCAACATCTCACTTTTGAATTGAAGAAACCGAGGCTAGCAGCAACTGACTTGCTGAGGAGATGCATTCACTCGGCAGGTATGAGTGAGATTTATTATACATTTAATTTTTGTCTACTCCTAAGCTTATAATCTTTGCATTCAGTCCTGGCACTCTCACGTTGTCAGTCTTCTTCTATGTCAATACCCTGGAAAGTGTTTTGAAAACTCTTTCTCAGTTTTCCTTCCTGAGAAAGTTCAAAGTCAGTTACTTCAGGGTTCTCCAGGCCAGAGGTTGATGTGGCCACTCTGACTCAACCCCTATGTCTTTGGATTGCACAGTCATCAAGCCATGATGCCTTTTATTAAGAATTAATTCTGACTAACCTGATTCTTAAAGACAGAAACACCATAATCCCACATAAATGTGGAAATTAGAGTAATTAATCAAAGATATGAGGTAGATTTTGTTAATCTTATTTTCCAGAATGGGAAAGACAGGAGAAGAGAGGACAAGAAACTTTCTCAAGCTTACAAAGGAAGCCCCTAGTCAGAGCCCCTGTTCAGATCAAAGTCAGTATGCTTCTGGTGATAGATTGCTACTTTAGTGGAACCCAGTGAACCACATCTTCTGATATCCACATTCCTGTGTAGTTTCCTTCTACGTTGGCTGTGGGCGTGGTCATACAATTAGCTTTGTGTAACGTTAATTGTCTTAGTCCATTTGTATTGCTGTGAAAATACCTGAGGCTGGGTAATTTATAAAGGAAAGAGGTTTATTTGGCTCATGGTTCTGCAGGCTTCCCAAGAAGGATGGGGCCAGCATCTGCTTCCAGTGAGGGCTTCAGGAAACTTCCACTAACGGCGGAAGTTGAGGGGGAGCCAGCATGTGCTGAGATTTTATAGCAAAGAGGAAGCAAGAGAGAGCATTGGGAGGTGCCAGGCTCTTTTTAACAACCGGCTGTTGTGAAAATTAAAAGAGTGAGAACCCACTCACTACCTCCAGGACGACACAAAACCATTCATGAAGGATCTGCCTCCGTGACTCAATCATCTCCCATTAGGCTCCTACCTCCAACATTGAGATCAAATGTCAACATGAGATTTGGAGGGGACAAACACCCAAACTATAGCACTAATATAAAGTAAGCTGGGGCTTGATAAGTGTTTGCACATTGTGTCATGTTTTTATGGATTGCTAGCTCTTGGAACAGTCTCTTTCTCAGAACCCAGCCGCCATGCTGAGAGAAGCCCACCTTGCCATATTGAGAGGCTATTTGTGGGGAAATCTAGACACAGGGTGACAGCCCCAACAAAGCACCCAGGTGACAGCCAGCACTAACTTGCCATGTGCATGAGACATCTAAGGTGGATCTCCTGGCCACAATCAAGCTGTCCCATCTGATACCACAAGAGGCACTTTAAATGGCAAAAACTCCAATTACGTTTGCACCAACGTAATAGTACCTTATGTACCATTTACAAAGGTATGCTTTGTAGAACTGATCAGCTGACAAAGGCCTACAGTATGTGCCATGGGGACAAATTTATCTTTTTAAAGTTCAAGCTCTATGTGATCCTAGACTTTGTGACCAGATCATATAAACACCATCCACTGATAACTAAGGCAAAAGATGCATAAGTTATTCCAGAAACAGAGAGAAAGCAGTATTGCCGGTGAAACTTTTGGCTTCCTCATGGCATACCATGACCCATTGAAACTTCAGAGCTGGAAAATATGAAAGTAAAATTGGTGACATCTCTTAAAAAGCATTTTTTCCCCTCAATTACTCCTACCCTGTCAATTCCATTATGGCATGATTCAGCTCTCACAATATGCAAATTATTTTCTCATTCTCTCTGCAGTGCTGCTGATAGATGAACACTTTGGGAATGAAATCCTGGAAGAAGTTTGAGATTCATGAAGGGGATAAAGATGTTGCTGGAGAACGGTGTAGCTTTTGTGGACAGAGATGCTGGGGTGTCTCAGAAAGGAGTAGGAAGTCATCGGTGATAGTATGGGGAAACTTTGTAACTCCCTTTGCAAAGAACCCCTTCTCTTTTAAATTCTTTGTATTTAGAGAAGTGCCCTATCCCTTTACCAGAGAAGTTTAGGAAGGAAATGCAGCAAAGTAAAAATAGTCAATGCATACCTCACAGTGTGAAATGCAAGGTAATGATTGACATATGACAGCACTCACATGTCAGCTTCCCCTCTGTGATATTGACTTGCAACCTGTGAAGGAGACCCTACTTAAGTTGCTCATGGATCAGAGCACAAAGAAAAAAAAATGTGTGTGATATTTTCTTCGAAGAGGGGAACTTTAGTTTAACTTCTATGGCAGGCAAGAAGAAAGCAGGAAGTCAAACATCAGATGTTGAAACATTGATGACAGCCTGGGGTGAGCCTAAAAAATGCAGCACATCTGGAGAGCTTATTCAGACCATTAGCTGGTTTGTCTGATTCCTCTTCCTCGGTTTCTCACCACTTTATGAGCAGGTTTGAATCAAAGAGGCTCTACCTTTATTTGGTTAAACCTAGGTACATCTTGTTTGTTTGCAAGTGTTGACTGTTTTATTCTGGGTTTGGGGGTGAATTCGATATCTTACTGGAAAGTTTGTGCTGAAATTTGCTGAGGGCATTTGAGACCCAGAGTGAGGAAGGCACATGGATACTGTTCCTCCTACAGAGGCTTTGGAGGAGACTTCTGATTCTTGTGCCAAATAGTCCAATGTGTCAGTGACTGATTTGGAAAGAAACATTGAAAGGATATTTCCCAGTGTTTTGAAAGACCCAAGAATTTGAGACCAACCTGGGCAACATAATGAGATTCCATCTCTACAAAAAATAAAAAACAAAAGTTCACTAGGTGTAGTGCTACATGCCTATAGTCTCAGCTACTTGGCAGCTAAGGTGGAGGATCGTTTGAACCCAGGAGTTTAAAGCTGCAGTGAGCCATGATCACACCAGTGCACTCCAGCCTGAGTGACAGAGCAAGACGCTGTCTCTTAAAAACAAAAACAAAAGAATACCGCTAGTTACTGAATTCAAAGATTCACAGAAAGATGAATTCAGCATAGTGTAACACATCCTTGGAGGGAGAAGTGATGTGGCAGTTTCTTGGGCTACTACTTTTTTCAACTTGCAAGAAAGCAGCTTACAAATTGTAATTCAATCTAAAATACAGAATTCTGAGCCTTTGCCAGTTCATATTGGATTAATATTTCATTGCAGTAAATTGCAAAGTAAATCGAACTCAATTTAATATGTATTTATTGAGTACCTACCAAGTACTTGACACTAGGATTAACTCAAGGAATACAAGGACGGATGTATCGCAACCCCAAGATCAGAGGTTTATCTGGCTTTACATGTAAATCCAGATGAGGCATGTTAACATTGAACTGGATTGTGACTCTACCTGCATTCACCAGACTGCATCTAGTGTAAAATTCCTTTCAACCATGTATTTCTGTGTAATCCCATGAGGTGGTTCACCTGAGCTTAGGAGCAAGTCTATGCCCAGGCTTCAATGGCATCCTCCTGCTCACCATTGCCCCTGCTGCAAAAGACTCTAGCACCTTCCTGATGCTGTCACTGCTATCCTCATGGGGAGCACCATCAATGCCCTACACCTCAGCATGCCAGTGTGTCCCATGCACTGTGGCCAAGTAGAAGAAAAGTAGGAGAATGCCTCCCCTTGTGTTTAGAGAGGGTTCTAAGTAGGACAATTTATGCCTCAACAATTAAATAAAACATCATTATCAGGTTTTACTTTTTGCACTGCTCCATCATCCTCTTACCACCATTCTCTCTCACTCCATGACCCAATATGGATCCTCAAGGCCAGACTAATGACATATTAACCTAACAGAAACCACACTGTATTCAGAATCACTAATTCCCTCCAGCAACTCAGCTCTAAAGCTGATCCCTTCCTGCCAAGCTGCTTCTTCCCTTTGAAAGGGTTTCCCTCAATGTTCCTCTATCCCAGTTCTTAAATGAATGTATTCCTGCATATCCACTGACCAGACTTTCAGATATGCTTAGACATGGGTAAATTGCCTAGGCATGTTTGAATCACTCATACACAGTACTGTGTACTTTATTTGAGTCCTGCATGGAGTCTTACATAGCAGGACTCTTTCTAGCATCTACTTCTCTCTGACCCCTGCCCCCCTTGTCAGATATCATTTCTCAATGCTTGTGCACATGCCTCTTACCTTCTGTCCAACTCTGTGGAGTTATGGAGGTGCCTGTCTGTGCTGGGTACTGTCTTACCTCTGTATATTTGCACATGATTCTTTCCTTGATCACATGTCTTCTCCTTCTCTACCTGATAAGCACTTGTTTATTCATATAGACTCTTCTGAAATTCTTCTTACTCTCTCACACTTGTTTCATCAGAGACCATCTGATTTTTGCTTTCACAGTACCTTGTGCCCACATTTATGTATCTCTGAGGCCATTACAGTCTAAGTGTAATTTTACTTGCTTGTACTCTTCTTTGAATTCTGAACTCCTCAAGGAAAAAAAAAACAACAGCTGTCTTATTGTTTTATTCCCAATGCCTGGCACAGAAGTTGACACGATGAAAATGTGGTCAATAGTTGTCAAATAGATTTCAAGATAGATGTTCATATTTAGATCAAAAAACAATAACTATAAATGTCATCTGGAATCATTAGTGATACATGTTGAAAGAAATTTTCCCTCTCTCCTCTGGGAGCTGCATGAATAAACATGAGTGTGGAAATGCATGTTTGGGCTTTTGATTTTAACTCAGAGGCCAATATCCAGAATCAGGGGCTTTATCCTAACACCTCAAGGATGGCAGGGCAAAAGCTGAACATAGGTATCTGCCTTTTTAGACTATCTCCTCTTTGAAGCTCTATAAAAACTATGCAAATCCCTTTTAGCAAATTATATTTTACTGTTAACCACTTTGTGTAAATAAACTCAGAATAGAAGCAGACATGGTATGTTGAAATAATCACAAGAAACTTCATTGAAACCTCTTGGAGAAATGACCACAACTGGTGAAAAAACAAATAAAACCAACCACAAAAATGATAAGTCAAAACAGAACAGAATAAAACAAGACAAACTGAAAACAAAGCTTTAATAGCATTTTCACAGGAACTAAGGTCTCATTTATAATAATGTCAAATTGTAATGGCTGTTGGGATTCCCCTTTTCTGCTGGTGGGCATCTGAGGTTCTGGGAAACTCATTTCTCCAAGTTACAGTCTAGAAAGCATGGTGCTATCTTCAGTCTGGTTGGTGTTGGAAGTCAAATTTCCAAACCTAAAGTCCCAAATACATTGACACTCACAGCTCTTAACAAAGGCTGGCTGTGCATTTTTACATATTTCTACACAATCCTCCTGTCTTCAAATGGTGTTATTTATATCAGTCGAATATATATTCTCAAATCCTGCGTGATGCAATTTTGCTCAAGTTCTTTATAGAACTCATTATATCATATGCCCTTTAGAAGAAAAATAAAAGGCACATCAGTTGCTCATTATGTTGCTGAACTTAAGTGGGAATAAGACAATTGTTTTTGATAAATGTGCGAATCATGATATCTGTTAATCCTAAAACATATTCTGCAAAAAATGACATTCTGTATCTATGTAAAGAAATAGTGTCACGTAAAGGATTACTTTATATTTAACTTTTTATTATGGAAACTTTCCAACATACATAAGAGAAGACATAGTAGTAAAAATAAATTTGCATATAATCATCAGCCAGCCTCAAGAGGTATCAACTCATAACCAAACTAGTTTCATCTCTATCCCTGCTTACTATTCCCTTCACACAGACATTCTTTTGAAGCAAATCTAAGACATACATTTCATGCATAAATATATTGGTAAGTATAAATAATTACTTTACATATTATGAATTCAATTTTTTTTCAGTTCACCCAGACTTAAAAGAGAGGGAAAAGTTTTGGTCCAAATTACTTGAGTTAACTTGTTTACTTCCTGTCAATAATATAGGAAGTCTATTCCTATTTCAGTTGATGTTTTCACTCCATTTGATGTATCAACCAATATAAAAAAAGAGTTCTATAATGAATAACAAACCTTATGTAATGCCTTAGTTTTCTTCATGTTGCTATAAAGGAATATCTGAGGCTAGATAATTTATAAAGAAAAGAGGTTTATTTGGCCATGGTTCTTCAGGCTGTGCAGGAAGTACGGCACCAGTATTTGCTTCTGGTGAGGGCCACAGGAAGCTTCCACTAATGGTGCAATGCAAAGTGGAGCCTGCATGTACAGAGATCACATGGCAAGAGAGAAAGCAAGAGAGAGAGAAGGGGGAGATGTCAGGTTCTTTTAACAACCAGTTCTCCTGGAAATTGCACTAGTCTGTCCTCATGCTTCTAATAAAGACATACCCAAGTCTGGGTAATTTATTAAGAAAAAGATGTTTAATGGACTCACAGTTCCACATGACTGGGGAGGCTTCACAATCATGGTGGGAGGCCAAAGGCACTGCTTACATGGCAGCAGACAAGAGAGAATGAGAGTCAAGCAAAAGGGGAAACCCCTTATAAAACCATCAGATCTCATGAGATTTATTCACTACCATGAGAACAGTATAGGGGAAATCCTCCCATGATTCAATTATTTCCCACTGGGTCCCTCCTACAACATGTGAGAATTATGGGAGCTACAATTCAAGATGAGATTTGGGTGGGTACACAGCCAAACCATATCAGGAACTAATGGAGCAAGAACTCACTCTCTCCTCCCCAGGGAGGGTATTAATCTATTCATAAAAGATCCTCCCCCATGACCCAAACATCCAAGCAATCTCCCCTGGCCCCGCAGATCTCATGTTCTTCTCACATTACAAAATACAATCATTCCTTCCTAGTAGTTCCTAAAATTCTTACCTTGTTCTAGCATCAACCTAAAAGTCCAAAGTCCAATGTCTCATCTAAGACTCGAGGCAAATTTCTCATGGCTCTGAGCCTGTAAAATCAAAAACAAGTTATTTACTTTCAAGATACAACGGTTGCAGAAGCATTGAGTAAACATTTCCATTTCAATTTTAGGTGAGATTTTTTGCTGCTCTATCTAATTAGCTGTTAAAAGCAGCCACACTGCTTCTTGATGACTTTGCTGTTTAAAAATTTATTCTGCCATATAGCCTAGGTCACCTCTCTTACTTCAGCCTTCCATAGAGCTCTAGGTTATGAACACAATGCAGCCAAGCTTTTTGCTATGATGTAACAATGTTAACCTCTGCTCCAGTTTCCAATAAGTTCCTTATTTCCATCTAAAACCTCATCAGCATGGCCTTTACTACCTCTGTTTCTATCAGCATTTTGGTCACAACCAACTGCTTAACCAGTTTCTAAAAAGTTCCAAACTTTCCCTCATCTTTCTGTCTTCTTCTGAACCCTCCAAACTCTTCCAAACTCTGCTTCCACATTTTCAGGTATCTTTATAGCAACATCCCAATCCTCCATAAAAATTTTCTTTCCTAGTCTGTTTATTGTTGTTATAAAGGAATTCCCGAGGCTGGGTAATTTGTAAATGTAAAGAAAAGAGGTTTATTTAGCTCATGGTTCTGCAGGCTCTGCCAAAAGTATGGCACTAGCATCTACTTCTGATGAGGACCTCAGGAAGCTTTCACGCATGATGGAAGGTGAAAGGCAGCCAGTGTGTATAGAGATCACATGGCAAGAGAGGAAGCATGAGACAAGAGAGGGAGGTACCAGATTATTTTTAACAACCAGCTCTCATGGGAACTAATAGAGTGAGAACTCACTCACTTCCTCCTACCCCAAGGGAGGACATTAATCTATTCATGAAGGATCCAGTCCCATGATTCAAACACCCCCATTAGGCCCCTACCTCCAACATTGAGATTAAATTTCAACATGATATTTGGAGGGGTCAAATATTCAAACCATAGTAGGTAACATGATAAATACTGAGTGACCTCTGATTATTCCTATTTAACCTTTGCTATATTAGTATTTTTGGTTTGTGTCTTGATTAATTCATTAATTCAATTATTCATAAATAATACACTGAGAAGCCACTATGAACCATGCACCAATCCTAAGTTCTGGAAATGCAGAGATTTATTAGGCCTTTTGCACTCCATGAATTTAGAGACTTGTGAAATAAATAGACAAAAAGCTAACTACAATGCAGTATGAGGACGACTTGGCTACCAGTGCTAAAGACAACCCTCTTAGTACTGTAGGTTCCATTCTCTTCCTTCTTTGCCTCCTTGAGTTAGTAAGATTTTTTTATGAGTCAATGGGAAGATGCATTTTACAGCTATCTCCCTGGTATTCCTGGCATTGCCCCTGATTTTCTAGCAGGTTGTTAAGACTTTCTGTGGATTTCATGGAACAAGAAAATTACTCATTCCTCATGTTAGCAATGCCAAAGGGTATATCATTCCTAGGCTCCTATGAACTTCTCAGCACCTGATATGAGTCCTCAACCTATTTCTGATAGGACAACTTGTCTTTCTTCTTTCGTTTTTGGAAGTGGCACAGCTTAGTCTTAAGATAAAGCAAGCCTCCTGGAGAAAATCCAGGACAGCTTCATTACCCCCAGTGGAGTGAAGAACAGGCATTGTGTTCCTATGGCCTAGTCTTTCCAATCTTCACGGGAGGGGGAAACAGAGTGCTCACATGCTATTGGTTTAGGCTGTAGTCAAAGGGCAATTGTTTTCTTCCAAAAGAGACATTTGAGACTATTTTGAGGAAAAGAAGAGAATCTTGCTGGGATTTTGAAAAGAAGAACAGAAACATTTCAGAGAAAGCTTGGTAGAGCCTAAGAGGAGAAGAGAGGAGGGTCCACAGGGATGGGAGGCCAGATTCAGCTACCAGCCTCACCTCAGGGGACAGGGCTTTGAGAGAACAATTATTCTCTGAAACACTGCTGAAGTACCTCCAGGGGCTGGACTAGACCAGAGATTCTCACTAACTTCTTTAAACTTTTGTTAAATTTTAAAAACAAAAAATACAAAAAGTACAGGGCACTATATAGCAATATCCATAGGCCCATCATCCAGAATAAATGAAATAACAGCTTGTCATATTTGCTTCATAGATATGTTTGTTTCGAAAACATATAGCTTATATACAATGCCTAAGATTTGTGTAATATAGATGAAATCCTATAGATGACGTTATCCATTCCTCTATTGATAGGCACTTTAAAATTGTAAAAACCAACACCATAATTATCAATATCTTATATATCACTGTGTGCACACTGTAAGAGTTATCAAGGTGTGTGTGGGGTGTCTGTGTATGTGTGTGTGATGCGTATGCATGTGTGTGTGGTGTGTGTGTATGTGTGTGTGGTGTGTACGTATCTTTGTGTGAGTGTATGTGTGTGTGGGGGTGTCTGTGTATGTGTGTGTGGTGTGTATGTATGTGTGTGGTGTATGTGTGTACATGTATGTGTGGTGTGTGGTGTGTGTGTATGTATGTGTATGTGTGTGTGGTGTGTATCTCTGTGTGAGTGTGTGTGTGTGGGGGGAGTCTGTGTATGTATGTGTGGTGTGTAGGTATATGTGTATGTGCGTTGTGTGTGTTTGTGTATGTGTGTGTGGTGTGTGTGTATCCGTGTGTGAGTGTATATGTGTGTGAGGGGTGTCTGTGCCTGTGTGTGTGGTATGTGTGTGTGTGGTGTGTGTATCTGTGCATGAGTGTATATGTGTGTGTGGTGTATATGTGTATCTGTGTGTGAGTGTATATGTGTGTGGTGTACATGTGTATGTGTGTGGTGTGTGTGTATGTGTGTATATGTGTGTGTACATTGTGTGTGTGTATGTGTGTGGTGTATCTGTGTGTTAGTGTATGTGTGTGGGGTTATCTGTGTGTGTGGTATGTGTATCTGTGTGTGAGTGTATGTGAGGGCGTGTCTGTGGGTGTGTGGTGTGTATGTGTGTGTGGTGTATGTGTATATGTTATATGTGTGTGTATGTGTGTGGTGTGTGTGTGTATCTGCGTGTGAGTGTGTATGTGTGTGTGTGGGAGGGTGTCTGTGTATGTATATATGTGTGTATGTGTATTTGTGTGTGCTGTATCTGTGTGTGAGTGTATGTGTGTGTGGGGGGGTGTCTGTGTGTGGTGTATGTATACGTGTGTGGTGTGTGTATGTATCTGTGTATTAGTGTGTTTGGGGGGTGTTTGTGTATGTGTGTGTGATATGTATGTATATATGTGTGGTGTACGTGTGTGTATGTGTATGTGTGGTGCGTATCCGTGTGTCAGTGTCTGTGTGTCTGTGTGTGGTGTGTATGTGTATGTATGTGGTGTGTATGTGTATATGTGTGTGTTTGTGTGTGGTGTATCTGTGTGTGAGTGTAGGTGTGTGGGGGGCATCTGTGTATTTGTGTGTGGTGTGTGTGTATGTGTGTGTGGTGTGTGTATGTATCTGTGTGTGTGTTTGGGGGTGTTTGTGTATGTGTGCGTGATGTGTATGTATATGTGTGTGTGGTGTACGTATGTGGCGTGTGTATCTGTGTGTGAGTATATGTGTGTGTGTGTCTGTGGTGTGTATGTTTATGTGTGTGTGGTGTGTTTGCATATGTGTGTGTGGTGTGTGTGTATGTGTGTATGTGTGTGTGTGTGTGACGTATCTGTGTGTGAGGTATCTGTGTATGTGTGTGTGTACGTGTGTATATGTATGTATATGTGTGTGTGGTGTGTGTATCTATGTGTGAGTGTATGAGTGTGGGGGGGTATCTGTATGTGTGTGTGGTGTGTATGTATGTGTGTGGTGTGTGTATGTGTATGTGTTATGTGTGTGTGTGGTGTGTGTATCTGTGTGTGAGTGTGTGTGTGTGGGAGGAGTGTCTGTGCATGTGTGTGTGTTGTGGTGTGTATGTATATATGTGTGTATGTGTATTTGTGTGTGCTGTATCTGCGTGTGAGTGTATGTGTGTGGGGGGTGTCTGTGTGTGTGTGGTGTATGTATGTGTGTGGTGTGTATGTGTGTGGTGTGTGTGTATCTGTGTGTGAGTGTGTTTGGGGAGAGTCTGTGTGTGTGTGGTGTATGTACATGTTTGCGTGTGGTGTGTGTGTGGTGTGTGTATGTATCTGTGTGTGTGTTTGGGGGTATTTGTGTATGTGTGTGATGTGTATGTATATGTGTGTGTGGTGTACCTGTGTGTGTATGTGTGTGTGGTGTGTATCTGTGTGTGAGTGTATGTGTGTGTGTGTCTGTGTGTGTAGTGTGTATGTGTGTGGTATGTTTGTATATATGTGTGTGGTGTGTATGTGTGTATGTGTGTGTGTATGGGTCTGTGAGTGTGTGTGTGGGGGGTCTGTGTATGTGTGTGGTGTGTATATATGTGCAGTGTGTGTATGAGTGTGTATATGTGTGTGTATGTGTGTGTGCTGTGTGTGTATCTGTATGAGAGAGAGAGAGAGAGTGTGTGTGTGTTTGTATGTGTGTGTATTTGGGGAAGAGGGTGGGTGGGTGTCTACCTACTTTCTCATTATCCTGGATATTCAGCGGGCTCTTTCAGACTGAAAAAGCAATATTTTAGTTCTGAGAATTTTTCCTTTATTTCCTTTGATAAATTATTTGATAATTTCTTTCCTTCCATTTTACATGTTCTCTCTTTCTGAAAATACTGTAAGTCAGAGAGTGAATATTCTAAAGTAATTCTCTAAAAACTTTCCACTACTCCTTTTCTTTCCTTTTCTTTTCTTTTTTTTTTTTTTTTTTGAGACGGAGTCTGGCTCTGTCACCCAGGCTGGAGTGCAATGGTGCGATCTCAGCTCACTGCAACCTCCACCTCCCGGGTTCAAGCGATTCTCTGCCTCAGCCTCCCGAGTAGCTGGGATTACAGGTGCCTGCCACCACGCCCAGCTAATTTTTGTATTTTTAGTAGAGACAGGGTTTCACCATCTTGGCCAGGCTGGTCTTGAACTCCTGACCTCATGATCCACCCGCCTCGGTCTCCCAAAGTGCTGAGATTACAGGGGTGAGCCACCGTGCCTGGCCTCCTTTTCTATTGTGAGATCTTTGCCTTTTTCTTAGACTTCTTATTAATTTTCTCTACTTTATTTCCAAACATTCTATTAAATCTTATAATTTTCATTTCCATATTTTCATTCTTGTTGGTTGAGAATTCCTTGAAAAATTATTTTCTTGATTCAAGCAATTTTCTCTTACCTCCCTGATCATATGTGTGGGAGTGCATGTATTTAATTTTTCATGCCATGCATTGCCTTGTTCCTTTTGAGTTCTTTCTCTGTTTTTTGTTTGTGTTTTGTTTTTGTTTTGTTTTGGTTTTTTTGTTTGTTTGTTTGTTTTGCCTTTTGATTTATTTCAGGGATTCCCACAAATAACAAGTGATCCACTATTCATTCCTAAATAAGAAGGGATACTAACATGTTGAGTGTAAGCCATGTCCACGGGAGGATTTGTGAAATGGTAAACTGAATTGGAGGCAAATTGAGCAGAGATCCAGAAGCCATTCTGGGGGCTGCCAGAATGCTAATATCCCTAGGTCTTCTCTCTTGGATCGTTCTACTTAGCCAATTTAGAATGTATCAGCATCTCCCCTTGGGGTTTTGAGCCTACACTTTGGAACTAAGTGGGGGAGGAGGATAAAGGGGATTTATTGTTCCATAAATACATCATTGTTTACTGAATTCTCCTGTTTGTGATTTGAATGGCACTACCCCCTGCCCTCACCTGGGCATGGCATCTGGGCATACAGAGCTTTAAAAGGCTCTTTTTCTCAGAATAATCTTTATCTTTTGCTGTAGTTGAAGGAATGAGAGAAGAAAGGAGGAAACCTGGAATCTAGCTCCTTCTTGCAGAGAGCCTCAATTGATTTTTCTGCTTTTAAGATCCATTCCTTACTTTGCTTTCAGAGGTACACGGTGTTTCTTATTCCTAAGCTTTCTACATTCCATTTCATTGATCATTTTGCTTATTTTTAGAAGTCCTTTTTCCTTATAGCACTTAGGGTTTTTTATCTGTGGTCATCTCATTGTTTTCCTTGTCCTTTTAGGTGGCTTTCTGCATAGAAAAAGAATAGACCCATGGTAATAGTTACCATATTTAAACAAAAATCTTTTTGATACATTTTCAAATCTGCATGTTATTTTATTATCTTATTCCTTGTCATGTGTTGTTCTCAGGTGTAATGTACACTATTCATTTCTACATCTTTCACATACTGATTTTTTAGTCACTTTTCTCGAAATGGCTGTATTCAGGCCAGTCGACTTGCTGCTCTCATGGTAGTTTCCTTCTGTGCTTTGCGTATGCTTCATCTGTTGACTTCTGAGACAATTCAATTTGGGTACTGCTTTTTATAAGCAGATTTTGGGGGAATTGTTTCAAGCTTGCTTCTTTTGGGGTCCTCCTTGTTTCTATGGTGGTCTCCGGTTTTCATATTTGTTTTTAGCTAAGAGTTTTCTCCACATTGTTGGAATTCCCGTTGCCTTCAGGGCCTCTACATTCACCTAAGCCTGGGCAGGTGGCTTAATTGCAGGGCATATGGCTGTTTGGAGAACGTAGATTTTGTGGACCGGACAACTTTTCTCAGATTCCAAGCTTTGTGCACAGAGTATGTTTTTAGCTGCCAGCCCCCTCTACTCCATCCAGCACAGGGTCTGGGGCTTTAACAACCAGAAAGTGGACAAGGGCGATATACACCCAGCCCGTAAGACACACATATGGACTCCTTGTCTCCTCAGTCACCGGGCTTCAACTCCAACTTACTGCTCGAGGTATGAATTTGCTCTTCTATGACATCTGGATTGTATCTTTCCTGTGCTTTCAAACTCGGATACTTTTTTCTCATATTTTATCTAGCATTTTTACGTTGTGAAGGAGAAGAAGAACAAGAGGGAGAGAGAACCCAGAGCCCTCATTTTATAACTATTGAGCTGCTCAGTGTGTGTGCACGCATGTGTGTTTACATACACACACGATCTCTTTCCGTGCTTTGAGGCATTTCACCCCAGGTGGCTCCTAAGCCTGAAGAAGCTTTAAGACAACTCACAGGTTTTTTAAGTGGGAGGGAGAAAGGACTCCCACTTCAGGGTCGAGTGATCACATCAAGGCAACCTGAGCACAAGAGAAAGTGGGCATGTCTATTACTAACACGAACAGAGGCTCACAGAAGTTCCCCTAACAATATACCTTCCTCCTAGGCTACTCACACTATGAAATTCCACTCATACTGAGTCTTCTTTTATTTCTGAAGGCAGCTACTTTTAATCTGATGTCTCTCACTAGATAGACTTTAGGGGGTCCATCAAAGTCTTGAAATTTTATGCCAAACTATATGGATATGGGATTTATTTCAGGTGAAATAATCTAGAGTGTTTATCTTCTGATAGTATACAAATAATCCTAGTGATGAAATATACTTAGGCTTATTTATCATTTTTATGCTTTGATTTTTCAAACATCTCAAGAGAGGTAGTGAGCTCCCAGGGACAGGAACAGGATCTGCTGTCTCTTTATCCCCATTCTAACACAGCATCTGGCGCTGCTTCAATGAATGACAAGTATCTGTTGAATGAATGCATGAAAAGAAAAGCGGTAGAGTGATGGAGAGTGGCACTGCTTTGAAAGGGGAATGTTGTATGGAGTGGCCCAGAGAGGAAACTCGATGACTGGGATTTCAGAGATAAATCCATTGGTCTTTACAATATGTCACTTGGCTGAAAACAGTTAACTAAAGAACAAAAGAAAATTAATTATTAAAATCCCTGACTGAGTAACTTTTCATAAATATTTCTAAAGCATAAACAATGACAAAATGTCCATGCTCTTATGCAGTAGAGGTAATAGAGATTAATACAGATCTAAATTGTGTGCTATTGAGCACCAGGGCAGGAAAAGAAGCCAGAGATATTCCACACATGGCCTCCTCTATTAACCCATTTAAAAATAATGGGGCAAAAAATTTGATCACAATTTTCAGATCAACTTCCCACCAGGCCTCCAGGGAGCCTCCAATTTTATCCCATCTCCATTATGCTTTGTAGAAAGACACATGACTTCTTTGTCTCTCAAAATAAGAACCAGGCTTCTTGGACAGATGATGCAAGAAGGCAATTATGGGCACACCAATTGCTTCCACAGCTTGGAAGAGAAGTCCCTGATATACAAACACACTGCTCTGCTCTTCAAAAAGCCTCTCAATCTGGAAGGAAGGTCACTTGAGCCCAGATGTTCAAGGCTGCAGTGGGTCATGCTGTTGCCACTGCACTCCATCCTGGATGACAGACTGAGATTCTGTCTCAATAAATAAATAAATAAATAAATACCTCTCAATTTGGACTGTGTTTGATTGCATAAGCCCTTTCCCCATCTCCAACAGATTTTATAGTTAGAAGGGAAGGGACATTTGAACAGATATTGGGACTAATTGAAGCAGGATTTTTGAGAAAATGCAGTTACAACTTTAGTATAATATCCTCCCTGCCAATCTAGTGGGGGCACAGTAAAAATAGATGAAGTGGCCTGCACAGTGCTAAGTGGCTTCAGTTCCTCATGCTTTTTCAAATATTTCTACCAGGTTTCCAGAGCAGTGTCTGCTGCCAATCACAGAGGTTCACTGAGGAGGAACTCTGAAAGAGAAAGTAAATTAAACGCTAATTATCTTAGTTGGAGATAGGTGGGGAAAGGAATGCATGGCAGGGAGGGTCAAGGGAATATATTATAAATAAGTAAATTCCCTAACAAGTAAAATATGTCTTTTGAAAGCTTCCAGACTAGATTATCTGTGGAGATTTCCAGAATCCCCCTACCCCTGTGGAATATTCTACCGTTTCTCTAACATCCTTATTTCCTATAGTAAATTCATGAAACAGAAGTTCATCTCTGAAATGAAGTCGGCGTTCGGAGCAAAGAAACCCCAAAGCTGCTTAAAATTGTCTGGAGCTTTGGAAACACACCCAGAACGATTCAGGAAAGTACCAGTCATTGTTCCCATCTTGCCGGCTTTGCAAAAGGGCTCATGTCCCTCCAGCATCATAAATTATCTTTCCAGTATGGGCCCTGGTCGAGCAGCGCAAGTCAAAGACAAAGGGCTGGTCACGGGCACATTTGGAAACAGGTTAAGCTTGCTTCTGGAGTAGTCTGTTTTTTCTGTGGAGCTCTGACCTACCTCGCTGGGTTCCTGAGCCTCTGCTTTCTACAACTTAACTGGTAGCCTTGTCTTCCTCCCCTTCAGTCCGACTCCAGCTCACCAAACCTGGGCTGCCTTGGGCCAATCGCACATTCACAACGTTAGAGATATATATTTCTAGGGTTCAGTGATACTTACATTTCTGCATTTAAGATCTCAGACTCTTTGGGAGGCCAAAGTGGGTGGATCACTTGAGGCTGGGAGTTCTGAGACCAGCCTGGCCAACATGGTGAAACCCAGTCTCTACTAAAATACAAAAACTAGCCGGGTGGGGTGGCATGCACCTGTAAGGTGCATGGGAGACTGAAGCACAAGAATTGCTTGAACCTGGGAAATGGAGGTTGGAGTGAGCTGAAATCACACCAATGCACTTCAGCATGGTTGACGGGGTGAGACTCTGTTTCAAAATAAAATAGAATAAAATAAAATAAAGATCTCAGACCCTATTTGGCTTCCAGCCCCTCAGTCAATAATAATTTATTAGTTCTGTGATCTTGGGGGCAACCGCAAGGCTTCAATAAGTCATGTTTTCTCATCTGCAAAATGCAGATTATAACTATATTTTTGGAAATTATTTTGAAAATTAAGTGCACAAATGTGTGAGGTATGAAATGTTGTTCTAATGCATGGGCAATACTCAATAAATATGAGAGGTCTTCAAGAAGTTCATGGAAAATGTGTATTATGGAAAAAAACTATCCATTGACCCCAAAATTTTTGCACCAAAATAATCTCATACTAACTTGTTGTAACACATCTAAATAAGACCTAGATTGAGGCACTAAGAAGGATAAGACAACACTTTGAAAAGAGCTTCTCTCAGAGCAACGTGAATTTGGCTATAATTGAAGCAAGAACAAACATCATATTTATGATGAACCATGGGTGGAAGAATGGTGAAATAACTGATGTTTTAAAAAAAAGTTTATGGGATAATGTCCCAAAGAAACCAGTGGTTTACAAATGAATAACTTGTTTTTTTTTTTTAATTATTATTATACTTTAAGTTCTAGGGTACCTGTGCACAATGTGCAGGTTAGTTACATACGTATACATGTGCCATGCTGGTGTGCTGCACCCATTAACTCATCATTTACAAGACAGTGTTAAAGATGAAGCCTGCAGCTGCAAACTATGCACAACAATTTTTGAGGAAACAAATGAAACTTGTTCATGCCTGAATTGAAAAGGACCAATGATTAACAGCAGAAACAATAGCCAAGGCCACAGTCATCTCAACTGGTTCAGGTTACACAATTCTGACTGAAAAATTAAAGTTGAGCAAATTTTCCATTCAGTGGGTGCCAAAACCATGCACCCAGATGAGCTGCAGACAGGAGCAGAGCTTTCAATGGAAATTTTAAGCAAGCGGGATCAAGATCCTGGAGGATTTCTTTGAAGAACTGTAGCAGGAGATGGAACATGGCTTTACCAGTATGATCCTGAAGATGAAGCACAATCAAAGCAATGGCTACCAAGTGGTAGAAGTGACCCAGCCACAGCGAAAGTGGACCAGTCAAGAGCAAAGGTCATGGCAACCATTTTGTGGGATGCTCAAGGCATTTTGCTTGTTGACTTTCTGGAGGGCCAAAGGATGATAGCATCTCCTTATTATGAGAGTGTTTTGAGAAAGCCAAAGTTTTAGCAGAAAAATGTCTAAGAAAGCTTCATCAGAGGATCCTTCTCGACCACAACGATGCTCCTGCGCACTTCTCCCACCAAAAAAGGGCAATTTTGTGAGAGTTTCTATGGGAAATCATAAGGCAGCCACCTTACAGTCCTGATTTGGCTCCTTCTGACTTCTTTTGGTTTCCTAATCTTAAAAACATCTTTAAAGGGAACCCATTTTTCTTTAGTTAATTATGTTTAAAAGACTGCATTGACATGGTTAAATTCCCAGGACCTTCAGTTCTTTAGGAATGGACCAAGTGGCTGGTATCATTGCTTACAAAAGTATCTTGAACTTGATGGAGTTTACATTGAAAACTAAAGTTTATATTTTTGATTTTATTATTTCACTCAAATTTTCCACATACTTTTTGAAGGCCCTTTATAGTACTATTATTACTATTGTTATGGTCTAAATAATATTTAACCCGAACAAAATATTTCATAATGATAGGTCCTTATAAATCATTAAGAGAAACAGGATGGAAGAAAATTTTGTCATAGGTTAACTCTGTTTTTCTATCTATCTTACTATCTATATATCTTCATCATCATCATCATCATCATCTATATGTCTATATCTATAATAGGGGCACATGAGAAGATAATGGGTAAGATTAAAATTGAAAATTTCTCCATTTCTAGAGTGCATGATTTTCAGCAATATGAACAACATTACCTATGAGCCATGGGTGTACATTTATAGTATCTCCAATTTTAATGACTTTAGTCATTGAATCATTGAATTCATTTATTCACTCCATCATTCAATCAATATTTAATGAGAGCCACTAAGTGCCAGGGCTTGGTTTAGATGATGGAGCCATAAGAAATAATAGCCTATGGTTCTTGACTTTAAGAAATTCATGGTTCCACTATGAAGCCAACAGCTCAATAAAAAAATTCAAGATGAGTCCAATATTAAATGAACTCATTAATGCTTGTTAACATCTTTCTATGTAGAACTTGACCCACCCCCAGTGGCCTCACAAATAATTCTTGAGAAGATATTCTTGTTAAGTGGCTCAGCCTCCCCAAAGGGGTGTTAACAAAACATTTCTCACTGGGGCCTATGGCTACTTGTAGTAGCCCCACACACCTCTGTGAGGAAGAAAGTTTCATTCAAGAGAATTGTTTAAAAAGCATGTAGACTATGAATTCTAACAGTTTTCTAAAACCTATTCTTGATTTGAGCCTGATCAACAGAGAATGAGGAATATTGACTCCATCACTGTCATTATCAATAAGCTCTAAACCCTTAATATATTTGTTCTTGCTCTGGTATCATTGGCCCTCACTTAGAGATGTGATTTAAAAAATCCTAGCGAAACCGTTATTAGATCAATTAAAAAATACATTGATGTTCCCCCTTGGACTATTCTCTTTTTGCTACAATTTCAGTATTGTATCATGCCTTTCAGTGTACAAACATCCATCTTTAAAAAAATAAGTATGCTCCCTTGATTACATATCACTCTCCAGATACTTGACTGTTTCTCTGCTCTTCTTTTGAGCATCTTTTTAAAAGAGTTGTCCTCACCTCCAACAAAACCTCCATCCCACACAGTCTGGCTTTTAGCCCTACCACTAAATGGAAAGACATGATTTAAACCATCAAGTAAATCATTTCTGTTACTCACTCTCTTATATTATGTAGTCACTCACTCTCTTCCTCTTGAAACACCCTCTTGTCTCCAAGCTTGGCCTTCCTGGTAGCTCTCTCCTCTTTTCCCTCCCTTGTTGGTCTCCATTGTTGGGGTCTGTCCCTCTTTCTGACCTCTATACTGATTGCTGGGGACTCAGTCCTTGATCTCTTCTAATGTTACCCTTCTCACTAGGTGATCTCATCTATTCTTGTGGATTTAAGCCCTGTATTCAACGATTTATTTTTAAAAAACTAAATGTATGTCTGCAACTTGGAATTCTCTCTGAACTTTAGATACTTATCTCACTCCCTTGCACACACCATCAACATTTAAATGGATCTTGAATGTCTCACACTTAAGCAGCTCTAAAAGAATTATTTATTTCCCCTTTATCAGATATATATATTTTTAAACATCCTGGCTTCCCTGTCTTGGTAAATGATTCCACCATTTTCTTCGGTACCCAAACCATAAACTCAGTAGTTACCCTTGATTCCTTCTTTTCTCTCCATTTTATTCCTAATTTATCAGGCATATTTTATGGACTCTACTTCCAACATACAGGGCACATTGGTCTACTTCTTTGACTCTCCAGTGCCAGCAGAGTGCTCAGGACTCATCGGCTCCCAAATGGAATCCCACAACTAGACGCTGCTTCCAGTCGGCTTCTTCCTAACATACTCCCTACAAAACAGATGTGTTCTTAAAAGAATTGAATCTTATCACTGTTGCCAAGTGAAGAATGACTCGGTTTATAAACTTAGAAAAAAGAGCTTCATGACTCATCAAGGGTTGCAGCCTGCAGGGTGGCCATTCTGACAGGCTGGGACGCATAGCCTCCGGCCAGAAGGCAAAAACAGACACTTTGATGGAGAGGCAATGGGAAGAAATTTATGCTGAGTGGAGTAGCCAAATATACATAATCAAAAAGCTGGGAGGAGTCATGAATATTTATGAAAGGAGAAATATGTGTATGTGCAATTAGGCTTCATGCCCCTTCATGGGTCCCATGTTCAATAAAATGGCAGCATTAGTATGATCTGAGAGTGGAGTTTTCTGGCCTCTGACATCAAAAGATGAAGCAGAGGACATTAAAACCCTTACTGCGCATTCTCCCTAGACTGGCTGGAGCCACTCCCTGGTCTTTTATCAGGAAAAAAGGAGGGGCAGTGTCAAGCAGTTGGTTAGTATCAGTGGTGGAGCCTTTTGAAAGGGCTGGTTTCTGCTGGACGCTTAGGGAAGAAAGGCTAACCGTTGTTAGAGACGGAGGGGATATCAGGAGGCGTATCCAACCACCATTTTGCCATGGCCTAGAAATCAGTTTTCAAGGTGACTCTGGGGTGTCCTTGACCAAGAGATTGTTCATTCAGTCAGTTGGGGGGCTTAGGATCTTATTTTTAGTTTACACTCTACTCCTTAAATAGTCTAATAGTTCCTGTCCTTCTGGAATAACCTCTGAGTACTTTTTCTTGGGCTACGATGCCGTGAATGATTTCTCTTCAGCCTTACCTTGATCCATTTCAGTCTTTGAATTCCTCTGGCTGACCCAGTACTTTCCTGCCTTCAGCTTTCGCAGAAGCTCCCATCTATGCCTGAAATGTTCTCACCCTGACTCTTCACATCTTTTGCATGTCAACTCAAATGCCACCTTTCATAGAGGCACTTCATCAGTACCCATCTAAAGAGAGCCCACGTTATTCCCTGTTCCATCCGTTATTTATGTCTGAGTCATCGTTCTGAACACTCAGTGGATTTTTTTTTACTGACAACTCAATCTTTTCTTTCACTCTTGAAAACTGTTGTCTCTGTCATTATTTCCCTTCTTCAATATTTCTTCTCTTTCTGAAGTTTTATTGAACAGATATTATACTTCCTACACTTATATTTCGTAACATTTAACTTTCTTATGCTAGCACTTGGTGTTTCTTTTTTTCTTTTTAATCTGTTTTGAGAAATTTTCTGGGCTTTATGTTTTAGACAAAAATTTAGTTTCTGGCAAATTCTATTTTACTATTTTCTTATTTTTTTGTAATTATATTTTTAATCGTCTCAATAGCTTTTCCTTATTTTTAAATTCTCTTTCATAACACTGTGTTCTTACTTTCTGTATTAGATAGTTTCTTAAACCTTTCTCTTTTTTTTTTTCATTTTGAACTCTTATTTTAGGTTCGGGGATACATATGCAGTATATGGGTAAATTGCATGTTGCTAGAGTTTAATGTACAAATAATTTTGTCACCCAGGTAGTAAACATACCCTCACAATCCCACAGCCCTCCACCCTCAAGTAGACCCCAGTGTCTGTTGTTTGCTTATTTGTGTCCATGTATTCGCAGTGTTTAGCTCCCACTTATAAGTGAGACCATGTTATATTTGGTTTTCTGTTGCTGCATTAATTTTCTTAGGATAATGACCTCCAACTGCATCCATGGTGCCACAAAGGGCATGATTTCATTTTTTATGGCTGTACAGTAGTCCACGTTGTATATGTACCACATTTTCTTTACTCAGTCCACCATTGATGGGCAGCAAGGTTGATTTCATGTCTTCGCTATTGTGAATTGCGCTACAATGAATATGCAAGTGAATGTGTCTTTTTGGTAGAACAATTTATTTTCCTTTGGGTATATACCCAGTAATGGAATTGCTGAGTCAAACGGTAATTCTGTTTTTTAAGTTCTTTGAGAAATCTCCAAACTGCTTTCCACAATTGCTGAATGAATTTACATTCCCACCAGCAGAGAATGTATTCCCTTTTCTCTAAAACCTTGCCAACAGCTGTTATTTTTTAACTTTTTAATAATAGCCATCCTGACTGGTGTGAAATGGTATCCCACTGCGGTTTTGATTTGCTTTTCTTTAGTGATTAATGATGTTGAACATTTTTTCGTATGTTTGTTGGCCATGTGTATGTCTTCTTTTAAGAAGTGTCTGTTCATGTCATTTGGCCTTTTTTTAGTAAGGTTATTTGGTTTTTGCTTGTTTTTTTGTTGTTGTTGTTGTTTTTGTTTTTTGTTTTGTTTTTAAGATGGAGTCTCGCTGTGTCTCCCAGGCTGGAGTGCAGTGGCGCAGTCTCAGCTCACTGCAACCTCTGCCTCCCAGGTTCAAGCGATTCTCCTGACTCAGCCTCCCGAGTAGCTGGGATTACAGGGTTTCGCCATGCTGGCCAGGCTGGTCTCAAACTCCTGACCTCAGGCGATCCACCCACCTTGGCCTCACAAAGTGCTGGGATTAAAGGCCTGAGCCTGTTTTTTGCTTGTTAATTTGCTTAAGTTCCTTATAGATTCTGGATACTAGACTTTTGTCCAATGCATAGATAACAAATATTTTCTCCCATTCTGTAGTTTGTCTGTTTACTGATAGTTTCTTTTGCTGTGCACAAGCTCCTTAGTTTAATTAGGTCCTATTTGTCTGTTTTTGTTCTTGTTGCAATTGCTTTTAGAGACTTCTTCATGAAATATTTGCCAAGGCCTATATCGAGAATGGTAGTTTCTAGGTTTTCTTCTAGGTTTTTTGTAGTTTTCGATTTTACATTTAAGTCTTTAATCCATCTTGAGTTGATTTTCGTATATGATGAAAAGAAGGGGTCCAGTGTCAATCTTCTGCATATGACTAGCCAGTTATTCCAGCATCATTTATTGAATGGGGAGTTCTCTCCCCATCGCTTGTTATTGTCAACTTTGTCAAAGATCAGATTGTTGTAGGTGGGTTCTCTATTCTGTTCCATTGGTCTATGTGTCCATTTTATATCAGTACCATGATTTGGTTACTGTAGCCTTGCAGAATAGTTTGAAGTCGAGTAGTGTGATGCCTCTGACTTTGTTCTTTTTGCTTAGAATTACTTTGACTATTTGGGCTCTTTTTTGGTTCCATATAAATTTTAGAATTGTTTTTCTAATCCTGTGAAAAGTGACAGTGGTAGTTTGACAGGAATAACATTGAATCTATAAATTGCCTTGGGTAGTATGGCCATTTTAGCAATATTGTTTCTTCCTATCCAGAGCATGAAATGTTTTTTCCATTTGTTTGTGTCATCTCTAATTTCTTTCAGTGGTATTTTGTGATTCTCATTGTAGAGATCTTTCATCTCCCTTGTTAGCTGTATGCCTAAGTATTTCATTCTTTTTGTGGCTACTGTGAATGGGATTGCACTCTTGATTTGGCTCTCAGCTTGAATGTTATTGGCATATAGAAATGGTACTCATTTTTGTACACTGATTTTGCGTCCTAAAACTTTATTAACATTGTTTATCAAATCTAGGAGCTTCTGGGCAGAGACTATGGGGATTTTCTAGGGATAGAATCATATAATCTGTAAAAAAATTTAGTTTGACACCATCTCTTTCTATTTGGATGCCTTCCATGTCTCTTACCTGATTGCTCTGGCTAGGACTTCCAGAAGCAGAAATCTGGATGGAAGTGGTGATATGTTGGATAAGAGTCGTGAGAATGGGCATCCTCATCTTGTTTTGGTTCTCAAGGGGAATGCTTCCAGCTTTTGCCCATTTAGTGTGATGTTGATCATAGGTTTGTCATAGAAGGCTCTTATTATTTTGAGGTATGTCCCTTCGGTGCCTAGTTTGTTGAGGCTTTTTAACATGAAGGGATGTTGAATTTTATTAGAAGCTTTTCCTGCATCTATTGAAATGATCACATGGTTTTCATTTTTAGTTCTGTTTATGTGATAAATCATATTTCTTAATTTGTTTACACTGAACCAATTTTGCATCCCAGGGATAAAGCCTACTTGATCATAGTAGATTTGCTTTTTGATGTACTGCTGGATTCGATTTGCTAGTATTTTGTTGAGTATTTTTGTGTCTAGGTTCATCAGGCATTGATATGGTTTGGCTGTACCCCCACCCAAATCTCAACTTGAATTGTATCTCCCAGAATTCCCACGTGTTGTGGGAGGGACCTAGTGGGAGTAATTGAATCATGGGGGCTGGTCTTTCCCATGCTATTCTCATGATAGTGAATAAGTCTCACGAGATCTGATGTATTTATCAGGGGTTTCCGCTTTTGCTTCTTCCTCATTCTCTCTCGCCACCACCGTGTAAGAAGTGCCTTTCACCCTTCACCATGATTGTGAGAACTTCCCCAGCCATGTGGAACTGTAAGTCTAATTAAACCTCTTTTTGTTCCCAGTTTCAGGTACGTCTTTATCAGCAGCATGAAAACAAACTAATACATGGATATTGGTGTGAAGTTTTCTGTTTTCATTGCGTCTCTGTCAAATTTTAGTATCAGAATAATGCTGGCCTCATAGAATGAGTTAGGGAGGAGTCCCTCCTCAATTTTTTGAAATAATTTCATTAATATTGGTACCAGATCTTCTTTATATATCTGGTAGAATTTGGCTGTGAAGCCATCTGGTCCAGAGCTTTTTCTGGTTGGTAGGTTTTTTAGTACCCATTCAATTTTGGAACTTGTTATTGGTCTGTTTAGGATATTAGTTTCTTCCTGGTTCAATCTTGGGAGGTTGTATGTTTCTAGGAATTTATCCATTTCTTCTAGGTTTCTAGTTTGTGTGCGTAGGGGTTCATAAGAATCTCAGAATATTTTTTGCATTTTTCTGGGGCTGTACACCTTTCTTTGGGTACTGATTAGATTTTTGTTGTTGATGTTTAGTTCTTTTCTAAGGGCTATTTTTCTTTTTATTTACGTAAAAATATTCTTGTGCAAGCTCTTGATTTTCCTCTAATGCTTTGTGACTTTTGGCTATTTGGGTATGTTTAGAAGTAAAGAACTAGCTTAATTATTATGCTGGATACAGTATTTTTTCTATCATATGTCTCCTAAATGGGCCCCTCTTCTGAATAGGAGAAGTAAATGTGAGTTTTGTAGAGTTTAATTGCATCTGTCGGAGAGGTCCACTTGTCCATTTTGTACATGTGCAGGGAACAGGCAGGTAGCTGAGAAGCAAGTAAATTTCCTGGGTAATGAGACTGACTCTCAGGTGGGAACATTTAATATGCATTTTTCTGGATGTCCAGATCTTATTTTAATTTAATCTGGATTCCCTTTTATGATCTTTAATTATCTAAAGACTTTCCCTGTTTCTCTCTTAGACTTCAACATTTATACTAGGAGTCTTCTCTAAGATAATATTTCTAGTTATTTAGAAAATAGTTCATAGAATTCTACCTAGTAAGCAAATGCCTCAGCCAGCTGCTCTGTATATGTCAATGACAGAGAGGAGCTGGCTTACCTAGCTGATCTGGAAACAGTACTTTAGCCTTGAACTTGGATGATCGCCTCTAGCCCTCATTTACTGTGTGTACTTGTTAACCCCAGTGGGGTGTCCCTCAGACCTCTGTCGGGACTTCTCTCTGCAGCAGCTTTTTCCTGTGGGTGCTTGGAGTTGTGGATTTTTCTATGTTGGTTGTGCTCCCATTCAACCTCTTCTAATTTCTACTATTAAGAAATAGCTCACAATTTCAGATCCACTAATAATATCCATTTGTGTTTTTAGCACAAAAGTTTATCATATATTTTAAAGAATATTTACCATTATTTATGTGGGAATTTGGGAGGGATGGGAAGTAAATAGATGAGCTCAATGCTATCATTATTTATTGGAAGTTCCTCTACATCTGCAGCAGTTTTATCTCCTTCCCTAACCCTAACCATTTCTTTCTAGCCCTGGAGTCCAAGACTCTTGTTTCACAGGCCTATCTTACCATGTTTAATGTACCCTTGTTAGTCACCATAATACATGTGGCACGGTGTGAGATATTAGTGAGTTAAATAAAATATATATGAGAAGCTCCAAGAGAGTCAGGTACGAATGATCTGTGGGCAAAAGGGTCAGTGTGACTAGGTGGAGTTATGGATGTGCACAGAGGAGCCAACACAATAGTCTTCACAGAGTGGGTAATTGAGCTCACTCTTGAAGGGAAAGAAGGCATTTGGGAAGGAGATGACCCCATGCAGAGAGGACAGAATTATCTGGGCATAAGGTATGAAAGTATTACACAGGATGGGAGCCCAGTGTGCAGGGGATGAGACAGGATGCAAAATCAGGAGCCAGATCCTGAAAGGCTTATGTCTATTGCGCTAAACAATTTGGAATTTACCCTACAGGCAGAAGTGACCCATTGAAGGATTTTAAATGTGGACATAATGGGATGAATAAATGCTAACATTTAGTCAGCTCTTAGGATGCACAGGCAGTGCTCAAAGTGCATCCCAGGGGTTAAGTCATTTAATCATCATGATGACCTGATGAGGCCAATGTGAATATCCTCATTTTCTACTGAAGACATTGAGTCCTAAACATAAGTTTCCTGAGGTCAGGTTCTTCATCTGTTCACAGACAGGTCCTGGGTTTCTAGCTCTGGGCCAGCATGATGAATGTATGCAGAATGAATGAATGAATGAGGCTCACAGGTTACACACACAGGGAAGGACAGAGCTAGGACCTGAAGAAGGGTGGCCTTACCCCAAAGCCTACACATTTAACCACTATCATCATTTCTACATTAAAAAGATGAAAAAGATAATGCTGGGTAGGGGAAGAGATTGGAATGTGATCTGACTGGAAGGAGACTAACAATAAAATTACATGCATTGTAGTGTAACTCAAACTATAATCACTGAATATTAATTTGAAAATGAGCATTGTGGGAAAAAGTAAATACTATGTATTTACTTGTTTAATTTTTTGACTTTTTCCACTAGAATCTGCTCTCCCTGAGGTCAAAGATTTTGTCTACTTTGTTTATTGTTGCATCTTCAGCACCTCAAAGAATTTCAGGCATAGGATGGTTGATCAATAAATATTTGTCAACTAAATGAATGGTTATGTAATTTTGAAAATATTGTATATTGGATCTTCCTCTTGGTGATTTATAACCTATATTAGCATATTAATGGCAATAAAAAACTTTGATTTTTTTAACCTAATTTTAAAAAATTCTATTTACCCTCATACCCTTTTATTCTTAGAATTAGTGTTTTTCTTATAATTATTGTATTAGGATTAGATATACTTTGAGGGAACTTCTCTTCAGGAAGTTTCTACTCAATATATTGTTATATCAAGAAGTTATTTTACATGCTGGAAAATATCCATATTATTAATAATTATAAGTAACTAATAATACTAATAATATCCACTCATTATTAATAAAACAAAGAAACTGTTTTAGACAATGGCATACCCAAGTAAAGTAAGCAAAGTGTGTGCTGTTTGGATTAAGTCAAGTTAGCATTGGTAAGGCTGCATGGGGTCTACAGAGATTCAGTTTCTTCTTTTTTTTTTTTTTTAAATGAAGATGAGGTCTTGCTCTGTCGCCCAAGCTGGAGTGCAATGGGGCAATCTCGGGTCACTGCAACCTCCGCCTCCCGGGTTCAAGCCATTCTCCTGCCTCAGCTTCCCGAGTAGCTGGGATTACAGGTGCCTGCCATCGTGCCCGGCTAATTTTTGTATTTTTAGTAGAGACGGGGTTTCATGTTGGCCAGGCTGGTCTCGAACTCCTGACCTCAGGTGATCCACCCGCCTCAGCCTCCCAAAGTGCTGGGATTACAGGTATGAGCCACCGTGCCCAGCTAGAGATTGGGTTCCTAAGGATACCCAGTGTAACGTGAGAAAGGTGGATGCTTATAATTTTAGAATGAGTTTGTACAGTGCTAAGGATTCAGGAATAGGAACCTGTGGTTCCCCTAGGCCTGCTTTTTTCACTACTCCTTGCCTTTCCTCTGCTCTGTCTTGAGCCATGGATGGTTAGGAGGAGGGGACATCTGCAGGCCCCATCTCCCAGACCTCCTGTCATCTGACATTTAGATGAATTCAGCCAATGGCAGGCACTGACAAGAGAAAGGAAGGAGATGCCAGGGCATTTGTCTCCCCTTTTAACTCGTTCAGGCGGGTCTCCAGTAGCAAGGCTGTCCCTCCACAGTTCTTTTTTTTTTTTTTTATGGAGTTTTTTTTCTTTATTGAGAAACGTAAGGCTTGGGTACATCAAATAAAACCAATTTCTGGGTGAAAAAATCAAAACCCACAATAGAAAAAAAAAAAATTAACACTGTCTGGGCCACAGCAGAACCCAGAGAACATATTCGTATCATTGAAAAATTCTAGGCACTTCATAATTGACCTTTTGATACAAAATGACCTAGTAAATTAGCAATTTGTAGTTCTTGGTGTTGAGGTCTATAGGACAAGCTAGGAAGTCTTCAAACCTTGAGCTGAATTCCATGAGGGGTTATTTGGCTTTTGAATCGGTTTTTCCTTGTCTAAGAGGTAGCAGCAGCAACAGCGCCCGGGCAGCTTCTTTCTTGGCATGATGAGCCTGTAGAACTGCTACAGCTTCATCCACCTTGGAGCAGAGAGACTCGGAGGACTCTCACATGTGCAGCAGCTCAGAGTTGTCGATCTCCAGCAGCATTCCCGTGATCTTCCCAACCAGGTTTGAATGCATTGTTTGGATGAGTGGGAACAAGCGTTCTCCCAGCATCTGCTTCAGTTCCTTGCGGGGGTGCTGCAGACAACATGGAGCCAGTCAGTGGCTCCTGCCCCTGCACATGGACCGCAGGCTGGGGTGCCTGCAGAGGCTGTATGGCAGGATGAGGGCTGCGGACACAGGAGGCGTATTTGTAGAGGGCAACATTCTGGGGAGCAACAGCGGCAACAGCAGCGCGCAGCGCTAAATTCTGCACAGCTGTGGGAACGCCTCCAGACTGGCAGCTGTCAGTCAGCCCTTGCTGGGCGGCACCAGCCCCACCAAAGTCCATAGCCAAGCAAGACCACAGTTCTTTGGGATGAACTCAGCGCCAGGGATATGGGAGCACCACATCATCCCTTCTCTACTCCAGCCTCAGGATGGTGGCGACATCCTGATGTTACTAATTCCTGAGTTGCCTCATCGCTCCCAATTTGTTTCTGAGATCCTTCACTACCTCTGAAAGCTGAATCCAATTTCCCCTGCTTTGAACACTTGGAGTTACTTTTGTTTTCTTAGTCGTGGCCTAAATGATGTGGTCAACAATAACAAATAAAGGAAAGAGTGCTGCTGGAATAATTGTTCTAATCTGCAAAATGAATGACTGGTGGAAAGATGATTTTTCATTTTTGAAATTCAAAGATTCTATAAATGGCATTTTCTAAAGTGCTGTCTAAGGGTCATCTGCTTCAGAATTCCTAGAAAAGTTGATTTAAGATGCATGCTCCTGAACTCATCTTTAACCTGCTAACTCAGAATCTCTAGGGGATGGCAGGGGATTGTGCAATATCAACCTACTGCCTATAAGATTCTTTTTGAAAAATAAAGTTTGAAATAAAATGGTCTACCCTATTTGAGCTTCTTGGGAATGTTTTGAAGAGAAGTGACACGATGTGCACTAAGGTATCCTGATGGATTTTCCGTGTATTCTATTTCAAGAGATGTCACCTGTCAAATCAATAAATTTAGACGAGTTTGGTTAATTTTTAAAATGTCACATTGTATGAACCTTCCAAAAGTAAACTAAGTCCTAAGCAGTGGTAAGTATGTTGCACTTACCACTAAGAAATTTCATAATCTACAAAATAGCGAATACATAAATATAAAACTATGTACAAGCCAGAAGAGTTGGCATACCCCTATATTCCTAGCTACTCAGAAGGCTGAGGCGGGAGGATCACTTGAGCTCAGGAGTTTAAAGCCAGCCTGGGGCTAGCTGCGGTGGCTCATGCTTGTAATCCCAGCACTTTGGGAGGCTGAAGCAGGCAGATCACCTGAGCTCAGGAGTTTGAGACCAGTGGGAGCAACATGGAGAAACCCATCTCGACAAAAAATACACAAATCACCCGGGCACAGTGGTGCATGCCTGTAGTCCCAGCAATCAAGAGGCTGAGGCAGGAAAATCGCTTGAGCCTGGGAGGTAGAGGCTGCAATGAGCCATGATCGTGAAACTGCACTCCAGCCTGGTAGACAGTGAGACACTGCCTCAAAACAAAACAGAACAACAACAACAACTCAGACTGGGCAACATAGCAACACCTCATCTCTATAAAAAAAAAAAAACAGAACAAAACAAGAAACCAAAAAGAAAAAAAAAAAAACTATTTACAGGCCAAAATTGCATGCCATTCTTGTTAAACTAGTGACTGCCAAAGCTGTTTTATCATATCCTGAAAAAACTTAACTTATGTAAAGGGTAGTAAGTATTTTAAATACATTTCCAATCAAGATAAGTTTTAATACATTACTTAAAATATTCAATGTGCAACACTTTGAAGAGAAACTAAATAGGTCCGGTGCTTCAGTGATAAAATATTTTCTTAGCCTAGGTTTCAGCAAAAAAGCAAAGCTTGAGGCAAGCAGTGAGTGCAAGTAGTTTTTTGGTGGTGGTTGGGGGGCGGTGGACTGGGGGGAAGTGAACTCAAAGTGGAGAAGCAGGAAAATGGGAGAAGAGGAAGCCAGTCCAAGAGTGCTATAAAGTTGATTGTGACTACGGGCAACTGAGGCTGGATCCCACCGGGCATACTTCAATGAGTCAAATAGAGTAAGTGCACTTCAAAATCGCCCTCCAGTTACACAGAAGAGGGAGGATTTATCCCTCAGTTCTTTTCCTTCATCGGTCAGTGGTTACCCCATGTTATGTTGACTTGTAACACTTCCAGGCATGCGTATATGTTAGTCCCTGAATGGGACTTTGCAGCTGATCTATGCAGTGATGGCAAAGTAATTCTAGTAAAACAAGAAGAGAAAGAAAGAGAGAAAGAACAGAAAAAAGACACATGGTAGAGCTGAGACAAGCTGCTGATAGGATATACCGCAAATACCGGGTTACAGTAATAATGGCTTCTGTAAGAAAGTGGGCAAAAAAATGAAATACAGCCTAAGGGGAATCTGATATACCTTTTAAAAGATCTTTAATAATTATCAGAAATGACTCCAGGCAAAGGGGTGTGTGTTTTTTCAAATACATGAATTATAAATATTTTATTTCAAGAAATGGTTTTTGTATTTTTAGTCTAGATTCTGTTTATGCCCCATCTCTTCTCCTTCTGGCCTGATGGGAAACATTTGTCCCTTTGTAGTTAACATGCAAAACTTGGAAAGCACCCATGAAATAAAAGCAGGTTAAAATAAATTTCCTATGACATAAAATTAACCATCAGAGCTATGCCTCAGAATTGTTTATTTGGTGGCTGGGAAGAGTCTTGTTGGACACTGAGCAGATTATGGAGTTGCCACCAAAAGGACTTCTAACATAGGTTTCTTTTAAATCATTCTGGTGATAATGTAAGCTATGGTATGCTGGAAGCATTTGAAAAAGTTCACAATGTGTCTCCAGCTCTCTTCTCATAAGCACAGGGAGTCATTGTTTTCTTCTCTGGACGGTCTCAAAATCCTCCATAGCTGTCTCTCCCCCAGCTCTCCTTCTGTGATTTTCACTGCTCCTTATCATGTTGTCTTCTATGCTGCCGTTAATATTTTTACAGAAAAAAAACACTTTTTTTTAACTTTTCTATTCTTTCTGCCAGTGTAGATCCATTTTTATTGATCTATCTCCAACCTGAAATTCCTCTAGAAACTGTTTAGGCTGCTAGTGCTGGTTGGTACCTGCTTCTTACGTATTAGTAAGAGCCTAAACCCTGGAGTTTGTCAATCCTCTGTTTGTATCTGGGCTCCACCACTTATAAACTGCATGAATCTGAAATGTGTCTTAACAATCTGAGCCTCATGTTTTCTTCTGTGAAATGGAGATATTCTTTCTCACAGGATTATTATGAAACCCAAATGAGGTAATAGATGAAAAAGAGTAAACTCTTTGTGTCTGCATTGTGTCTGCCACATAAAATACATGTGTTAAATGATAATTAACATCATTATTCAGTGCTATCATCAATTTATGTTTTTCATCTATATCCTTAGATGTTATCTTGAATTTAACAATAAATGTAAAGACAGAATTACCGATAACAATAACTTGACATCAGTCTTGTCTACTGGCTTTAAACTGATGCTCTTGGAACCACAGTGCTGATAAACCAGGTGTGTAGAGAGCTGTAAATAGAAACAAGTCTAATAAAGTGTTATTTAAAAACAAACCTAGATGGCAGAAGCAATTCTTCAGTGAAGCCTTCAAGCATCACCTCCAAACTTCTGAGACATCTGGGAAGCGGTGCTGTAGAGCTGACCTACCTTGAATGAGACCTTTAAATGTGAATAGTTTTTATTGACTTTCTCAGAGTCACAAATAGCAGTAGATTTTGTTGCTGCACTTGCAATCATGTAAAAAAAAATGCAAGTTTCATATGTCGACAGTGAGGAAACGATTCTTGGTCTTACTTTGTGCTCTTCAATCCCACCCACAATGCAGTCAACACCGCACAATAAAAGAACAATGTTTTACTCAAGTTGGTGGCTCAGACAGGCAACCTGAAGACCAAAAGAATAAGAAAATAAAGTTGATTTTTGAAATCTAACTATTAACCACACTGGCATGTGTGAATTAGCTTCTGGAGTAAACCAGAAACTTTTCTGCAAATATGAGGACAAAGAGTTTGGGAACTCCTCAAACACTTATTAAGATATCTTGGTTGTGATATCAGATAGGTGGGATAGGACTAGGATTGGAATGGGGTGAGTAGAAACCTAACCAATGGCCTTTGACTATTTGGAGAGACCCTATACACACAGAAAAGGCTGCTCAGCTTGAAACATGAGAAAAGGAATTCAGGGAGCCAGAATTTCACAGGGTTTATCTAAAGGCCACCCAGGAGAAAAGCTCACTGGCTGTAATAAGCACAAGACTGTCATCATAAAGATGCTTTCTGCCGAGGAGCAGGGCTAACCTGATCTTCATGGGTACATGATAGCATCATGGAATTCTTAGGAGATGAGTTTTTTTTGAAACTGGCCCTCAAGAATTGCTTGCAGGCATAGTTATGTTTAGATATGAGGTCTGATTACCCCACATTAAGAAATGAAGTCTTGATGTTTTTTGTAATAGTTTGTATAGCAATCTTACCTCAACACTGGCAGTCTACTTTTTTTTTTTTTCTGAGACAGCATCTTGCTCTGTCACCAAGCTGGAGAGCAGTGGCACAATCTCAGCTCACTGCAACCTCTGCCTCCTGGGTTCAAGAAATTCTCCTGCCTCAGCCTCACAAGTAGCTGGGATTACAGGCATGTGCCACCATGCCCAGCTAATCTTTGTATTTTTAGTAGAGGCAGGGTTTCACCATGTTGGCCAGGCTGGTCTCAAACTCCTGGCCTCAGGAGATCCACCTGCCTCAGCCTTCCAAAGTTCTGGGATTACAGGCATGAGCCACCACGCCCGGCTGAAGGTGGGGGCCTTCTTGCCCAACCAATTTTGTCCTTTACGTTACTGACCCAGATGATTCGAAGAACGAAGATAGCTATTGGCCTCATCTCTCTCTATCTCTCTGTCCTACCCCACCACCCCACCCCTTCTTACCCTCTCTCCCTCTCTTCCCCTGTTCACCACTAGGAGCATAACAAGCCTGCTCTTCCTGAATCAGGGTGACCTCTGTGTACTGTAAGGATGCAACTCCTTCAAGATTGGCTGGGCTACCCAGGCTCTGATCACAGGCTTCCTCCACCAGTGAGCCAGCCTGCCAGTCAGTCATTCATGAAACATTTATTTAGAATTTGCCGTGTGCCAGGTAATGATAAAAAAATATAAAAGAAGAAGAAGGAATAAACTTTATCTTCCTCTTTGGTAATATGCAATTTATCTTTCGGATTTTTCGAAGGTTGATTCTCTAACTGCAGGTCAACCCTCCTTCAAGACTCTTGACTCCCTGGTTTGCCTTCTTGACTCACTGCTCAGGAGACTGCCCTTTTATTGATAATTCTGCTCCACTTCTGCTTTCAACCTGCATATTTTTCATGAGGAATCTACTTGATCCTTGATCCTATACCCACCACTTCTCCACTGGGTCTCCCTTTTCTTAGATTCATCCGTTTCCATTAGCAGCCACATTCCTCCAGACACTGCCATCGCTGTGACACTAATTTGGCTTGCCTTCTGGCAACTGAACTATTATGCCTCTTAATACAATCGTCCCATCTACTCCCTGAGGAATGCCTGGGCAAGCCTGGTGTTCTGGGGACCTGGTTGCAGAGTCGTATTAGTGGACAACCTTTCTATTGCTTTCTGATGCTACTGCAGGTGGTGATGATGGTACCAGCATGCACACTTGTCAACATTATCACATTCAGTCCCACAACAGCAACAACAGAAAGGAGGTGAGGATATTATCCACACATTAGCAACCAGAAGACTTAGCTCCTCAAAGTAAAGTAGTTTGCCCTATGTCACCAAGTGGAAAGTGGCAGGGATAGCTTTACCTGTTCTTGAAACCCAGGCTGTTTCTCAGGAATGTCTCCACTATGCTATATTGCTTCCCTTGCAACTCCATTCCAGAGTCTTCTGACTCCTAAAAATCCAGAAACATGTCTCCAAGCAAAGCTAAATCAGTGCAGTATCAGAGAAAATGGCAAAAGTTAGTCATTGTGAAAACTCTTTCTAAACTCAAATACCATTTATGAATTCCTCTCTCTCTTCTAAAATAGATAATTCACATTTATTTAGCATTTTTGCCTAAGTTAGCTCTTTGCTGATCATACTGGGGAAATGGCACCCTATTATTTGGGCCATCTTATCCAGCTGAACATTCTAATGCATTACTAATTCCAAAACAATTTTCTATGCCTGCAATGTCCACAATGATAGCCACTAACCACATATGGCTCTTGGGCACTTGAAGTGTGCCTAGTCTGAATTGAGATGTGGTGTAAGTGTGAAATACATACTGGAATATAAAATCTTTGTGTAAAAAATAAAAGAAGTATCTCGTGAATAATTTCTTTACTGAGTACATGTAAAAAATACTATCATGTAGAAATGACAGTATTTTATATCTACTGGGTTAATTATGTTATTAAAATGCAATCACTCTTGTAATGTGGCTAGTAGCAAATTGTAAATTACATACGTGGCTCACCTTATATTTCTGATGGACAGCGCTGGCCACAATAATCATAGCAATATCAGTTCAATCCATCAGCTTTGAGGTGAATTGTTCTACCCAGAGTGTATAATATTCTATTCTGTGAGATGGGCAAATGCTATTCTTTTTTATTTCTGGAATTTATTTCTAGCATTGGGTCTTCATGAAATTATGTCCTTTGAGAATGGTATGCAGTTCTGCGGTGGGGGATGCCCAGGCAAATCTGTAAAGGTCAGTCTTATGGTTCAGCATTGGGACTTGCTTACAACAGCACATTGTCTAAGCCAGACTTGGGCTCTCTTATGTGCTTGCATTTGTAGCAGCAATTATGGTTTCCAGGGTCAGACACTTTCAGGCAGTTAATAACCAGTTTGACTAAAGGTCCATCAGCTTCCTAGCCATTCATTAAATCCTAAGAAATGCCTTACCCCAAGGTCAATACTGCTTAGCTCAGTCATACTTTATGATTGAAAGAATGCCTTCCTCTTCCATTGTCAATAATATTGATTGGCAGTTCTTTGGGTGGCCTGGTCATTTTTATTTGTCCCCCTTTGTTTTCAACTGTTAAGGAGATGACATCATCTTTTCTCTGACAATATGGAATTATTGCAATGCTGAAAGCTGAGTACAAGGAGGTCCACTGTCAAACTTTGGACCTCACCTCTTCATTATTATTGCAGAGTGACTCACGGGGGACAGGAAATTCAGAGGAACAAGGGGGCCCATGCCATAAACTCTACAAATCACCAGGCTGATAAACCACCATCTTTACCACCAGTCACAATGCTCCCATTAGACTCAAACAGAAGAGTAGGTATGACTAATTCTTCCCTTTGCCCGTGAAAAATAAATCACAGCACTGAGCTGGAATGAGACACAGACTTTTCCAGGATGAAGAGTTGAGTTGGAGGCTGAGACATAGGAAACATTTTGAAAAGGAGCCAGGCAGCTTGAGCAGAGGATTGCTGAACACGCTCCCCAGACCAGATCCTTCATGAAAGCTGGGTTGTTAGAAGCACCTGCCGGGACTTGCAGGATATGGTGGCAGGTACAGCATTTTACTAGACATGAAATATGTATTGTCCTTGTCAAAAGGTTATTCCCTAATCCATTTACATAAGCCTCTGTCCTTCAAAGACTTTTACAAATTGTTCATGTTCAGCAATCATTCCAGTTCTTCCCAAAAGCCATATATCTAAAATTCACAGCAGCTTATGTACAAATATTTTGTTTGCATCTGATTCACTGATGTTCAACTGCATGACACAAGGCAAGCAGTGCCCAGGATGTAAAAGGTAGCAGAAAGAACCTGGATACTGGGATCAGGCAGAATGAACTATAATATTTTTAATTTTGGATTTCTCATCTGTAAAATGGGAGCATTTATATTATGTGGTAGAATAAAATGTATAAAAGATCTATTGCAGTGCTAGTACCAAGTAACTATCATCATAATGTTTGGGGTTAGTCCACAGTAGAACGAAATGGCTGAAGCTTTTCATTATTTTTGGTAAGAATCAATACATTTATCAAGCCAGAACAATGACTTACACTATTCTAGGAGTTACCTCCAAATCATGACTGGTTATTTGGAAACACCAAAAAATGAATTTCTTTTATGATTAAATTATTATTGTACTTATCTAATCCTGACATTTTGGAATAATGTGGTACAATTTAGCATCAAAGATCAAGTTTAGAAAAGTCATTAGGAAGATGATGAAGATTTAATTCATGTAAAACTTCTTGGTGTTCACTTAGCTCATGCTTCAGTTTCATAATATACAGCCTATCACTGTGGGACAGACATCTGTCCTTTATACAGGTTGGAGAAGACAGAAATGAAAACAATACATTCTGGAGTGACAGCTCCTTGCATATAAATCCTAGTTCTATCCCTTAACTACTGCATGACCTGTGGTAAGCACCTCTCTGTACCTCGGATCCCTGACATATAAAAAAGAATAATGGTCCCAAAGAGATATTTGCACACCGATGTTCACAGCAGCATTATTCACAGTAGCCTAAAGAGGGAAGCAACACAAATGTCTATGGAGAAATGATTGGATAGACAAAATATGGCATATATACAGTGAAATATTATTCTGCCTTAAAAAAGAAAATTCTGACATATGCTACAACATTGATGAACCTGGAGGACATTATGCTAAGTGAAATAAACCAGTTACAAAAGGACTAATACTTGATGATCCCTCCTACATGAGGTATCTAGAGTAATCAAATTCATAGAGACGGCCAAGCACGGTGGCTCACGCCTGTAATTCCAACACTTTGGGAGGCCAAGGCGGGTGGACCACGAGGTCAGGAGTTTGAGACCAGCCTGACCAATATGGTGAAGCCCCATCTCTACTAAAAACAGAAAAATTAGCCAGGCGTGGTGGTGCACATCTGTAATCCCAGATACTCAGGAGGCTGAGGCAAGAGAATCCCTTAAACCCGGGAGACGGAGGTTGCAGTGAGCCAAGATTGCGCCACTGCACTCCAGCCTGGGTGGCAGAGCGAGACGCTGTCAAAAAAAATAATAAAAAAAAAATTCATAGAGATAGAAAGTAGAATGGTGGTTGCCATGATCTGGTGGGAGGGAAGCGTGGGAAGTTGTTTAATGGTATCAATTTTGCAAGACAAAAAGAGTTATGGAGATGGTTGGAGGTGATGTTTGTACAAACATGTGATTGTACTTAACGCCACTGAACTGCACACCTAAGAATAGCTAAGATGGTAAATATTGTTATGTTTACTTTACCACAACTTTAAAAATTAAAATAAAGAGCTGAATAACAATATTAATTTCTTTACTTTTTTGTTGTTGTGTTGATTAAATGGACTAGTGTCTTCCATAATTTAGCCCAGTGCTGGGCACATACATACCAGCCCAATAAATTGTAGGTATCAAAAAATACAAAAATAAAAACAAAACACCAAAAACTAGCAATGGATATTTTTTGGATTCACAACTCTTGGCTCTGAGCTAAGACTGTTAAGGCTGAAAACAAGCTTAAAGTGTTCCCCAAACCTGGAGTGAGACAGCAGTTAGGGGCAAGCCATGGTGAAGTCCTCAGCAAGACAACACTCCATCTGAGCCAAGGTGAGTGTGTGTTTCTTATAGTTCAGACAGAATGCAAAATAGCAAGTGGTGACAAAGAGGACAAGCAAGGTGCCTTAGGACATGCCTGAGGGGAAAGGTCAGAAGGAAGTCCTCTGGATGGTGTCCCACTGTGGCGGGAGGTCGCTGGGTGTGCCTGAAGTCCAGTCCTCAGAACACAGCCCCTGACACCCAACCGGGCAGTAAATTTCCCTCATTATAAATGCCCTTCACAGTCCTTCACTCACTTGGATATGTCTTTTCCCTGAAGCTAACAAGCTTGGCAAACTTGCTCTTTTTCATAAAACATGGTGCCACTAGGAATATTTAGGAAAAAAAAAAAAAAAAGAATGTTTCCTAAGCAGCTGAGATGGTTGAGTACCTGTCAGGTTTGCAGGGGTCATCTCACACCAGGATACGCCCAAGCCCAGTTGAGGCTACCTAAGGTCGGGCAGCAGGAATCTTTCTCAAGGGGCTGGGTTAATTTGCTCTTTCAGCTCACTCGCACCATCCCTGCAAATCTGGCCACGCTTCTTCCTACTGATCTAAAATATTCCAGTTTTTAATTAGTTCCAGGCCAGTCAATGTGACTGCCCCATCTGCACAATGCATTTGTGCCAATTCAAAGTCTGAAGCCGATGAACTAATATAGCCAACTGAAGACCTGTTGAAGGAGGCAAATGGAGCTGTGCTGCTGCTGGAAAATTTGCCTGGAGTGCCTGCCAGGCCCTGGGGCCCTTTCCAAGCCAGGCCTGAACCACAGGCCTGTTATGAAAGGACTGCTGAATTCAGCCCTTACCTCACCAGAAACCAAAGGGTAATTAAAGCATGGGATACAAATTCCCCACAATATGGGGGATGTGTCCTATGATCTATAACATTATTGGCCCAGCACATGTTAACAGAAGTCATGAGCAAAATCCACCAAGGCCCAGCAGGATGGAGAAAAAAATTAATACAGGTACAGTTCCTTCTAAATATGTAGCCTCATTTGCCCCTGAAATACAGAGCCAAGCCATTGGAGTCTACAGCTCCGTTTCACCCTTTGCTTCTGCATTGGATAGCTTTAGGGAATTTTATGTCCAAAATTGTCTCTTAATAGTATTGCTTTGCATTTCTTAATTACGAAAAGGAAAAAAAAATCATATATCATATATATGTGTAATGTATGCTTGTGTATATGTGTGTATATATATAATTTGAGTTTGAATTAACATATTTAAATTCTGTATGTTTCTTCATATTACATTTTAATACAACACTAATGTGTAAATCATAACCCCCAAAATAAAATAATATGCATCTGGTAAAATTTCTCATGTCAGCCGGGATTATGTTTGTTACAATTCAATTCAGGTTTTATTAGACACACAGTGAATGTTAAACTTTCTCATTTTAAGTGCTCTCTAAAAACACACTTTTCATTCATTCATTCATTCATTCATTCATTCATCCATTTGATGTATATTTCTTGAGTATGTGTAGCCACTATTTGTCAGGCTAAACCTACTATTTAGCAGTGAACAATAAAAAATTCATAGACGAAACTCCCTCCTTCATGGAACTTATATTGTCATGATATTATTTACCTTCCATTTATTTTCTTTTTAAAAAAAGAAAATAAATGTATCCTGAATACTTAAGATTCTCAAGTGATTATTGCTAATTGTTATATGGTCATCATTTCTCTTAGCTTTTAAATCATATTTACAAACTCGGTGGGTGATCTTTGACTTTGACAGAGTCCTCAATGTCATTGTCATATCACAGTGGAAATGGCATTGACCCCACACCTCTGCCATCCTGCAACTCAGTGACTAATCCCACAAAGACCCTCTGGGGCTCATAATGGTTGGATCACACTTTTCATTCGGGAAGTATATGCTTTCCCAGCCTGGCATGGGTACAAATTTTGGTTGAGATAGCAGGAAAAAGCACGGTCATTTTCACTGAACTGAATTAAAAAAGCAGTCACAAGATGATTGGGTGCAAATCCCTCTCGGGGGAAAAAAATGAAACAGAGACTCCTTGTGTCCCAGTGACACTGGTGCGCCAACATCAAGGTCTCATGTCAGGTTGGCCATACTCCCGTTCTCCTCTCACTGGCTCTTCAGCATCCTGCCGGATTGCTCCTGACACTGCTCTCCAGCTCAGGTTTAAGGAGGAAAATGTCACATGACACTCCTGAGGATTTCTCCCGGCAACCTTCTGCTCCATACCGCACCACAGTCTTATTTCCCAGTGTACAACCTAATCCCTGCTCTTGCAAATTCCCGAGTAGCTTCTCCCAACCCCTGGATATCTGGTCACTGAAGAATGTCATTACACAGCAGGAAGAGTTTATCACAGAGGATCAGGTAGAAGGATAGAATTGTTTTGCTATGTGTCTGTTAGAAATTCTTCTTTACCAAGACAGTAAAAAACAAAAAGAAAACTGGGAAGCAGATCTGGCTTCACCTAGTCAGAATGAGCTAGACTTACCTATGACCTGCAGTGTTGACCAGGCCTGTCAGTTAAAACTAAACACATTTCACAGTGGCAGCCAGCCAAAACCATAAATTCTGCCAAAAACTAAACACTGCACAAGGTCTGTCTAGTTTCAAAACATCTATGCCAACCCCACAATACACAGTGTGTTGTGAGTGTGATTTTGCAGAACCGCTGCAGGGACAGTCTGAAGGAAGGGGGTCAGCTCTGAAGGCCACCAGCTCTCTAGGTTTGGGGAAGGATCTTGGGATTTCTCTTTACCTCCTATGACATAATAAAAGCCAGGTGTGGGGGGAATGTCTATTAAAAAGGGTCATTTGATTGGGTCATATGCCCACTAAATATCTTTAAGAAAGGAAGTTTTCAGAGAGCCCCGGGGGAAGCATGAATAGTCTTTGTGGGTCACCTCTTTAAGATAGTTGAGGTTGCAAGTAAAAGCAAAGTATACCATTGTAAGAAGGCTTAGCTTAAGGAAATAAGGACTATTGTTTTGTTTTATTGCTTATTTTAAAATTAGATGAGTCTTAGAAAACATAACGGCCTGAGACTTGTGGATTTTGCATCCCAGGCTAGGAAAGACATGATGACATTTGGGAACCACATGGATATATCTAATGGCTTGAGAGCGTGAGAATCCATAAATAAAGGGCATACATTGTCTAAGAATATAAATACATGTGCATATTTTACTGCCTTTGTTTAACAAATATATTTGAGAGATTTCTGTGTGCTGGGTCCTGAGGGTGAAACAATGAACGGTTCTCTCCGAGCACTTAAAAATTTTGTGGGAGATTGAGACAAGCAAGTAGGTAGCTGTGGAGGGTGGGGCGAATGCTAGCAAAGGGACAAGCACAGAGCTCTGTTGGGGTGGAGAGGAGGGACATCTTACTCCATTATAGGGAGGTGGGGAGTCAAAGAAATCAAAGGACTTTCTGGAAGGATATGAAGGACTATGGGAGTCAATTTAACGGAGAAAAAAGAATTAATAGTGAGCTTATTGGCCGGGAGCAGTGGCTCATGCCTGTAATCCCAGCAGTTTGGGAGCTGAGGTGGGTGGATCACCTGAGGTCAGGAGTTCGAGACCAGCCTAGCCAGCATGGTGAAACCCCGTCTCTACTAAAAATACAAAAATTAGCCGGGTGGTAGTGGTGTGCACCTGTAATCCCAGCTACTTGGGAGGCTGAGGCAGGAGAATGGCTTGAACCTGGGAGGCGGAGGTTGCAGTGAGCCAAGATCGCACCATTGCACTCCAGCCCAGGAGACAAGAGAGAAACTCCATCTCAAAAAAAAAAAAAAAAAAAAAAAAAGAGTTTATTATAGTTGGATTCCTCTTCAATTCCAGATTAGAATTCCAGTTTTCATGCTCATCATAGTGAAGGACCCTGAACCAAGGTCTTCTTGATGAGACATTATCATGCAGCCCCACTTCAGCTGTTTCTTTCTCACAAAGGATACTGACTTCCTTCTTCCTGCTCTGTGCCAATGACCTGAATTACCAGCCTCAGTTTGCAATTCTATTTCAAAGAGGACTTCCCTGCTATCTTCAACTCCTGCTTAAACACAACTAGCCTGGAGGAGTCTGTTCTAGTTCTCCACCCATATGAAAAGACCAATCAGAGTATCAATGCTCTTTGGTAAATATTAAAGTGGTCACATCTCTGGAAAGCATAATTTGGATCTGCTGGGCAATCCGTGAGACATCATGCCCTCCTCCCCAATCCTCTATTTCAACTTCTTTCCAAAAAGCTCATGACAATCAGGTCCTATTAGCCTTTGTGATTGAAGCTATGTAAGTTAAAAGCCAAGTGTGCTGGTGTTTCTGTAGTCCCGATGCTCAGGGAGGCCGAGGGAGGAGGATCACTTGAGGCCAGCAGTTTGAGGCCAGAGTGCACCACAATTGTGCCTGTGAGTAGCCATAGCTCTCCAGCCTGGGCAACATAGCAAGGCTCCATCTCTAAACATAAATAAATTCATTAAAAACTAAGTAAATTATGAAGCTTAATTCAGTGTTTTTGTTGTTGTTGTTGTTGTTGTTGTTTGAGACGGAGTCTCGCTGTCGCCCAGGCTGGAGTGCAGTGGCGCAATCTCGGCTCACTGCCAGCTCTGCCTCCTGGGTTCATGCCATTCTCCTGCCTCAGCCTCTTGAGTAGCTGGGACTACAGGTGCCCACCATCACGCCTGGCTAATCTTTTTTTTGTATTTTTAGTAGAGACAGGGTTTCACCGTGTTAGCCAGGATGGTCTTGATCTCCTGACTTCGTAATACACCCACCTCGGCCTCCCAAAGTGCTGGGATTACAGGCGTGAGCCACCGCGCCCGGCCCAATTCAGTGTTTGATATTTGAAGGTGATCTGGGTCAGAGGAGACTGTATGAAAAAAGAGTTTGGGGTTTCAGGGCGGTAAAGTTTACCAACTAACTCCTGTGGACTTGCCCTCTCTTATGTCCCCACTAAAATGTGTATAAGTGCACAAGAGGAGGTGCAGAAATGGCAAAATTAAAGCTGAGACTACTGACTGTGGGCTTTCTCCCTGTGGGAAGACTTTCTCATCCTTGGTTAGGACGGCCTAGCCAGGGGAGGCTGTTAACCAGGTTCTGACAACTGGAGTTACTTCAATTCCTTTGATCTTTTTTAAAAGTTAATATCTCGGGCCTGGGCCAGGCCCAGTGACTCACGCCTGAAATCTCGGCACTTTGGGAGGCTGAGACGGGCAGATTGCTTGAGGTCTGGAGTTCGAGACCAGCCTGGCCAACACAGTGAAACCCTGTCTCTACTGAAAATACAAAAATGAGCCTGGTGTGGTAGTGGGAGCCTGTAATCCCAGCTACCTGGGAAGCTGAGGCAAGAGAATCGCTTGGAGAATCGCTTGAAGCCAGGAGGCGGAGGTTGCAGTGAGCCGAGATCGTGCCATTGCACTCCAGCCTGGGCAATGAGAGTGAAACTCTGTCGCAAAAAAAAAAAAAAAAAGTAATATCTTAAAATATATATTTATCTTCCAATATGTCAAATAATCCTGTATGAAAAAAAATGCAGTATTTATTTCACCCATCTAGACCCCAAATTCACGTTCCTCAGTAGCAAACACATACAATTCTTTAGATTTTTTTTACTGGTATATAACCAACATGTTTGATATTTTCATTTAGAGAGATTATCTATTGTTTTCCACTAAAGACGATGAATATTTCATTGCGCTTACATTCTCCCCACCTCCAGAGTGGGGGGAAGAAGAGATACATCTTCTTCCTCTCCTCCATCATTTCCAGACTCTCAATAGGAGAATTCTGTTTGCATTATTATGATTATACATGCTACCTAATGTTCATGAACTAAATTCTGTAGTGTGCTAGGATTATATTTATTTTCTTGCACAAAACTTTGGTTTTCTGGAGATTTTTGTTTATTTATTTATTTATTTTATTTTTGAGATGGAGTTTTGCTCTTGTTGCCCAGGCTGGAGTGCAATGGCGCTATCTCGGCTCACCGCAACCTCCACCTCCCAGGTTCAAGCAGTTCTCCTGCCTCAGCCTCCCAAGTAGCTGGGATTACAGGCATGCTCCACCGTGCCCGGCTAATTTTGTATTTTTAGTAGAGATGGGGTTTCACCATGTTGGTCAGGCTAGTCATGAACTTCCGACCTCAGGTGATCTGCCTGCCTTGGCCTCCCAAAGTGCTGGGATTACAGGCATGAGCCACTGTGCCCAGCCAAGATTTTTATTTTTTGTTTGCTTGGCTTGTTATGTGTTTGTTAGCAATTCTTCTTCCACAAAAACTCTGACAGATAAGGTACAACACATCCCCAGGAAGTCAGACACACCAGGTAATCTATGAGGCCCATCTTATACATGTTACTTCCAGAACCCTCTCTCCTCCAGCTCCAATCTGAGCTCCCTGGTTAACGAACAACACTAAGCTCAGCGGCTTTATACAACATCCATTTTATCATCTCTCACGGTTCTATAAGTTGCTCAGCTGAGCAATTCTGACTAGGACATCAAGACTGCAAGACTCCCTCCATCTCATCAGGCCTCAGGTGGCTCCATGCGGTGAGCTTGGGCCTCCTCATAGAATAGCCATCTCAGGGTTATTAAAATGTTTGGCTTTCTCCAGTATTCAAAAGCCAAAGGTACCAGAATTTCTTAATGTTTGGACCTCAAAAGTCCCACAATGTAATTTCTACCCAATTCTATTGTTCAAAACAGTCACAAAGCTAGTCCAGATCTAAGAGAAGAAGAAATAAGCCCCACCTCTTCCCAGAGTCATAGGAAAGCCACATTGCAAAAAAGGATGTGAGATGGGAGATTACACGATCAGCTATAGCTGTGTATCTTCTAATTCATGAAACCTCCCTCTCCCATCATTTTGATAGTTTCCTTTACCATCATCTAGAGCACATTTTCCAGTGTGGTGGTCAATAGCCACATGAAGTTATTTAAATTATTATTATTATCATTGAGATGGAGTCTCGCTCTGTTGCCAGGCTGGAGTGCAGTGGCATGATCTCAGCTCACTGCAACCTCCACCTCCTGGGTTCAAGTGATTCTCCTGCCTCAGCCTCCCGAGTAGCTAGGACTACAAGCGCATGCCACCACGCCCAGTTAATTTTTGTATTTTTAGTAGATACGGTGTTTCACCATGTTGGTCAGTATGGTCTCGGTCTCCTGACCTCGTGATCCACCTTCCTCAGCCTCCCAAAGTGCTAGGATTACAGGTATGAGCCACCGCTCCCAGCCAGAAGATGTCTTTACCTATTCTGTGATAGAATCATTATTCACTTGGTCCCACATCTTTCTCTTTATAGTTTTATTCCTTTACTTTAGTGGAACATACCCATAAGTATATTTCTAAGAAATGGCATATAGGTATCAACTTTTCAGACGTTATATGTCTGTATATGTCTTTATTATTCTTATATTAATTAAAAATGTTAAACTTTTATGTTAGCTTCAGGGGTACATGTGAAGGTTTGTTACATAGATAAACTCATGTCACAGGGGTTTGTTGTACAGATTATTTTGTCACCTAGGTATTAAGCCCAGTACCCAATAGTTACCTTTTCTGCTCTTCTCCCTCCTTCCACCCTCCTCCACCTCAGTGTCTGTTGTGTCCTTTTTTGCATTTATAAGTTATCATTTAGCTCCTACTAATAAGTGAGAACGTGTGGTATTTGGTTTTCTGCTCCTGCATTAGTTTGCTAAGGATAATAGCTTCAAGCTCCATCCATGTTCCTGCAAAAGGCATGATCTCATTTTTTATGGCTGCATAGTATTCCACGGTGTGGTGTATATGTACCACATTTCCTTTATCCAATCCGCCCAAGATGGGCATTTAGGTTGATACCATGTCTTTGTTATTGTGAATATGTTGCAATGAACATTCACCTGTGTGTGTATTAATGGTGAAATGATTGATATTCCTCTGGGTATATACCCAGTAATGGGATTGCTGGGTTTAATGGTAGTTCTGCTTTTAGCTCTTTGAGGAATCACCATACTGCTTTCCACAATAGTTGAGCTAATTCACACTTCCACTAACAGTGAACAAGAGTTCCTTTTTCTCCGCAACCTCACTAGCATCTGTTATTTTTTGACTTTTTAGTAATAACCATTCTGACTGGTATGAGATGGAATTTCATTGTGATTTTTGACTTGCATTTTTGTAATGATCAATGATATCCATCAGTGATTAAAATTTTGAAAAGATTACATTTTGGGGGAAACATTTTCCCCAGGGTTTTGAAGGCATTGCTCTATTCTCTTTAAGCTTACAGTGTTGCCTTGAGAAGTTGGTAGACCTTCTGATTCCCACCCTTTGTATGAGACTCTTCTCTCTATATGTCTTAAAACATTTAAGATTAGGAAAATCATCTTCATTGTTCTGAAATTTTATAAGGATATGACCTGACAGTCATTTTTCACTTATGACATTGGATGCTCAGTGGGCCTTTTCAATCTGGACAGTCATGATCTTCAGTTCTAAAATGTGTTCTATATAATTTATTTTATAATTTTCTTTTCACCATTTTCATGACAGGTCCCCATATGTCAGCATCAATAGGTCTTTTTTCTTTGACACAGTATGTTTCTTTAGAAAGGTGTTAAATTTATTTAACAAGTAAACATATTTAACAAGTAAATTTAACACCTCTAAAGTAAGATGCCATTGGCCTGAGGCAGTCTCCACACCTTGAGTTTCTACTTAATGAACTGCAACCAAAGCCAGCAGACAAACGAACCAAGAACTAACTATGTATTTTTTGTAACACATAGTAGGGTCTCAGCCAACTACAAGCAGCCAAGTTTAAGCCAGTCACGGGCTGTCAACTGATCAAACCATGTCCAAGGAAGACAAATGCCTAGCTGTAACCAATAAAACTATTTCTGTATAACACTTCCATTTTCAGTCTATAAATACCATTCATGTTGTGAAATGAAGCATGAAGCTCCCTGAACCACTTCTGGTTCTGGTTCTGAGTACCGCCTGATTCATGAATAGTTCTGTGCTCAAATCAACTCTGTTAATTTTTATATTATATTGTTTATTTATTTTTCAGACTAAGTCTCACTCTGTCACCCAGGCTGGAGCACAGTGGTGTGATCTTAGTTCACTGTAACCTCTGCCTCCCAGATTCCAGTGATTCTCCTGCCTCAGCATCCTGAGTAGCTGGGATTACAGGCACGCACCGCCACATCTGGCTAATTTTTGTATTTTTAGTAGAGACAGGGTTTCACCATGTTGGCCAGGCTGGTCTCAAACTTCTGACCTCAAGTGATCTGCCCACCTCGGCCTCCCAAAGTGCTGAGACTACAAGTGTGAGCCACCAGGCCTGGCCAATTCTGTTAAATTTAACTTGTCCAAAGTTTTCTTTGGTTTGTTTTGGCTTTTTGAGTTTTGCTTCAACAAAGAATAATGCCCACACTGTCTTATTTGAAGTATGTGCTGGTCTTGCTGGCATTCTGGGAGCAGAGCAGGAGGATAGCAGTTGGATTCAATAGGTAAAATTTTGTTAATTTTTCTTCTTCTTTTTTTTTTTAATTCTGGAGCCCTCCACACACCCCTCCCCTTTTCCCCTCTCAACCCCTTGGCCACCTTCACTTGTGCCTGACACTGCTGCATCTAGAGCCTCCTGGATTAAAACTGTTGATAGAGAAAGCGTTGTATCTTATACAGGGAAGAAGAGGAGTAACCATTTCATTCCATGGGCGGTGAAGGAAAATGGAAAATCTCGCTGATCCTTATATACACTTCCATCAGTTTTCTTGTGTCAGGTCAACCCCACACCTTCCTCAAGTGGCACCTCAGATTCAGGACCTCTCCAAGGTTCTGTACCATAAACAGGCATGTAATGTTTTGGCATTCCTTCTTGCATGTACTAAGGAACTTTCTCCGCTTTGTCCAGGCAGTTGCTAGCCATCCAAAGCCGATCTGCTGGCATCTAATGGGCTTTCAGGAGGGAGTAGAGATAAGCCTAAGTAAAAACTTGTTTTCTGAAGTATCTAATTTAGGATTTCTTTCCTTCCCCACCCCAATTTATGTTTTTGTCTTGACATCCATATGGAGACCAAAGTTCCAAGATATGTAAAACAAACAAAATAGGAAGAAGTTAGGAATGATATCCTTGGATATAAAGTAAGAAAGAGACTGGGACTGGAAGAACAGATTTTGTAAAGTCTCATTTCAGATGTTGTTATTCTTCATACACCTTTTCAGCAGGAGGATAACAACAGATTAAAATGTAAAAAAAAAAAAAAAAAAAAGGCATGAAGAAGCTGGGCGCAGTGGCTCACACCTGTAATCCCACCACTTTGGGAGGCCGAGGCAGGCAGATCACGAGGTCAGGAGGTTGAGACCATCCTGGCTAACACGGTGAAACCCCGTCTCTACTAAAAATACAAAAAATTAGCTGGGCGTGGTGGCGGGCGCCTGTAGTCCCAGCTACTCAGGAGGCTGAGGCGGGAGAATGGCCTGAACCTGGGAGGTGGAGCTTGCAGTGAGCCGAGATCGTGCCACTGCACTCCAGCCTGGGCTACAGAGCGAGACTCCATCTCAAAAAAAAAAAATTAAATTAAATTAAATTTTAAAAAAGCATGAATAAATTGATATAGTAAGAGGGCTAAGCAGTAGTACTTACTGATTCTTATTTTGTAGGCCAGAAGAAAAATACCGACTAAATATCTGCCAGTCTGTTGAAATTGAAAAGGGAATGTCTCCCAATATGCACTTCGGCTTAAGTAGGGACAGCACCACACTAACCAAAGGAAGACGTTAAGGACCCATTTGAAGGATGAGGATCCACATGAGGATCCAAACCCAGATGAGTCTTCTGCATGTCATGTGTGTACGCACGTGTGTGAATTCCTAGGCATACATGTTAGTTCTCCTTCACATAAACTGGTCCATTGTACAGCAGAGGTGAAAAGCTTCCCCTTTCATCTGTAAACATTGTAAAACTCTCTACCAAAAACTTCAAAAGCCCCCTAAAATTATATATAAAGTCTGATTTTACATATGATTATAAATGCAAAAATATTAAATAAAATGCCAGAATATCAATAGCAAAATATTGAAAAATAACCTGGACAACTGTAACTTATACCTTGAACTGCAACATTTTTAAGGACATTTATCACTAATAACAGATTATGATGTTAAATCAAAACAGACATTTGAACAAATTCACATCAATTTTTTTTTTTTTTTTTGAGACGAAGTCTCTCTCTTGTCCCCCAGGCTGGAGTGCAGTGGCACAATCTCAGCTCACTGCAACCTCTGCTTCCTGGGTTCAAGCGATTCCCCTGCCTCAGCCTCCCAAGTAGCTGGGATTACAGGCGCCTGCCACCACACCTGGCTAATTTTTGTATTTTTAGTAGAGATGGAGTTTCACTATGTTGACCAGGCTGGTCTCAAACTCCTGACCTCAGGTGATCCGCCCGCCTTGGCTTCCCAAAGTGCTGGGATTACAGGCATGAGCCACTGCACCCGGCAATTCACATCATTTTTAAAAAAATATATATTTAAAAATAAAAAAGAAGATGATTGATTCTAATATGATAAAGAACATACTATTTGGAATGTAAATAAGCACCAAATAAAGTTTGGTGCTTATTTGGAAAACTGAGTTTAGGTAACAGTGTTTAAAGCATATTAAATAACAGGTCAAAAAAAAAAAACAAAGGCTCACGTCTATAATCCCAGTGCACTGGGAGGCTGAGGCAGGTGGATCACCTGAGGTCAGGAGTTCGAGACCAGCCTGGCCAACATGGTGAAACCCTGTCTCTACTAAAAATACAAAACTTATCTGGGCATGGTGGTGGGCACCTGTAATCCCAGCTACTCGGGAGGCTGAGGCAGGGGAATCCCTTGAATCGGGGAGGTAATGGTTGCAGTTAGCCAAGATCACGCCATTGCACTCGAGCCTGGGTGACAGAGAGAGACTCCGTCTCAAAAAGAAAAAAAAAAAAAAAATTCTTATTTGCAGAGCAGCTCAGAGGTTTTTATATGTTAATTATAGAATGAATTTGAATTTCAAATGTGAATTTCTAAGAAGCTATTTAATAGCCAATTTCACTCTCAATCCTCTTCCCCTCCCTGCCAGCACCCTTTTGGAGACTCATTTTTCTCATGACAAGGGTGTTAATTCTTACTACTATAATATGAATTAACATTGTTCTGGAAGATTCAGCCAATGTAATGTTCCATGAGGTTATGAGTATTATAAAGCATGATAATAATTTATCAATTTTTGCAAGTGACTTATTTGCCTTCTCAGTAAAACGAAGTGAATCAACTAAATATTATGTATAGTGGAAAAACAATCTCTTTCCTAATAGCAAAAATAACAAAATGATACTTAGGCACAAGTTGAGCAAGACCCGGGTACAACAATAAGACACAATGTAACTTTACCAAGAGACACAGAAGTCCTGGAGAAATAACGCAATAGAATGTTACCAGATAAGAGTGGTACACAAATGCTAGTTTTCCAGAAAGAATTTTAGGTTTAATATAATAAAAGTCACAACGCAATCTAGGTAGGAGTAACAGTAGAAAAGGAAATGTTTGATTATATGGCTCTAAAGAATATTTGAGGAAATAAATACTAAATAATTGCCCCTTGCTCAATCAGGTAAGGGGCAAGGAAAATTGATCAGCCAATCAGATATTAAAACATCTTGTAAAGCTGCTCTCTGTAAGGTTATACTAATAAAGGAGCACATAGGGAGAAAAGTGAAATAGAATTGATGGTATAGACTTTTTCAGTACATATACTTGTGAATATTACCTTGAAACACAATAAACCTGCTATACCAAATAATAAACTTTGCTGGGGCAACTTGTTTACTCTTGGGAAAGATTGAAGATATTGCCTTTCCTCACCACTCAAACTAAAATCCATCAGATAGACTGAGTATTTAAATGTAAAAAGTGAAACCACACAAGAAATGAAAGAAAACATAGGTGAAGCTATATCTGATCTTGGAGGGAGAAGGTCTTTCTAACTGTAACACCAAAGGAAAAGGAGAAATGACATCACTGATGCGCTTGACGCTCTAGAGAGGGGAAAATTCTTTACACCAATCGACTTCTTAAGATTAAAGGACGAATACACAGTGGAAAAAACTGAAAAATACGAAGAGTGTTCATCAAAACAAATGACACATAAAGTAAATATAAATATGAATAAACTCATGGCAAATTTACAAAAGTGAAAATATAAATAGTAAATATAAAAGCAAAAGCCCAATGTGGTGATTATCAAAGAAATGCAAATGAAGATATAATGGTGATATGTCATGTTCACTAACAAATTAGCAAAGATTTTTAAATGCTCAAGTTTTGTAATGGAGCAACAGTATGCACAAGCCAAATACTGCTGGTGATAATATAAACTGGTATTTATTTTTAGAAAATAATTTAGTATCATATATATTAAGAGTCCTGAAAAAGTTTGCGATTTTTAACCTGGTATTTCTCCTTTCGAGAATACAACCATAAGTCAAAAACATCAATGAAGAATTATGAGTGAAATGTTAATTACATTCCTTATTTATTAATAAAAATGTATATGTATTAATGAAAATGGGAGGAAGGTAATTACTCCAAACATGAAGTGTAATCACATATTTTGTGACAGGTCCAAATAATGAAGTGTCATAACAACTTTAACATGTATATTTTAAAAGAATATTATTTAATAGCATCAGAAAAGGTCATGCTAAAATGTTACATAAAGAGGCAGGGCACAAAAATGTATTGGTAGGATGATCCTGAGTCATCTTCAAAAAAAACTGGAGAGAAACAAAAATATCAGTGTGATTATCAATGTGTGATTTCAAACAAATATTCAAAATTATTTTCAGCACTCCCCACCAGCATGCTTTGAGATTCATTTAATGAACTTTCATATGTTAAATGTTGGGTAAACACAGGACATTCTATTGTAAAAATTAGGTTAGTTGAATGCATGAGTGTATTCCTCCTGCAGTTTTATTTTACTTCTGGAGAGAGTCTGGGCAGTCTACCCTGAGCTGTGTTTCTGACATGGCATTGCTGCTAGCCTAGAAGCTAAAGAATTGGATAAGAAGAGGACCTTGCCCATCCAATTTTCAAGAGAGAAAAACAGAGGGACTCTAGAAAACTTTCTGGAACTAATGAAAGTACGTAAAATCAGCCATGCAAATTTAAAAGCCTACGTTATATTAGTAACATTACTTTTCTGAGACGATGGCCTAAACTTAGAAAATAAGCATTTTCAGCAAGCTAGACGAACATTTGGGGATAGATCAGTGCATGATGATGCTTCTGTCATAATTTTTAAATGTTCTATCTGCTTACTCATTAGTAAGATCTTATCATCTTTAAAAAACACAGATTTTCATTATTTGTTACATAATTCTCTTACTTTCCTTCCATAGTCAAATATTTTATGTTTGTTGGTGGTAATTTCTGGTTGTTTGTGGTTTATTCCTTAAAAAGTTATTATTTAAGGAACCAATGTGGAAGAAAAATGTATGTTATTATTGCTTATGAAACTTTTGAAGTTTGAGGAAGAATCAAGCAATGGTGATGATGTTGGAACTGCCCCCTTCCTGAAATAAACAGCAATTTTCATTTTATTTAACTTGAAATAAACAGCAATTTCCTGAAATAAGCAACAGCCATTCAGAATTGGGAAAAATTAGCCACATTATTTGGGAAAATAAATTGAGATGCAGAACTTTTCTTGGGAGAACAGGTATTTTCAGTTACTCTAATGAACCCAATCTTGGCTTTCTTATAGTAATCACTGCACAGAACATCTCTAACATCATTGACATATTCCTTCAGATCAAACTTTCTTCTTTATTTTCATTTATCTTGCTTTTAAATATATTTTTCGAAGAGAAGTTTCATCTCAATAAACTAAAGACATGGTTCTCTTTTCTGGTTCATTTCTGTATTTTTATTTGTATGTTTTTCCTTATATGATCCTAATCCAAACAGCTCTGAGTTTGTTCATATAGCATACAACACTCTGCTTCCAGCAAGAATTTTAGGTGGTTTGTTAGTAGGGCTGCCAGCAAGGCAGAGAGAGCCCCTGGCAGAAATCTGTGCTGAAGCACAAAGACCTCTGTCTCTTTGCTCAGTGTGAGCAGGAAACATTTCATCTCCAACAAATTAAAGCTTAGAACATCGCCGAGTCTCATGGCTCACGAAGCTGGTGACCCTTTGGTTATCTACACCAATTTCCATCCTCTGTGGAACAGCTAGGTCTTCATATCCCAAAGGCAGCAAACGCAGTGTCCTCTGTCATCCTCGGCAGAGTACACAGTGGCAGGCCCAGAGAGATCCTTACAGCTCTGCTGCTCAAGTACTTGGTTTTAAGTTGCCAGGTGGGAATTGTGCATCCAGAGAAATCTCTGTGACACTGAAACTTCAAAGACATACAGATGGCGTTACATTATTAATTTCCATCTTTCTACATTGGATAACCCCTTCCACATAAAAGAAAAAGAAGGCTATACATTTTTACAAATTCGTTATGGTACTCTAAGCCTTAAGAAAAATTTATTTCCACCAATGTGTTTTCATGGCTCTCTGATAACAAAGTCTAGAATTTTGTATAGTTTACTCTCTAACATCCATAACATCCATGCATGATAATGTCTGTTGTGTAGTGTAGCTGTTTATAAGTTGTATCTAGCAGCATTTGTATTTTAATGTTTACAAAGTAATTGTTGCAGTGGTTGCTAGAAAAACAAACTGTCTTTTCATTTGATTAGTGTTAGGTAAATTTTCATTAATGTTATATTCTATCCTTCAGGTGAAAATACTTACCAGTTTCATATGTGTGTACAATTTGTATGTGTGTGCATGTGTATGTGTATGCGCGCGCACACACACACACATATAATTTTTTCCCTCAAGCAGGACTTACATTTTGATATCTGTTGCATTAACTAAACTGAGTCCTTTATGAATCATCGCACATGTTACAAGACCCTGATCACTGCTGCTCCTTCCTTATCGCCTTGACTGTCTTGCAAAAGACTAGTCACTGGGTGGAGAACCCAGGATCTAAAACAACATTATTCTTTAGTATTATAGTTTAAGTGCATCTGAAGGCAGTCTGGTGACATTTAAACAGCAACACCAATTCTCTTCAAGTCAGTGGGCTGTGTTCTGATGTTATTAGCGAGGGTGACCGCACGTGCTTGTGAAGCCTGTCAGGGGCATTTCAATGTCACCTCTGAAGGGCTCACAGCTACTCTCCATGCATGGATCAGAGAAAAACTATGCCAGCTCTCATTGCGGTTAAACATGCTACATTCCTGGTTAATTTGTATTTCCTGGATTTATAAGGTAGAGTACTGTAATACCTGATCTTAGCATATAAACTCTCTAAATTATCCAGCAGAAACTGCAGTGTGTCTTAGATTTGAGTTTTAAAATGGAAATTAATTCATAGTGCCAGGACACACTCTTTGAGGTCAAAGTTGACAGGACAGGAGAGGCATGCTTCGTCCAACAGACTTTCCAGCTGAGCGTAGATTCCATCCTGGCAGGCCAAAGTCAGCAGGGTTGGGAGTCATAAACGGGAGGTCTGGAACGGTCCCCCAAACCTTAGGCAACTGAAATCTGGCAGGGACAGTCTGACAAGTGAGTCAAATAGTTCCCCAAACACATCTGTGTGAGTGAAGAAGGATCTAGCAGAGCCAGTCAAAACCAGCAGGGAAGTTTAGATAGGAAAGGCTGAAAATTGCCCACTTGGCAGGAAAGTTGCCTGTCAACATGTGTTAAATGCCGAGGATGGAAGCAAGCACCACAAGAGGTAACTTGCAGGAGCAGTGAGGTGAATATGATCTTTAGATGGTGTCTTCGGAAAAGCTCAGATTCAATTGGTTTGCAGGACAAGGGGAATCCAGGGCCACATATGTCACCCGGGACTTCCCTGTTACTCAGATCCCCCTGATCAATTTACGTTCTCATCAATAGCATGAGCTTTATGGCTTAGTTTTTGGTCAGAACATATCCCATAATAATTTGCAAACCCCAGACTCTAGGAGAGGAAGCTAAAGGAAGGTTTAAAATAAAAAGGAAAAGAGAAAATATGCTTAAAATTGGAACTGTTTGAACTAAGAAGGAGATAAAGAATTAAGGAATGAGTTCAGAACTACAATAACAACAAAAAAACGAACAGAGGCCAGGCGTGGTGGCTCATGCCTGTAACCCAGCACTTTGGGAGGCCGAGGCAGGTGGATTGCCTGAGGTCGGGACCAGCCTGGTCAACATGATGAAACTCTGTCTCTACTAAAAATACAAAAAGTACCTGGGTGTGGTGTGTGCACCTGTAATCCCAGCCCCAGCTACTGCGGAGGCTGAAGCAGGAGAATGGCTTCAACCAGGGAGGCAGAGGTTGCAGTGAGCCAAGATCGTCCCATTGCACTCGACAGAGGGCATTGCACTTGACAGTGGGAAACAGAGTGAGACTCAAAAAAAAAAAAAAAAAAACAAAAAAACCCAAAAAACCCTAATAGAACGAAATGGCCCTTTGGTGAAAAAAGAAGAGGCACAGAAGCTTTAAAAAAATATCTTAAAGGCTGAGACTTCAGAGGCCCATAGTAAAGAGAGGAAGGTAGACTTCAGTGGTGTCCCACAGCTGGAGCTATGAGATCTAATGGCTCAATTTTCAGGAATTTTGTGACCTGGTTGTTAAATACAGCCATTATTAAACGGTAAAATATACAAACAACGACTAATCTTATAACAAAGTTAATAAATATTAGAAACACATCACTTTCTAATTATTCCACTACATTTTGCCCTTCTGTATGCTCTTGGGGTTGCGTTGTTTTACCTACATAGTGGAAATACTATGTAATGATGAGATACTCTGGCTCTCTTCCCAACTCTACTTTCAGTGACATTAGATTGGCAGCCTAAAATCCACCATGGTGAGAATATTTACACCATGAAAATTGAAAAAAGCTAAAAACACTACTTGGTCCATTATTCTGCTGCTTGTCTCGACTTAAGAAATTGACTATGGAGCAATTATTTATAATGTAAAATAAAATATGTCAAGTCTGTAGCCATTACATGGTGAATTGCACAGGAAATTAATGAAATTATATTTTGCAGTATCAGAAAACTGTCTGACTCAACAAAAAAATGAGTAAGTAGAATTTTGACATACATCTTGATTATTTCACTTCCCTTTGATTAACTCAAGTAAAAGAACACATCAATATTCATGTTGAAACTTCACTTGGTTCATCAATTGCAGTTTTAGGTTGGCTATAGACACAGGAAGTCAGACAAAATCAACAATAGCATTCTGTGAGAAACAGCTGGTAATATGGAATTTATAATAAAGAGTACTGTATATTTTATTATTATTAATCAGTTGTCTGCCACATATCCTTTATATGGATAAAATTTATAATAAACATGTGGTGTCCGGAGTTGGTTCCTTCCTGTGGGTTCGTGGTCTTGCTGATTTCGAGAATGAAGCTGTGGACCTTCTCGGTGAGTGTTACAGCTTTTAAAGGTGGCACTATCCAAAGAGTGAGCAGCAGCAAGATTTATTGTGAAGAGTGAAAGAACAAAGCTTCCACAGCATGGAATGGGACCCAGCGGGCCACTGTGGGGTAGGGTGGCCAGCTTTTATTACCTTATTTGTCCCCTCCCATGTCCTGTTTCTGTCCTATCAGAATGCCCTTTTCTCAATCCTCCCTGTGATTGGTTACTTTTCAAATCCTACTGATTGGTCCATCTTACAGAGTGCCGATTGGTCCATTTTACAGAGCACTGATTGGTGCATTTTACAAACCTCTTGCTAGCTACAGAGCACCAATTGGTGCATTTTTACAGAGCACTGATTGGTACATTTTACAAATGTCTCTTGTAAGACAGAAAAGTTCTCCAAGTCCCCACTCCACCCGGGAGGTCCAGCTGGCTTTACCTCTCAATGTGTTTACACTTTTATCTGCATTTTTCCCCAGAGAGCTGGTCATTAAACATTTATCAGCACATCATTGAGTAGAATCCAGACAATAATTTAACAGCAGAAAATGGTAGGGTGTAGTTGGGAAACTTAGTGGTGGGACTGTGAGAATGGAACCTAAAATCATAATTGATTTTACCTTCAGATTGGACAGCAGATAGTCCACTTAATAAAGCAAATGTCAGACTTTCTGTGTGCTTGATGACAACAATGTAATAAAAGTCAGTGAATGTGGCTGAGCGTGTTGGCTCATGCCTGTAATCCTAGCACTTTGGGAGGCTGAGGCAGGGGATCACTTGAGGTCAGGAGTTCGAAACCAGCCTGGCCAAGATGGTGAAACCCTGTCTCTACTACAAATACAAAAAAATTAGCCAGGTGTGGTGGCAGGTAGCTGTAATCCCAGCTACTTGGGAGGCTGAGGCAGGAGAATTGCTTGAACCCAGGAGGTGGAGGTTGCAGTGAGCTGAGATTGCGCCACTGCACTCCAGCCTCAGCGACAAGAGAGACTCTGTCTCAAAATTTTTTTTTTTAAAAAAAGGCTTATACCCTAAGAAATATATGTATGCAGTATTTGTGATATATCAGTTTGCAAATGTGATATGTGATGGAGATAACAAGAGGGAGTGTCCCTCTTTCTACCCCATGTACTCACTCACCTTCACCTTTTTGGGAATAAACTAAAAACACAAAGCATTGTTACTCATATGTAAACCATGTAGGGAGTATCTCTGATGTTCTGGACCAGCACACACTCTTCAGGATTAGAGTCCAGAACTCTGAAGATGAAGGCATTATGCCCCAGAGAATAAGAATGTTGAGTCACAGCATTTTTACAGGGGATTCAGCTACCATCAGCCTGAATGCCTCTCCAAGGTGACTCCAGAAATCCAAGGTTCTAGCGCACAGGCCCTCTCTTCCTCAGGAATGCTGTTCAAATAAATCCCCTGCCCTCCTCTCAGGCCATGTTCTGTCTTGTTGCGAACCAAGGAGGAGCAAACAGCCTAGCTGCCTTCCACGCTGAGCAAACTGTGTTTTAGTGAAAACAGCAATTTCACAAGAGTTAAAGATGAGGAAACTTCTTGGCCGGGCACAGTGGCTCACGCCTGTAATACCAACACTTTGGGAGGCCAAGGCAGGTGGATCACTTGAGGTCAGGCATTTGAGACCAGCCTGGCCAACATGGTGAAACCCCATCTCTACTAAAAGTACAAAAATTAGCTGGGTGTGATGGTGTGCGTCTGTAATCCCAACTACTCAGGAGGCTGAGGCAGGAGAATTGTTTGAACCCAGGAGGTGGAGGTTGCAGTGAGCCAAGATGGTGCTACTACACTCCAGCCTGGACAATGGTGTGAAACTTGGTCTCAAAAGAAAAAAAAAAAAGAAAGAGGAAACTTCTTTTAAGACTGATTCAGGCAACGGTCTGGGTCAAATAATAACCACAGTTAGTCTGCCTCTCATACACGTGAAAGTCTACAGAAACATAGAAACAAGATCCCCTTGTTTAAACTAACTCCAAATAAGGTGATCCAAATCTGGTACCCAAACTCATCGTGCAGGTGTAATAAACAGCACTTCCAGATCAGAATGAGCCTTAATGTATCATCTGTCCTCTGTGATGGCATGATGTACCTCCTATGTCCATTTCTGGACCCTTGCTGTTGATAGCTATCAACAACAATGTTTGAAGCAGTCTGAAGAACTTTAGAAAGGCAACCGAAAGGCTATTTGGGAATTGCTTTTGAATACAAACTCTATCCATCTATCAATCTATGCCCCCATCTCATAGAGCTAATCTGATTGAAGTCTTTTTACTAGGGAGCCAGGCAGACATGATTTTTTACAAGCTGAATCACCTGGGGTTTAAAGGTGCCTGCAAGAAGTTTGTTTGTGAACAACTGGATCTGCATGCAGCATTGTGTGGAGGGGAGGGGGCAGCAGCAGGAGAATGGAGAATGCTGCATGGTCTATGCTTTCTATTCAAATATGCAGCACCTGGGACATGCAACAATCATCCAACAATAAGTATTTATTGTGCGTGTACTCTATGTCAGGCACCTAGAATGATTCTAGGCACCTGAGATGTATTGAAGAACTGTTTCTGAAGAGCTTATGCTCTAGTGACATGATATTGCATATAAAAAATACATATGTATATATTTACATATATAAATCTAGAACATATATATAATGAGAATATATAACTACTATATATACTATAACATATAACTATGATATTCTATATACTACATATAGAATATTAAGCACCATATATACTATATTCTTTATACATAACATTATATACTATATATACTATTATATTCTATATATAGAATACTATATATATACAACTATATTCTATGTACTATATAGGATATGTAATTATATATAATATATAATGAGAATATAGTAGTTATATGTTATAGATCTATACATAGTATACATATAGAATATATATTCTCATATATAATTGTATATATAATATATTATATTAATATATAATACATTATATTATATAAATATAATCTACATTATATAATATATAGAGTGTATTTTAACAATATAATATATACTAATATATCATATATTAGTATATATAGTATATAGTATTCTATATATAGAATATAGTAGTATATATAGCATATAATATTCTATATATAGAATATAGTAGTATATATAGTATATAATATACTATGTATAGTATAATATACTATATATAGTATATATAGTATATATAGTATATAATATTCTATATATACTATATATAGTATATAATATTCTATATATACTATATATAGTATATAATATTCTAGATATAGTATATAATATTCTATATATAGTATATATAGTATATAATATTCTATATATAGTATATAATATTCTATATATAGTATATATAGTATATAGAATATAGTAGTTATATGTTATAGTATATATAGTAGTTATATATTCTCATTATATATGTCCCAGATTTGTATATATAAATACATACATATTTATCAAATATCATGTCACTAGAGCATAAGCTCCTCAGAAACAGTTCTTTAATACATCTCAGATGCCTAGAATGGTGCCTGGCATAGATTACATTAGATTAAGTTTCATATAATCATGTGAAATTACATAAATTTATATAATCATATATGAATTATATAATTATATATAATAGTATATATAATATTATATTATATATACTATAATAATTATATATTATTATAGTATATATAAAATAATATATTATAATTATTATATTATTGTATATCATATATACAGTTATATATAATGAGAATATATTATATATACTATATATAGAACTATAACATATAAGTACTATATTCTCATTATATTATATATAATTATATATGATATATTATATATTATATATTATATATAGTATATAGAATATAGTAGTATAGTATATAGCATTCTCTATATAGAATATAGTAGTATATATAGTATATAGTATTCTATATATATACTATATATAATATATAATGAGAATATAGTGGTTAATTATACTGTATTAAGCCAGTTAGATATGTCTCTAGCCAGGGAAAAATGAGTTCATCAGTTCACTAGAGGACACACTGGTTGGTTCTCCAACATTTGTTCCTCCTTTTCCCTGTAGACAAATGGTTTGCATGGGCTGAGTAGACATCATGAATTGTCTAATCCAGTTATGGTAATGCCATCCTCCCTGACAGAGTGATTAGTTCAGGAAATAAAGCCTAGGGCAACCACTGGTCACAAGGCAGTCCAGTCAATGAAATGCTCAGGAACATCGCTGGGAGCTGCGGAACATCCACAGTCTCTCTTTTTTCATAGATAGTGTGTTGCATGGTTGAAGTAGAAACACAGAGGTGGGAAAAGTTGAAAGACACACAAAGAAGTAGAGCTGGAGCCCTGATTTAAAAAAAAAAATGTGCCTGAAACTTACTTCCTCTGCAGACTTTTTAATTGCATAAGTAAATAAATTCCCTTTAATGTTTCAGCTAGTTTAAACTACTTTCATTCTCTTGCAACCTGAACCATCTTAACTGACACAGCAAGATGTGGCACTGGGGTTTGGAAAAGTATGTCAGTAACTCAGTATTGTAAGGAAGTGGAAATATGTGCCTGGCCATGTCATCTTTGCATATTTCTCCTCCCAGGACCATTCTATTCCTGGCCATCTCTGTCACTTCACTGGAGAAGCCATGAGTAACGTTCTCAACTTCCAACATTCCTCCCTTATGGTTAGTCTTTGCCCCAACACGGCATGGTTCTGAGACATATTGTCCAAATAATCATTCAATTTCCCTTAGGAGAAGGAGGGGAAAAATAGGAGGGAATCAGTAAGGAAGATTCACCAGATGTATTTTTTTTTTTTTTTTGGCAACTAACAGAAACATCTGAGCAGTTCAAATCCAGCCCTTTTCTGTTAGAGAACACTTGCTGCTGATGTATATTAGTTATATTTTGTTGACATGTGTTTTTAATAATAAAGATGATGATGAGAAAACCCCCAAAAGTTGATAGCAAACAGAAAAATGCTAGTACTGACAAGGATTTGTTTTTTCCCTAAAGCCAGGGAGTGCATTTTTGGGATGACCTGGGGTCAATCTCCATCATCAAAATCTAGCTGTTCTGAGCATTTCTCTGCCGAGTACATTTCCTTTAGTGAATAGAGAATTATTTACTTTAAAAAACCTCTCTAAGCCTTTACTCTGAATTGCAACCACAAAGGTAAAAATGCTCTTGTTTTTGTCTGGGGCATTTCCCCCCACTATCTGCTGTATCTTATTAAATCGTTCAGCGTCTGTGTTCATATTTCATTATTTTTTTCACAGATGAAACATTTTGTCAGCTGTCAGAGACCTTGAAAAAGTGACTATTTTAAGACATCTGGCTTGATTACTGGGGACACTGAAGCTGAGGTCTTCCAGAAGAGCAGACTCACAACAAAGTCTTGTTCTTAACATTGTCTCAGAAGAGGCAGTCTTTAATACCTCATCTCCAAACATCGTACCATGTTTACCTCTGGCACACGCCAGCCCCCCATTGTAACCAATTGCTCCAGCTTGGCTCACTCGCTCAGCTCAGAAACTCAGGGCTCAGCCAGCTCTCCTATTTAGCCCAGCACTGGGGCCAGCCTGGCTCTAACTGGAAGCCACCTTCAGTTTGCATTCCGACCTGCAGCTCTCACCTTCATAAGCCAGACTTTCAGAGTATAACAATAACTTGGATTAACTTAAATATTTACAAACTTTGGGGGGTTTTGTGTACTTTATGTATGTTCATTGTAGAAAATGTCCATAAGGAAAAATTCCCCATATCCTACATTCCAGAGATAACTACTACTAATATTTTATGTATGCATTTTCAGATTTCTTTGCAAATATTTTTTCAACCTCATACACAAATATATATCCGTCTATATCTATACCTATATATCTGTATGGATATGGATAAATACATTTTTAAATATTCTAATGCAGATGTATATGCCAACATAATATATAAATAATTATACTATGCATATAGTTTTATAAGGTACTTTTTTTATTTTCCACAAAGAAACTGTATTTTATTTTCAGTAAATACATATGTATTTTATCATTGTTAATGAGATGAGGTATTCAATTATATTAATATCTCATAACTTACCTGTAATAAATGGACATTTTATATGATGACCCAGTTTTTTATTATTAAATAAATTGATGCTTCAATTTTAACCAAGTTATGTCACTATCATCTAGGATACATTCTTAGAAGAGCATTTTCAATGTAATAGGATATAGATACTTTCTAAAGTTTTTGCTACATATCTGTATTTTGCTCCAGAAAAGTGGTACAAATTCATGCTTCCAGCAGTCGTGCATGAATCAGCTTAAGCTTTGACTGTATTTAAATGTTATCTCCAGGATCAATGATTAGAGAAATCATGAAGATGGCTTTTATGTTACCAGTCAGTTACTATTCAACCAGGTCAACAGTGGTCAGTACCATTGTTGATGTTACAAAGGTTGTGAAATCCTTAACGAAATGACATAATTTAGTACCAAATGACAATTTGACTTAAAGAAAATCAGACATAAGATTCATAATATATTTGCAGGGCAAAAAGCACCCTAGCTAAAACCAAAAATATGTATTTCATGTAATTTTAATCACAGATACAGCATTCATACGCGATGCATTGAGATAGGGCCCCAAATAAGTAATCTTTGCCTAAATTTTCTCTTTGGTTCTAGGCCTGTATTTCTCTCTTAGTGCAAGATATCTATCTATCTATCTATCATCTGCCTATCATCTATCTATCTATCTATCTATCTATCTATCTATCTATTGTCTTCCTCTATATAGTTACGTAATCCCGTACCTCCAGAGTCCAATTTCCAACTCTTTTCCCAACTTTCCGATTTCTGTTATGAAGACTGTCAATTCTTCTGTTTGACATGTCTGAACTGTCTTTAGCATATCAAAATCATTGCATTTCTCTGTAATATCCCTGCTTTATATTTCCACAAAACAAAATCTGGGCTTCATGTCTTTCTCTCAACATTTCTGGTCTCCTTGCTACCTGGGTTTTTCCCATTTCTCATTCACTTGTTATTTTATGACTAATTTTTAAATATTCCTGAGTTGTGACTCGGACTCAGCTACTTGCCACATCAAATGCTCTAAATGACTCCTGACTGCTTTCTGAAACCCAAATATCGTATCTGGGTATCCCAGGCCTGAATGCTTTCATCCCATTTAGCTGTCCCGTGATGTCCCTCTCAATTCTTCCCTTCACGCATTCTCCAGTCTAGCTGAACTGGAGTATTGCTGTGCTCTGAACATGTTCCACACAGTTTTCATTTTAAAATTCACCCCGATTATTCCTTCTCCAGGATGCTTCTGCTCATCTACTAGTCCCATGTCTTTACTATCTACTCCACCTTTAATATTTCTTTAGAGTTTTAATTCAAAAGAGACAAGAAGCCTTCCTCCAATGCATTTCTACTACGTATTATTTAGTCTTTGGACATGATAGGCATTTGTTTCCTTGTATCATCCCTATGGTTAGTCAGTTCAGCCGCTTGTGAGCAAGGGCTATGACTTGTTTCTCCGTAAATCTCCTGTAGTTACCGGGTGCCTCGAGTAGAACAGTTGCTCTAAAATAGCTGTTGGGTGCCATGAACGTAGGAAAGGCTAGAAGGGGAATTCGGTAGGCTAGTGAGTGTTAAAAACATGCTTTAATACTTGAAAAGATTGAAAAATGACTTTCATGCTCAGTGGAAACTCAAGTCATGTTAGATACTCCAAGTTACATGATACATTTTATACTTTTAGAAATCTCAGAATCTAGGAAGTGACAATGGGTTTCTCACAGATAAGTTAACTCTATGAGGGCTACTTTTTATTCCAAGTGGCTGTTTTTTAAGAGCCAGTGCCCTAATAAGGCTTTGCTTGATCATCCTGTACAGTGATGAGGCTGTTCAGAAATTGCACTCCTCCCCTTCCAGTAACTAGCGTGCCTCACCTTATGTGACTTCTTCGTTTTTCTAAGAGAGAGAAAAAAGTCCCTTTAAATTTCATTGGTATTCCTTTTTTTTATTTCTCAAGCTCTTATTTCTTGGAAACCTGTAACACCTTGTCCTTCACAACTGGCATGCTCCAACTTGAATGGGTCTATGAGGAAAAGTAACTTCCACTACTGATAAGGTTGCTGCCCCAATCCACAGACCCCAAAAGGATAAGGAAGACAAGACACCTAAAAGATTTATGACATTGTTTTTGGTTTTCATATTTTTACACTAATTTTGAAGAAGCATAAAAACGAGCATTTTACTGGTAACTCAATTTCTACCAACGAGTGGAGTTGGATTTAAGGTAGTGAATTGAACAAGAATCTTGGGTAACAAATTCATTGATTTTGTGCCTATATGATTATTTTAATACTGATACTAAGTCATGATACTCAACTGCTCAAAAACCTTCCGTGGGTCCCCACTGTCCCTAACATTTAGCCCACACATGACCTGCTAGCCCCTTTTATAGTCAAGCTATACCTTGACTTGAAAAGTATACCTTCACAGTCTTACTTCTAAATAAAATAATGTAGGCATGTGATGCCAGGCTATAACATTTGGGTTAATCCAGTAAGCAGTTGGAACCATTTACCACATTTAACATGGGGAGTAGCTGAGTCAGAGCCATGCCCTAGCGATAAAGGAGTAGAGGAGTAAACAGGAGCCCTCCATGAGAGGGAGATGGGCGCATTCACAGCATCACTCCTTGCATCCTTTAAAGGTTCCACTAGTCTGGATGCTGATTCTGGTACTCTAAACCCTATCCAATGCCCGTATTTGTGCATGAAACATTTCCAGGCTATTTCACCTTAAAGGGACAAATAATTCCCTTTTTAGGCATTCTATAACACAAATAGTCTGAGAGATCGTAGAAGCATTCAATTTGCGATTGCTTTGCTATATATCATTGTCTTACATGATCATTTAATGGGTTTTTAATGCATATTATTTGTTTCTTTGATTAGATTATAAGTTCCTTGAGACCTGTGATTATATTGTACACATCTTTAGAACCAAGGGACAAGTTTACATAATGTATTTACTGTAGATATGCTATCAAAATTTGGCAAATATTGTTAATGCATAATGAAGTTTAGTTTGGGAAACGTGATTGCTGTGTTACCTCTGGCTCCCTCTAGTGATGCCCAAAATATAACATCTAGCTGCACATTTCTGTTTCATCCCATTTGTTGGAATTTTACAACTATCAGATGTGATGCATAGAACAAATTCAGCTGCAAGCAAAAAAAAATTATAATTATAACAATATTATATATTAAATGATTATGTGAGACAGTGATCATGTAAGACCATGATAGCAAAGTGATAGCAAATTGAACACTTCTATGATTGCACAGAAAATTTGTGCTATAGAATATCTGAAAAGGGAATAATTTGTCCTTTTAAGGTGAAAGGGACAATAAATTATTGTTGTTTTTTTTTGCTTTATTAGTAATATCATAATTATTACAGCCAAAGCGCATCAATCTCCTATTTGATGCCAATGGCTGCTGAAGACAATGATACGTATTTTCTCACCTACACTGCATGAGAATCATGTGAGATAGCTACTATTTTCTTCCAGCATTTACAGGTGAGGAAACCAAGACACAGCAATGTCTAGGGACTTGCCTAAGGACACACAGTGGGATTTCCCTCATTCTAGTGTGGACAGATTGGAGCATGTGAATGGATACCTTGAAACTCTGGAATAACTGGGCTGTTGGCCGGTGTGCTTTACCCCTAAATCTTACTCAAGAATGGATGGTTCTGACAAACACATGTGCACAGCAGGCAGTACTTAGTTTATTTTGAAAAGAATTGAACAACTGCATATGGCAATGGAAATAAAGGAAGCTTGTTCAAATGGCCAGTCTACGTTCAAATTTCTAAATGAGGTAACTATTTCAGAATAAGCCTTATTTTGTATTGTTTTGCCTATGAATTGACCTAACTAAAAATTAAATAATTTGCATAGTAATAACACGTACCTTCTCATCTGTTAGTATCACAACTCAAATGGAATTAAAATTAAAAATGTCATATAAAGTGGGAAAATAGTATCTAATGTTAGCATTAGTATTGATCTCTTATTGTATGAGAGAGAGAATCATATCACTAAATAAAGAACAAAGTGCATAAATTCAAAAGAGAAGTCTCTTTCACATTCTATGTTACCTTCTTGCAGGGAGGTAAATAACGTAAGTAGATCTTACCTGAATGATGGTAGATTTTCAATACAAATCTATATTTTCATACAAATATACATTTTTCAATACAAATCTATATTTCAACACAAATATATATTTTAAGTATAAATTATACATTCTCCCTTGCTAGACAGCACTAATATTTTTTGAAAAACAAAACAAAACTTAAAATCTCTCTGTCTCTCTTTTCCTGATCATACATTATTATTAACAAGAGGCATCTGGTTCCCATTAATATTGAGAGAAGAAATCTATCTTAGGAATTATGGTTTAAGTTGAATTGTAGGGCAGGAGAATTAGCCATCCGTCCTGCTTCACATGCATTTGTAGTCATGCTAATCACCAGCAGGAATCAAGTCAGTCTCTCTCTCAAAATGAATTAAATAATGTAAAAGCTCTTTCACTGCATCTAGGGCAAGTGAGCCATATGTGCATGTGAGATCGAGAGCATGAATGTGTGTGTGGGGTGTGTGTGTGTGTGTGTGTCTGTGTGTGTATGAGGAGACGGGGAAAGGAGGAGAGCAAGAGAGGAAAGTCCTTGGAAATAAGCCATCATGTTGCCGTTCATAGCCAATACTCCATCTACTACAAGAAAAACATCAGGTCTTACAACTTCTCCATGGGTTTATGAGTTCTACTTTTAGGGATTATCCAGGTACTTGGAAAGGTAGTCAGAAAATAAATGATTTCTCATTAAAAAAAAAATAAAATGGAATTTGCAGAGCCAAATGAGAAGTCTCCAGGAGTAAACAATGGCCTGTAGCAGCCAAAAGATGTAATGTGAGTGAAAAGCAGGGCTGCTTAATGCCCAGAACCCTTAAGTCTAAGCAGATAGAATTAGATTTGCAGCCTCTGCCTGCCAATCGTTTGCTCTGTGACCCTGGAAAAGTTGCTTAGCTTTTCTGAGCCTCCTTTTCTTCACCTGTAAGTGAAATGATTGGTATTTATGTCACGGGACCATGGTAAAGACTAAACTAAATGAGACCTTCTCTTTGAAATTATTTTAAGGCCCACAGTGTGGTTGAAGCTCCCAATAATACTTGGATCCTCTTTTGGTTTCTTTCATCTTACCTTGGGAAGGCCTGTCACCAGTCTGTCACCTGCTTGAAATATCTGCACGTAGCCACGCTAGTCTCACATAATGGCAGATCCTGATTACCTTAGATGAAGTAAGATAAACAGATCAGAAGCTTCAGTTCTGCCTGGACTAATTAAATAATGGCTTGTTCATCTACATTTTGGCCCCCAGCCAGATGGGAGTCAAATATGCCAACCTTGATGTTGCCCATGAAGATGCATGATTTCCTTCTTTGCCAAAGGAAAAAAAATCAAGTTTGGGTGACAGTTCCTATTTCTTAAAAAGTATCTGGGTGTGCATGTATACCTTCTTTTGCTTTTCTTTCCTCCCTTCCTTTTCTCTCTCTCAACCCTTTCTGCCATTAAAAAAAGGGTTTGATTGTAGAAAATGTCAACTGAGTTTCTCATTTTAATAAAATAAGCACCGAACTTAAGTGGGGGGAAAAAGCACTTTATGAAAATATGTCTCTCTTGCTTATGAAGTTGAAATCTTGAAGTAGTTTGTCATGGTTAAAATTTGGCACAAAGCACTGAATATCCTTTGAATGATAATATTAAGATAGAGGTCAAAAGAAGAAGAAAATTGTTCCACAGAAGGCCATTAGATATTCCCATAGGAAAAGTACTATAATGGTCCCATAACTATACACTGTTGAAACCACTGGCTCACAAAATGCAGACTAATGAAATGAGGCTTGTTTTATACTCTTGCTTCATTAGATTTCAGGTTCAGAAGTGAAGGGTTATAATATGTGGCCAGATGGGCTAGGAAAGCAGTTGGAAGAATAAAAGAGGCATCAAGGAGAGGTCAGATGTTCCAGAGTAAGAAACTTCTCATAAAGCAAATGGAAATGTAAATTAAGCCATGGCAATATGTCACAGGGGCATAATAAACCTTGACATTTCCATAATGTGTGAGAACAGTTATACCCTGTGCTCTGCAGATCATATTTGTGAGATATTCTCTTGGATGAGGGCCATTGACAAGTGTTATCTTTAGAAATTGTCTTCAGTAGTCCAGGAATGGGAAGCAAAGACTCAAATCGAGTTGTGGGGGAAAGAAAAGTTATCCTCATTGACTGAATGCCAGCTGCCTGCCAAGTACTACGCTAAGTGCTTTCCATTTTGCTCAGTCCTCAACAAAAGTTTTATGCTTTCAAGATTGTTAGCACTTTCTTGCAGATGAGATAACATAGTACTGGTACTACTAAATAATATGTCCCAGTCAACATGGCTGATGAGTGATAGCACTGAAATTTTACCCGAACCTTGATGAGTTTAGTAATGTTTATTTCTTCTCATTACAGCAAGTCTGCCATAAAGAAGTAATTTATTTATCTGGAATCTGAGATGACTTTTCTAATCCAGCACTCCCAAAATGTGCTAAAGAGGACACTAGCCTTGGGATTATTTCCCAAAAAAATCATTGTTGTTTAATGTGTGTGTCCTTATATATTCTTTGGTGTCTTTTCAAAGATTTGAATGCTTATTAGCTTACTTAAATTTCTGACAACCCCTATGCTAAAAGAAATAAAGCTGTTTAGCTTCATTTAACTGAACTTCAAAATTTTCTTTTGACCACAACACCTTTAAATCTCTGATTGAATCAGTGCTCAACCCAATATTCTTTGAGAAATGCCATTCCAAAAACCAGCGCGACATTCCTAATCTTCCTCTTGTCTGGTTGTTTCCATTGGCAATGGATTAACAAACATGCAGGATTGAAAACTCATGGCCAGTAGGAGAAGGACCTCTTTCATTAAAAAAGTAGTAGTCAGGGTACATGGAGCAGACCAACGTAGAACATATTTAGTTTTGGATTTTGATAAACAGAGTTCAAATCTAACCACTGCCTCTTCTTGGATAGGCAAACTTGGACAAGATTTAATCTCTCTGAGCCCTGGTTTCCTCATCTGTATGATGAGAATCATAAATCCTACTTAATAAGATGATTATAAGGAGAAGATAAAATAATAATAATGCCTATAAAATGTTCTGTAAACCATGAAGAGCTAAGTGACATTATTTAAACCTTGCTATTTCTTTAAGTAGTCTCATTATTTCTTCATGTGTCTTGTCTTTTGTTATTGTAAAATCAATTGCAAGACATAAACATGAATGTTCTGAGACCTCAGGATTATACCAGTTGTGTGAGTAGTTAGGAGAGGAAGTAAAGTCAGCAACAACTTTCCATGGACTTTTACTGTGAAATTATAATGATGGTAAGACTGCTTTAATGTGATATGTAGTATTTGTCTAAAACCAAGACTTACCATGATATCTAAGGCCGAAACAGTGGGCTCTAGGGAATCTCACTTAAACATGTCACAATATTCTTACTACTCCTATTAATTGATTTTATTCAGAAAATTCTAGACAACACATAATTTAAATCATATAAAATTGTTTTCATAGGTCAAGAGTGGGTGAATAAAGGACAAGAATAGACATTTCTCAAAAGAAGGTAGACAAATGGCCAACAAACATACGGAAAAATGCTCAGCATCATTAGTCATCAGGGAAATGGAAATTAAAAGCACAATGTGATACCACCTTACTCCTACAAGAATGGCAATTAATAAAAAGTCAAAAAAATAGGTGTTGGCAGGATATGAGGAAAAGGGAATGCTTATACACTGCTAGTAGGAATCTTAATTAGAACAATCACTATGGAAAACAGTGTGGAGATTCCTTAAAGGGCTAAATATAGATCTACCATTTGATCCAGCAATTCCACTACTGGGTATCTACCCCAAGGAAAAGAAGTCATTGTATGAAAAATACACTTGCACTTGTTTATAGCAGCACAATAAACAATTGCAGAGATGTAGAAGCAATCTCAATGCCCATCAACTATTTAGCAGATAAAGAAAATGTGGGACGGGCGCGGGTGGCTCACGCCTGTAATCCCAGCACTTTGGGAGGCTGAGGCAGGCAGATCACGAGGTCAGGAGATCGAGACCACGGTGAAACCCCGTCTCTACTAAAAATACAAAAAATTAGCTGGGTGCGGTGGCCGGTACCTGTGGTCCCAGCTACTCGGGAGAATGGCATGAATCTGGGAGGCGGAGCTTGCAGTGAGCTGAGATCGCGCCACTGCACTCCAGCCTGGGTGACAGAGCGAGACTCCGTCTCAAAAAAAGAAAAGAAAAGAAAAAAAAAAAGAAAATGTTATATATATATATTTTTTTTCTTTTACATTCTATAGTATGTGGAATACTACTCAGCCATTAAAAGGAACAAAATAATGTCTTTTGCAGCAACTTGGATGGAGCTGGAAGTCATTATTCCAAGTGCAGTAACACAGGAGTGGAAAATCAAAAACTGTATGTTCTCCCTTATAAGTGGGAGCTAAGCTATGAGTAAGCAGAGGCATACAGAGTGATATAATGGACTTTAGAGACTAAGAAGGGGGAGGAGTGTGGGGGAGCAGGGATAAAAAACCTACACATTACGTACAAGGTACACTACTCCGGTGATGGGTGCACTAAAACCTCAGAATTCACCACTACATAATTCATCCATGTAACAAAAAACCACTTGTACCCCAAAAGCTACTCGGGAGGCAGAGGTTGCAGTGAGCCAAGATCGCACCACTGCACTCCAGCCTGGGCGACAGAGCGAGGCTCCATCTCAAAAAAAAAATTTTTGAAAAAAAGAGTGGGCCAGGCATAGTGGCTCATGCCTAGAATCCCAGCACTTTGAGAGGCCAAGGTGGGTGGATCACAAGGTCAGGAGTTCGAAACGAGCCTGGACAACATGGTAAAACCCCGTCTGTACCAAAAAATATACAAAAAAAAAAAAATCAGCGGGGCATGGTGGCACATGCCAGTAATCCCAGTTATTTGGGAGGCTGAGGCAGGAGAATCATTTGAACTTGGGAAGCAGGGGTTGCAGTGAGTGAGCCGAGATCGCACCATTGCACTCCAGCCTGGGTGACAGAGCAAGACTTTGTCTCAAAAAAGAAAAAAAGAGTGGGTGAATATTAGCGATTTCCTATAGCTCCACCTAAAATACATCTGAATATCTACAAGAAATAATTCTAAATGCCCTCAAGCTGCACACTTGTGGAGTAAGCAAAGAATTCTTTAGGAAAAGAGTACAATTTAAGTGTCATATTAAAAACTTACATAATTTTTTTTCTTCATACAATTTTGATAAGTTATGTGAGGCCATTTAGTGAACTGGACCTTTATGGAGAAAATTGCATGAGTTCCTCACAAAAAGGTGGAACCAGCTTGAGTCTCTGCTAAGATGTAAGGTTGACAAGGACACATGGTTTTTCTATTCACTGCCCTGCTCTGTTGTCTAGAATTGATCCTGCTCAACCAACTTACAGGTGGTTGGTAAATATTAGGTTAGTGCAAATGTAATTGTGGTTTTACCATTGAAAGTAATGGCAAAATCCACGATTACTTTTGCACCAACCTTAGACTTGCTAATGAAGTTAGCAAGTGAATGGATAGTCACCATATGAGTGTGTATATTATAGGCATTTGTCTGCAGGAAGTTCAAACTTCCCCATGTATTTGATATTGCCCATACCAATTCTTGTGATTCAAAATGCCATGTCCCACTTCACCTACTACTAGCCATGTAATTGAAAGCAAGCCGTTTCTGTGTATGACTCCCATGTTTCAAGTGGAAATAAAAGCATAAAATGAAACCATTTTCTATGATTTTGTGCCTAGTACACAGTGAGAATGAAAATCAAATTCCATCATAATGTTACGATCTCAATTCCTTCTTTAACCAAAACAACCAAATTGCAACCTCATTCTATTCCCTCATCCAGTGTTCTTTAAACAAAAGACAGTTACCTTACAGTGCTTCTATTACTGACTCACAGGAAAGAATCTGGGAAAATAAACGAACTCTAGTTTTCTGGGAGGCCCTGTACAGTGGTATGGATAATATAAAAGCTGCAATTTATCAAGCATTTGCTCTCTGCCAGGTATTATCCCTGATATCCAGAGACGGCATCTACTGCCCTTCATCTTGACCCTCGGCTGACTTGTTTGTAAGAAAAGAAGGTGGCAGTATGGGTTCCAAGGCTAGGTCAGCTTCCGCTGTGGTCTCTTGGACTCTCCTGGAACCCTGCTACCATGCTCTAAAAAGCCCGAGACATGTGGAGAGACCATATGCAGGCATTCCACTTGAAAATCCCAGCTGAGCCCAGCCTTCAAGTCATCCCAGCCCAAGCTCCCAACCTGTAAGTGAGGAAGCCTCTGGATGATTCCAGCTCCCAGCTGTCCCTGTCACCCAAGCTGTTCTCCAGTCTTACTAGCTGAGGCCTCAGAGGCTGTGCAGCAGAATCAGACCACCTCTGATGTGCTCGGTTTAAATTCTTGCCTCACTTGTAAATTATTATTAATCCTTTCTGTCCTCCACAGGCCACAGCCATAAAGTCAAAAACAAATGGGAATTGGCCTTAATTGGAAGGAAGTCACTGATTCCAGAATTTATTTTGCTGTGAGAAGGAAGAACATTGACATGGAAACACTCATTTTGAAGTTGACAGAATGCTGCCTGGAGGATTCTAAGAGAAAAGTATCATGAGTCGTCTACCATGCAAAGGGAAAGATAGTTCTTATTATAATCATCCTGCCTAAAAGAATCCCAGCCAGTCAGTATAAATAAATAATCAGGAACCTGGGGAAGAGCCAAAGGTCCCAGAGAGCAAATTGTATCTATTAATACATTTTTAAACAGATGGAAGATAAATGAATAGTGTTTGGCATGGAATTGCCATATATTTTTAATACAGCCATTCATCAGATTGCCTTGGATGGTCAGTTGGCGGGCAAGGAATAACTAAGGGAACGGAGCTAGGAACAACCAAGTTTTAATCACTCCCAGTGGTTGCTAGTCTCTTCCCAAATAGAGTTAGGTGAGTCTCAGACTTACATTTAGGAAGCATCTGTAACTGACTAAAAGTATAAAAATTAGATTCTGGGGGAAAAAATACCGTAAGTGAAAGACAGTGTTATTTTTTATGAGATGTAAGGGAAAGACAAAGAAAGAAACATTTGTTAATGATAGTATCTTCAGACTTTTTTGGAAGGTGTTTTTGTTTGTTTGTTTGTTTGTTTGAGACAGAATCTCACTTTGTCGTCCAGGTTGGCATGCAGTGGCGCCATCTTACCTCACTGCAACCTCCCCCTCCCGGGTTCAAGCAATTGTCCTGTCTCAACCTCCCAAGTAGCTGGGACTACAGGTGCATGCCACCATGCCTGGCTAATTTTTTTTAATTTTTAGTAGAGACAGGGTTCCACCGTGTTTGTCAGGCTAGTCTTGAACTCCTGACCTCAAATGATCCGCCTTCCTCGGCCTCCCAAAGTGCTGGAATTACAGGCATGAGACACCACCATGCCAGGCCATAAAATCTTTCCAGAACATTTGTTACCCTATATCTTCCTTGCCCATTCCCTACCTTTTTCCAGTGTCATGTCCCTCATGTTCCTGAGGATCCAGCTCGGGCTATGCTCATTTATTCATTCTCCTGGCATTTGTTGAGCTAAGTTTAGACCAGATGTCATGCTTGGTGCTACATTAACAAAGTCAAATAGTATAGCTTCTGCCTTCAAGGAACTCCTTATTTAATGGGAGAGACTAATGCCTACATAGACCATTGCTGGATAGTGCAATAAGCCTTCAATAAGGACACACATGCCGAGGAACCTAGAGAAGCATACAAGAAGGTGCCGAGCCCACCCTGTGTACCTCAAGAAAGGGCTTCCACAAGAAGTTCTGCCAGTCCTAAGGAATGAAGAGGATGGAGTAGGAAAAATCGTGATGGGGGAGGAGGAGAGTGAGCAAGAAGGGATCATTATCAAAGCAAGCAGGTGCCAGTGAGCAAGAAGGATCATTATCAATGCACGCAGGTGCCCGGAGAGTGGGAGAGATAAGAAACAAGAATTGTCTGGCAATTGCAATTTCTCCTTTGAGTAGCACATCTTGACAGCCTTTATTCTTTAATTGCATTTTGTATGATCTCCCCCATAGCACTGCTACATTATCAAATCCTTCGCTATCCTCAATATCGGTCTGTCTCCCTGGCTGGGTTATAAGCCCTTTCAAGGAGGGGCTATGTCATTTATCTGAACATCCCTAGTTCCTAGCTCAGTATTCAGTATATGCCTAGTGATTTTGCATGCCTGCGTTTATTGTCAGTGTAAAGCACCAACTGATCCAGCTAGTCAATAAAATGGGTCTCTGAATTTGATTTCGAACCCAAGCGTTTAACTGGAATAAAATTGATTGCTACCAGGTTGATACCACTGACTTATCTCAGAACCCTGGCTTCCCTTAATAGGATTGACTCACACGATAGGGAGGGCATTTTCAAATCAGGAAGACCTTGATGGAACTCTGCTTTGCTCCCTGACAACTGAGTGCCCCCAGTGCTTTCCACCCCTTTGAATCTTGTGGTTCGTAGCTGTAAAATAGGGAGGACAATACACTCAAAGGTTTGCCATGAAGATTCAGTGAATAAAGGATTGGAATCACTTCCTAGTGATTGGTACATGCGAGGCACTTAAAAGAAGCGAGTTGTATCTCCTTGGATCTCACCTCCCTTCTTTCCAGCTTCTATCTTTTATGAACTGGCCTGAAGGCCATAACCAAAGAGAAATACGAATCATTAATGCAGCTCCTATTTCATTGCTGTAGGCACCAGTTACTGAATTCTAGCTGCTGGGCTCTTTGTATACATTATTTCCAATTATTTCAGAGCACAGCTCTGTAGGAACTGCTTCTGGTTCCCTGGTGAAAAAACTGAGATCATCTGCCCAGTTCACACAGCTGGGCAGGGACTGGAATTGTAACCAGGAAGTGGGTTTGAGTGAGCCTGTGAGAGCTGGCTACTAAGTTTTCAGAAACTCCATGAGCCGACTGTTAAACAGAGCCATTCTCTAAAATTAAATTATTCAGGCTTACAATTAATTTAATTAAATACATTACATTAAAAAACAACGAAAACCCATCACTACATAATTATTTTCTATATTTTACTGTAATTTATGTCAAGAGTCAGCAGAGAGTCAAGAATCAGCCTCCCGGTTATGCTTGGCCCACCACCTCTTTTTGTAAATAAAGTTTTATTGAAAGACAGCCGTGACCATTTGTGGAGGGGGTGGGGGGCGGGGGGGGGGGTGCTGTCATGTGCCAGGGGCTTTAGATAAGCAATCTCAGTCAATTTATCAATCTAACATTAATCAGTCACAATATTGACTAATAGGATAGAGTCAGAGCACCTGGGATTTAATTCGCACCCAGTCCTAACTTGGCAAGTGTGACTTTGGGGAAGTGGTTTAACTGCTCTGTGCTTCAGTTTTCTACATCTGTACAATGGTATCTTGTGTCTTGGTTCCTGGGGAATCAAACAAAAAACTGCTTACAGAGACCTTAGAAAAATTTGAGGCACTAGCAATAGGACAATAAATGTTGGTCATTATAGTTTGATCCTCTCCAGGAAATGGTAGGTCAGAGATCATCCCAGGCTAGCCAAGAAATGGCAAGATCAAATGACTCACCGCAGTACACTAAGGACAGCAGCCTAGATTCAAACCCAAATCTTTCCGATATTTAAATCCATGCCATTTCCAATAGACCATGTAAGGTCTAAATCACAGAGCACTCATCAGGGACCCAGCCCTGTGCTCAGCCCAGTTAATTGGAGATTGGGTTTTTAGTAGGAAAACAAGAGAGATTAGGATGAAGAGGGTTATTGGAACTACACCATAGAGGTTTTTTTTTTTTTTTTCTGTAATCCCAGAAAAAGGAACTTGTACTAAATTTGGAATGTGCTAAGGAGCTATCAAAAATTTCTCAGCAGTAGAGAGACATGGTTTGTTCTGTCATATTATGTAGAAATCTGCTCCCAAATCAAGTAACAGTTGGTTGTGTTGGGTGACTAATCAAATCACCCATCTGTGGGAAAGTTCCAGCTGCTTCCTGCGTAACCCACTGGGTCCTCTGGCTGAAACTCACTTAACCAGTGCACGTCTCTGTTGGTGGTAGCATAGTACACACTGCTTTCCAAGAAAGATCAATCCCCTCGGAGCATTTTCTACTCTTTCCTGTCTTTCATGATCACATCCCAATTAATTAAGGAAGTCTTGCCAACTACTACACCTTAAAGCTTTCCCTCCCTTCAGGCCCCCTGGAAACTACCCTCATGTCCAGCACCCATGGTCTCTCATGATGGCTGGAAGTCTGTGTGGTACAGTGGTTATGGCTCTGTGTCTTTCCTCACCAGACTGCTTGGGTGGTGTTCCTGCTCTGCCAGGTGGATAGAACACCTTGGGCAAGCTACTTAAACTTTCTGGCTCAAAATACTATTGAGGAATTTAAAAAGTTAATACTACTAATGTGCTCAGAACAGTTCCTGGTATACAGGAGGAGCTCAATAAATGCTGTTGCTGCGGATACTTATAACTAGGTTGACAACGTCTTGTAACCCAATATTTGTGGATCCAGAGTCTCCTCACTCAAAAGCAGTGTCCACATTAGTACCTGGGTCATATTTCTAAAACACTTGCCACCTCTCCAGCCCACTCTGCTACCAAACTACAATTTCTTAATGTCTGTGCCGATCTTGCCTACACTATTTACATTAATGTTGCTTAGTATGAACCTCAGATATTCGTCATTATACAGCTCTATACATCCCCAGGGACGTCATGCTTTATTCTCTTCCTGCCACTTTATGCTTCAATAAGTACCAAGTACTTAAGATCCCCGGAACACGCACCACTGTGTCCGCTCAAATTCATGCGTCTTCAGAAGAGTCTCTTCCTTAGAGAGATTAAAGATCACTGTATTCAGGTCTTCTTTTCCTAATATTCAATCTCACTCTTATTATGATCTATTTTTCTTTGTAGCACTTGTATATTATACATTTACTTTTATATTTATTACGGGTCTGTAGCCCCTACTGGAAAAAAAATACTTGGCAGACTCCTTGTCATACTCATCCCTGTATCACTAGCCCCTAAAAGGGTGTCTATTCATCTAAAATTGAGTTTGGGTGTACCAAGCTCCAGCCAATCTAGTAAGTCCTAAGTTGAACAAAAGAACAAAGGACAAATGATGGTATAAATAAAGGGATATCTCGTGCCTTTGTGCTTTTCTATAGCCTAGTCTCTCTGAAACAAAAGGCTTTCCCACCCTGTCTTCCCTGAGAACTCTGATTCATGCCTCAAAATCTGTCTCAATGACCAACTCCACCGTAACACTGAGGCAGGAGAAAAATAGAGAAAATGAGGCCGGAGAATAGCAAAGGGAATTAAAAGTTGGATAAAGAACAGAATAAGTAAAAGCAGAGAACAGACGTAAGGTGAAGGGACAGGTGAACAGGAAGCGAGATAAAAAGCAGAGGTTCAGCAGCCAAAAAAAAGTGAGATAAAAAGTTGAGCAAGGACCCCAAGGCCAGCAAGACTGCGACCAAACCAGTAAGAGGCAGCGCTTCAGAGATGGGCATGCGCATTAGAGAGAAAAAGTATCCTTAACATAACCTTGTATGATAATCAGCTACTTAAGGTTCATGCCTACGGGCTGCATACCATGCACGTACTTAAAATTTTGGGATAGAGATGATGCACAAGGGCACAGGGGCCAAAGTAACTAAGCAACACACCTATCAATCTAAAGGGCAGACACTGGCTAGAGATTAGGCAGCCTTGGGAAGAGAAGAAAAAAACACATAAAAAGACCCAAACTACACCAAACGGATGCTGATCTCATCTCACAGAGGTCAGTTCGCTCTCCTGCTCCGAGAGTGTAATACTGCGCTTCATACACTTTCATTGCTTTGCTTTGCTATGTATGTGTCTCGTCCAATTCTTTGTTCGGGACACCAAGAACCTGCAACTGAGTGGCACCATCTGGTAGCAACACCACCCTTGATTTTCACTCTAAGGTAAAACTTTCTACTTCTGCTGTTTTTGTGACTTGGACTTACAATGACCACAACATGTGCGAGTATTTAAAAAGTTGTCCCATATGTAGCCCGTAAGACCCTGGGGGCAGAGCAGAGACGGGACTTTGACGGGGCCAGCATAGACTTGGACGTAGGCATTTGTGACCCTTAGTAGAGGTTGCTGGATTGAACTGTGTGCTCCTAGAGGTCCTTAGAATGCCTTGCAGATGCCTGATATGACAGGGGGAGAGGACTGTGCAGGATCTCTTCAATCACAAATTCAGAGCCTCCAGGTCACAGGACAGAATCAGCTACCCACATCTTTCATCAGCCTTGGCCTTAGGGATCTGCAGCTTTGCTGCAAAAGAATCACAGAGGGCAGATGTTAATGGTGGCCTATGTTTGCATTTAGTGAAGAAAATTCGGGGAACTTGTATGCAAAATTAGCCCAAGCACCCAGCTCATGGCAGCCAGCCAATTCTGTCTACTAGTCTCTTGTACCCTTCCTTTCAAGGTTTTGAAAAAGTCAAAGGAAGCCCAAAAGAATTTTCAGTGCAAAGCAATTTGCATGCCAGAAATGCCTTTTCTCTCTTCCAGTTAGGCCCTTCTTCTCCTTATTATTGTTATTATTATTTTACATTGTGCATAGATAGAAAGTGGACTAAATAACTGGGGAAGATGAGTTTGGTTGTACAAATTCCTGCTGACCTAGTGAATAAATGTTAGCAATAGAGGCCAGTGAAAAGGAGAGGCTGAAGGGATATGGGGGAAAGAAATTGATAGAAGATGAACTTTTCACATTCAAGGTTAATTCTGGCCAGAGATACCAAAAAAATATATATATATATATATATTTTCACCCCTCAACTCTAGGAACATAGCTTGCATCAAATGTTTCAAAGATTGTTTTAAATCTTTTCTGTGGCTTCTATAGGAACCCCTAATCCCAGGTCTCTCTCTCTCTCTCTCTCCCTCTTTCTCTCTGTCTCTCTCTCTCTCTCTCTCTCTCTCACACACACACACACACACACACACACACACACACACACCTCATCCTATCCCCCATTCTTGTCCCAAGTTAATCTCTTTATCCTTGCCATCCCTAAAATTGTTGTATATGTTCTTATGGCAGAGACTAAAGATGTGGTCACATTGGATATTTTCTTACAAAGAATAAACCACTAGGACATAATCCCCAAAATGCCACTTTTCGGCCTGAGCTGGGATCCCTGGATGCAAGCTGCCACTATCCAGTATCTAGGTAGGAAAAGTATTTCTGACAGGATGTGTCTGAGGATATTTTGCCAAAAGCAGTGAATATTGGGCCAAAAGCAGTGATTATTGGGAGAATAGAGGGCTCTGATGAAAGACAAGTTCTCACTCAAACACAAAGGGTGAAATAAAGGCATTTCATGGAGACAGAATGGGGGAAAAGTCCCATTTTTCTCTGGTTTTCTGTTCCCTGTGAGAATCAGAGTGAGCACAAAACCATGAAAACAATAGGCCCAGCTGCAGGGGCAATAAGGCAATTTATTAGGGAGATGACATTTTTAATGAGAAACACTTGCTGGAGGAGAACAAAAGGGCTTGTTTGGTCAGAAAGATGCTCTTGAATCTCTTCTGAAGTGCATGAAAAAGTAATTTCATTTACGCGTCATACCCTGAGCGGTGGAATTTCCTCAGGCTCCAGATGTTGTCCGGCGCAGATGCTAAACAAATGGAACAAATGTCCTAAAGGTTTTTTTTTTTTAAGCAACTCAAGGGAATTTTATGAGCTTTGTGGCCAAGAAAATCATTAGCGAATAATGAGCTTAAGAAAGAAAGGCTGAGGTTAGCAATATGTTGCTGGACATACAAAACTATTCATAATCATCTGCAATTGAGAGGGATCAGTTTTCAACTTAGAAAAATAGAAATCAGTGGGTGTAGCTGCTGTGTTTTGGGCTTCCTCACTGGCCTTCTGAAAGTGATTTGGTAAATATTGTTTTGGCTGTATTCCAAAAATAATTAAAAGCAATATATTTATAGTTTGAGATTTGAAAATCTGAAACACAAAGATTATTACCTTGTAGTAGTAATTCAAATGCTTCCAGAGAAGGGGCAACACCACTCTTTTGGCTTGAATTCTTTTGAGGGTCCTGAGTTCTTCGCCAGCTAACACACAAGGTGAGCCAGTGTGCCGAGGCAGCTTTAATAGGAGAGCCTAATCAGGGTCCCCCTCTGTGCTGACTGCAGGGGCTGTAGTGCTCCCTGGGGGAGCCACCAGGATCTCCATATGGCCTTTTTTTCAGCCAGCTTCTTTCTCTGCAGCTCTGACAGGGGCCTGTATGAGTGGTTTTGGAAGATCATGGTGTCACGCAGGGTGTTTTAGGTCAGGATCTAAGAACCAACTATGTTTGAAAATTCAGGACGAGGCCAGGCACGGTGGCTCACGCCTGTAATCCCAGCACTTTGGGAGGCCAAGGTGGGCAGATCACCTGAGGTCGGGAGTTCGAGACCAGCCTGACCAACATGGAGAAACCCCGTCTCTACTAAAAATGCAAAATTAGCCGGGCGTGGTGGTGCATGCCTGTAATCCCAGCTACTCGGGAGGCTGAGGCAGGAGAATCACTTGAACGTGGGAGGCGGAGGTTGCAGTGAGCCGAGATCATGCCATTGCACTCCAGCCTGGGCAATAAGAGCAAAATTCTGTCTCAAAAAAAAAAAGAAAAGAAAAGAAAAAGAAAATTCAGGACAAAAGAAGTCTCTGATTCAAGTGTCAAGATCTGTGCATAGGACTCAAGTCATGAGTGCAACTTCAGTCAGGAGGGCTCATATTAGGACAGTAAATAAAGATACAGGTGCACAGACTGGTGCAGCCATGGGTGAGAAGGCAGAAGAAGTCAAAAGATAGTCACTTCTATCCTTGAGCTAAAAGGGCCAGATGTTCTTTAAATGTCTCACCAAGCCCACGTATAACAGGACTCCAAGCTCCTTGACATCACCTGCGTCACCGTCAGTGTCATCAGCAACACAACAAATATGTTCTTATCAGCACTTACTACGCATTAGTCATTATCAATAGCTATGAATAACCCTTATCCTCACAAATCTGCAAAGCAAATACTAATGTCCATCTCCACATTTTAGGGATGAGACATTGAAGCCCAGAAAGGTTAAGCAAAATTGTTCCAGGTCACATAGCCAATCAGTGGTAGAGAGGGTGCCCATGGCACCATCATCAACGTTCCTGGTCCTCAGTACTTGATAATGTGCTCATGCATCGATTCCTGGACCACACTTGTAGCATTTGGGCTTAGCAAGGGGGAGATGTGTGAACTAGGAGGACTGGCCATACAGACCAGTGTTTAGAGATCTGGCCAGGGTGTTGCACCATAGAACAGCTCTGTCCAGCTCTGGGAAGTGGTTTTTAAATAAACCTCTTCAAAGCAGTAAATTATCTTCCATCTCTTAAGCAGATGGATGATAAACAAAGTCAGTTAAGTAATGTCCATACATGTATTAACCTAGCAGTTGAAACGTGTGGAGATCTTTAATCTGTCAATGAGATTGAGTGGGAATGCTGTAAGCTAAGGCTTACATCAGGACAACTTTCACTACAATCAGTACAACTTTCCTGCACCAGGACAACTTTCACTGTTGTCTGTTTGCTGGCATTGTCTACCTGGCATTGACTCAATAATAACGCAGGAGATGACATCTTGATCAAGACCAATTAACACATTCCTTGCAGCTGTTTATTGCTATCTGCAGTGAAGACAACATCTGAGGAAGCAGCTGGCAGCCATTGCCTTTTCCAAGCAAAAAGCAGCTCTTTCAGCATAGAAATCAGGTTGGCCTTAAGCCAACAAGGGTGATAGTGCTTTCAAGAACAGAGGATAATCAAGGTTTTTTTTTTCTTTAACCCTAATATGACTGAATTCTGATTAGAGTGTTTGAATAGAAGAAATGGGCCAAAAAATAAAATGTCGTTGGTCTCCACATACCCAGGGCTGGTAAATGGGCACAGGGAGTGACTTTTGTAGAACCCAAATCCAGAGAGAGCATTTAGAATTGGAAGAATGAATTGCAACACTGATGGCTACTAGCTATTGAAGACCTTCAATGTATAAAATGCTGTGACATCCACGCTGTGCGTTTTCCCTTTCATTCTTTCTAACAGTCCTACCAAGTAGTGACTGTTGGTTTTCTTTTGAACATGTTAGGAAACTGAGGCTCAGAACAGACAATTTGTTCAAGATTACACAGCTGGCCAGAAATGGAGTTGGAGTCACAGTGAGTCTCCCTGAAGTGAAAGCTGGTACTAGCAACCACTTTTTTTATTTTTAATTTTATAATTTTTTTTTTTTGGAGACAGAGTCTCCATGGGCAGCCCCATGTTGCCCAGGCTGATCTTGAACTACTGGGCTCAAGCGATCCTCCCACCTCAAGCGATCCTCCCACCTCAGCCTCCCAAAGTGCTGGGACTACAGGCATAAGCCACCACATCTGGCCTGCTGACCACTTTAAACAAAGTTAAGACCCTTTATGTTTTTCTATAATTAACCAAAATGACCAGTAACTTCCTAAGGAGAACAGGCTAAGTAAATTAGTTTTGGGATGAAGAGAGAGAGGTTTTGAGAAGGGGTTGTTAAGTTTGTGATAAAGTAACACAAAAACACTCAAAATAGCTTACATAAAAAACGGGGAGAAATTGGTGCTAGTTTATAGTACTGAAGGACAGGAAGCAACTCTGTTTTTCAAAAGGGGCTGCACTTACATGTAGAAGCCAGCAGCAGCTTTCTTCATCCTTCTCTTTTTACCTGGTTTCATCCATGCTTGCCCCATCTTTACTCTCTTTCCAGACCACTTTTTCCTCCTGACTGACCAACCTCTCCACAGTGCACCAGTTCTCAGTTCAAACGACCAGTCCAGACTAATGAAAATGACAGCTTCACGATTAGAATCTTCCAGAAGGAACTTTTATTGGCTCCCTTTGAGTTAGAAGCCTATTAAATCCTGCTGCTCCTCCTCAGCTTCATCCGGCACCTGCGTTCACCAACCTGGTGGCCAAGGTCCTGCCTTCTGAGATGGAATGCACTAGACAGCAGCCATTGTTTGCCTGTGTGGAGCCTTTCCTATGATTTCAAGCTAGTCTATTGGCTTATTTGAGCTGACAATCGTAATGGTTGAGGGGTTTAGATTCACAGGCAGACTGAATATAATTTACAGCTCTTAACAGCTCGACCATTTACCAACTCTAACCGTATGGATCACTTACCTACACTGAGTCACAGCTTGCTTCTCTAAAAGGGAGCCAATCATCATAATGACCTTATAGTATTGTTGAGAAGGCTCAGTGAAATCCAACCTTTCAGGTGTGGTGGCTCATGCCTGTCATGCCAGCGCCTTGGGTGGCTGAGGGAGGGAAGATCACTTGAGGCCAGCATCAGGGTAACATAGGGAGACTGTATCTCAAGAAAGATGAAAGAAAAGAAAAAAAAGAAAAGATAAGAAAAGAAAAGGAAAGGAAGAATGAAGGAATGAAGGAAGGAAGGAAGGAAGAAAGAAAGAAAGAGAAAGAAAGAAAGAAGGAAAGAAAGAAAGAAGAAAGAAAGAAAGAAGAAAGAGAGAAAGAAAGAAAGAGAAAGAAAGAAAGAAAGAAACAAACAAACAAAAAAGAAAGAAAGAGAGGGAGGGAAGGAAGGAACGGAAGGAGGAAGATGAAGAAGGAAGGAAGGAAGGAAGGGAGGAAGGGAGACAAGGAAGGAAGGAAGGTAAGGAAGGAAGAGAAAAGAAAAAAAGAAAAGAAAAATTCAGTCTTAACACAGTGTTCACCAAGGGCTGGCAATTATTATCTTAAATGTTAGCAGAGCAAACTACTGTGAAGGTCAACGAGGCATGAGATGTTATCTCTTTTTAATAGATAAAGACACTGAGGTTCAGGGAGTTTCAGTGATTGCCTATTTTTTGCATAATTTGTAAGTGAACTACAATTAGATCCCAGAGGACTTCCCAAGTACTATGTCTTTTCATGCAAGAAACTGCAGCTGAGAAAAATGGCCTCTATAGAGACAACGGCAAATAGTGAGTGGGGATGGGAGTAGGGTAGGATGGGTCTCCAGTGAACTCCTGCCCCTGACTCCGACTATCCCAAGATTCTTCCCAAGGGGAAGAATTTTACATGCCTCCTCTTCTGCCATCCTCCCACTTTGGATGTTACTATAGGCCCTAGGCCACAGGCTGTATGTGACAAATCTGAAAGAGTATGTTTTCCACATACAAGCCAGTCAATTTTTGTGCTTCATCTTTTTCAAATAAAGGTCTTCTGAAGTGGCTCAATAGAACTGACCAAACATAAGGAAATTAGGGAATGATGATTTTTAAATATTCAAACATTCTTCCAAGGGATTTTTGAAAATTTAATGAAAACAATCAATCCAAATGAAGTATTCCTTTGGTGGGGGAGTCAACCTGTCTCCTCTCCATGACTCTCCCATCCATTCAATAATTTTTTGTGTGTGTGACCCACATACGGTGAAGGAGGGCAGGAGGAAGCAGTAGGTTGAAGGAAAACAGGAAAATGTGTTGAGGTTATCAGTCAAGTAGACACTCTTTTCTCCTCACCCCTCCAGAGTTTATCACCAATCCAACAGGTTAGTAAACTGTATTTTCTTTTTATGTAAAAGGCTATATAATTTACCAGCCCTGGGAGTTAGAAGGATAAAGCTCTATGGTATCATAGCTAAATATGTGGCTATAAGGCATTCAGAGTTCTAAACACTAGACAGTGGTAAAACAAAAGAAGTTGGGGCATTTGAGGGTCTGGAGTGCCTTCTCTCTTGGGTTGAAAAAATAATTCAAATGTGAATGTTCCAAGGGCGGTGCAAAGCCAGGCTCAAAGCATTTAGTGCCAATAGGTCCTCATTTGTGGGTGGGAGAGAGCAGCAGGCAGCCCCTAGCTTGGGCAATGATCTCCTAGTCAGGCAGTGCCAATAGATAAAGACACTGTAAATTGTCTTGTAAAGTAATTCCAATAAGAGGTGGCCAGGACTAACTAAGGGGATTCGATGGTACTGGAGCCATAAGAGAGGGAGTCTGTAGAACAATGAGAGATATTGAGAGAGGGAAGAACATTAGGGACAAAGAGTAATGTATGCATAAAGAAGAATGATGAGCCACAAGGCTTAATACACTTAGAAAAGTATATACTTTTATACCCTGAAAATTCAGTGTTCTACTGTACTGAGTCTTATCCTGGTATGGTGATCTTGATGCTGTTGGTAGATGTTCTCGTTCTCCTGGGAACACGGTGGGACAAAGCTTGTTTGCTTCTTTGAAGCTAGGTACAGCCATGTGATTTGACTTGGCTAATAAAATGACTAAAGTGATGTGCATCACGTATGAACTAAACTTTTAAGACCCACATTTTCTTCCTACTGCTGTGGAAATAGTGGAAGCGCATGTTGTAATGAAGTGCACATGATGGAGGGACCATGGTGAGTGAGCCAAGCTCCTCTGACAATCTTCATCGGGTGTCATGATAGTTAATTTTACGTGTCAGCTTGACTGGGCTAAGGGATGCCCACATAGCTGGTAAAACATTATTACTGGGTGTATCTGTGAGTGTGTTTCCAGGTGAGACTGGCATTTGAATCAATAGGATGAGTAAAGAAGATTGCCTTCCCCAATGTGAACACCATCCAATCCATTCATGGCCAGAATAGAACAAAAAGATAAAGAAATGGTGAATTTGCACTCTCCCCTTGGGGCTTCTATCTTCTCCTGCACTTGGACAACAGAGCTTCTTTGGACATCAGGACTCAAACGATTCTCCCTACTGTCCCTGTTCTCAGACCTTTGGCCACAGAATGAGAATTATACCATTGATTTCCCTGGTTCTTGGACCCTTGGAATAGGACTTAATTATACTACTAGCTTTTCCGCTGTATTAGGCCACCCTTGCATTGCTATAAAGAAATACCTGAGGCTCAGTAGTTTATAAAGAAAAGAGGTTTAATTGGCTTATGGTTCTATAGGCTGTACAGGAAGCATAGCTTCGGCATCAGCTTCTGGGGAGGCCTCAGGAAGCTTACAATCATGGTAGCAAGTGAAGTACAAGCACTTCACAAGGTGAAGCAGGAGCAAGCGAGAGAGAGAGGAATGTGCCACATACTCTTAAATAACCAGATCTCATTAGAACTCACTCACTATCGTGAAGGCAGCACCAAGAGGATGGTGCTAAATCATTCATGAGAAATCTACCCCCATGACCTAAACACCTCCCACCAAGCCCCACCTCCAACACTGGGGATTACGAGTCAACATGAGATTTGAGTGGGACAAGTATCCAAACTATTTCACTGACTCTCTAGCTTGCAGATGGCATATTTTAAGACTTCTCAGCTTCCATAACCACGTGAGCCTATTCTCATAATAAATCTCTTATATCTATGTATGTATGCATCTATGAATCTATGTATCTATATATGTATGTACATATTTATCTAATCTATCACCTATCTATCCTATTTTTCTCTGTTTCTCTGGAGAACCCTGACTAAAATAAATACCTAAATAATATAGAATTAAATTTTGTTGTATAATTCACTGAGATTTGGGGGTGGTATGATTTTTCAGCATAACTTAGTCCATTCCAACTGATACTCTTGCAACTGCTAATGTGTTTGGGGGTACCCGAAAAACTCTTTTACATTTTCAAAGCAATACCTGATTAGTGGCAAACTCCAAGGACTCAGCAGCAGATTGATAAAGGAGGCAAAGAGATGTTCTATCTTGACAATTACATCTTTATTCCTGGATTAAAGACCCTCTTACTCACCCTATTTACCACCTCTTGCCTTCATCTCTAGGCAAATTGGACTGGGACTTTAGGCTGGCTTTCTTCCATAAAGCTCTTTCAAGATGGTCTCCTCCAGGAAGAGTCTCCACAACGAAAGCTGGAAAAGGTTTCCTTAACTCCAGACAGATGAGCTCAGAGAACCACAAGAGGGCAGGTGTTCCCTAAATCAGATCTGATGGCTGCCTGGTTCAGACATTGGACTTGAAATTTAAATACTAGTTCAAGACTAACCCTTATTTTCACTAAAGACAACATAGATGAGCACCAGGTTTGGAATAAGAAAATAACAGTTCTAATGCAGAGATAAGTCTTTGATAAGACTGGATGAGCTCAGGGATTTGAAACAGTTTTCTGGGGATCCTTAGAGGTGCCAAGGAAATAACTGAGAAGGCAAGGGGAAGCCCGAACAGACAGAGTGCAGGTCTGCATCTCAGCTTCCCAGTGCTTCTCGGCTTTACTGTCATCTATTGTGCTTCTCAGGAAGATATTGGTTAAGAGAGGTTTATTTAGCTCTAATCGTTTATGACTTAATTATTTTACCCTTACAAGTGAAAAGCTTGTATCTGACCCTGAGCCCCAATTTTTTCACCAATTTTTTTTGGGAGGAGACAGAAACATGGCTTTTTAAAATCAGAACCTATCTGAGTTTGAATCTCAATTTTACTTTGGTTAAATGACTTTGGGTAAATTAAGACCCACTAAATCTCAACATGCTAGAAAATCTAATCACCCCATAACTAAAACTCTGCCAAAATATCTATTGCTTGCAATTGTGGAAAGGGATTTCCAAAGGGGTTCTATGTATATTAAAAATTAATATCCCATTACATATATTTATGTAAATGTATATATAATGGGATATTAATTTATAATATATATAGAACTCCTTTGGAGATCACTTGTATATAAAATATATAATATATAATATAATAGGATATATTTTATGTTATATAATATATGGGAATATATATGGGATAATGGGATATTGTATATTATAAAAAATATATATTATAATGGGATATATTATATATTATAAAATATAATATATAATGGGATATTAATATATATAATGGGATATTAGAGATAGATGTTTTAGTAAGGAAAACAACTGAGACTTTGAAATGGGCTCAGAACAAAAAGTGAGTGACTATCCTGTCTAGCTCATCCGTCTCTTGGTCATAGAAATGCAAATCAATTGTGACTGGTGGAATGCAACCGATTATTGCCTCATGGATAGACCATCAATTTGTAAATTCATTTCAGATTCCTAATTTCCTACATATGCCTCTGCTTTTTATACCAATTATAACATTTACCCATTCCTCTATTAATTAATAAGCTAATAAAGTCTTTGACACCTGTTCATTTTATATCCATATAAAATTCACAATTATACGATGTCTTAAAAATTATCTTAATAGTTTCAAAGACATCTTACTCTTCTAGCTTTGACCAGAAAAACGAGGAAATGAAGAGAGAAAGTACGTTATATTTTTATAAGGTTTTTGACTCCAAAGAGACATCCCAAATTGCCATTTTCATGTTTCCAACTCTAAGGAGAATATAAACTCTGGGAAAATCTCAAGTTATATCTTTTGGTTTATAATGAAGATGCCTAAGGCTCAGGAAAGAAAGAGATTACAATAGTTAAAATCTGGGGGGAAAAATCATGAATTTAAAAATGTTTTTCCTCTGTGTGTCTTTAAAACATAAATATAGAAGATTTATTTTGTAAATCAAGTGTTTGTTCCTTCTGACCTCCCAGGCTCTGGATCATTTTCCTATAGGATTCCACAGGCCATCGTTTTATGGATGTATTCGTGGACACATCTGGATGTGCAGAGCAGGATGGTCCAGTACGGCCTCCTTAGACAGGGCAGATAGCCAGCCTTGCCGTAGATCTTTCCATTATCCATGGTGTCCCTCTTGCTCAATGATGTGCAGCTGAAGGAATTGTTTGGGAGAAATGAGACCCAGGGGAGAGCAAAGGAAACTCAACATTGTAAATTAAAAGAGACACTCATGGCCTTTCCAACCAGAGGAAAATAAACAGGGTTACAATGAGAACACAAAAAATCCGTCTGGAAAATCCAGTATACGCCCAGAAATCTAGTTTTCTTCCAAAAGATTGATAGATGAAGATTTAATAATTCCCCAATATAGTAACTGACACATTAAAATAGAATTTTGTAGAATTAAATTTGTTTCTTAAGTCTCACAGGAGAAAGAAATTTAAAAACCATCCCATACCTATAAATGGAAAATGATAAATGCATATGGAAAAAAGAGCAAATAACTGGGGTAAAATATTTTTTAGAGAAGTAAATTGTAAGCAAAAAAAAAAAACCAAACTTTTTACTTAAAAATTTTTTTCACTGTTAGACCAGAGACATGACAGTTTTATTCTAAGTAGTGGTATTAGTAATAGGAGTTCTATATCATTATTTCTTTTAGTTTTGTGTTTCTCCTGTTAAGTCTAGGATCTTAAACTATCTCTAAAGCAATTAGGTCACTAACGGCCTATGAAAACACATGTAGTATTCCTGGGGACATTCTTTCCAGAAGGCTGAAATTCCTTACATAGAAAGAATGTTTCACAACCATTGGTTAAGGTAAAAATACAAAACTAAAATAAAACTCCCATATTTGAAGAAAAATAATGAGATTTTCTACTTATTCAATAGTAAAGATTAATTTGTTGTTGAGGCCTTAAAATATGCAGGGCACATGGGCACTGAAAGGAGTACCCAGTTGCTATGGATGACATTGCTATCCAGTGTAAGAGAGTGACCTGACAGTCTAGATACGTTTCTGGAGGGCAACTTAACAATACTTACGACAACCCTTAAAGATTTACATAGTTTTTTCCTTGGCAATTTTCACTTAGTGAAATTTGTCCTAGGGAAAAAAAGCATACATGAACTTAAGGATTTAGCAGTGGGATTGTTTAACACAGTTTAGATTAAAATTGAAACAAAGAAGAACAGCCCTACAGGATTAGTGTGCACATTATCACACATCTGTCTGATGATCTTGAAATATCCATCAGAAGTAATGTTGTGGAAAAATTTTAATGATATGAAAAGCAAAAGAAAAAGTCACAGGTTCACGATGTATTTTAAATGGAATAAAGCAGATGTAGTGCGAGTGTGTGCATGTGTGCACAATGCATGTGGACACACACACATTTATGTTTATTTATTTATATTTACTTGTATGTGGATAAACCCACCAAAATATTTACTATATTGAATTCTGAGAGACATAAATGCAGATTTTTTGAATTGTTTTATTTTGATTATTTCATTTTGAAAAATTTGTAAAATAAATATTAATTGTAGCAATAAAAAATAGCTTATTTCCATATTGTCATTTATTTTTAAGGTAGAGGGACTGGAAGGAATCTTTATAAATACCTATAGCTGTGCCTAGTATTTATATTCATAAATGAATTTAAACTTTATCCAAAGCATATAAATAAGGTGTTCTTATTTTATTTTAATATATGATCTAATGGTGACTAAGAGACACTCAATGGCTTGCTTAAGGATACTACAAGTAAGTGTTAGAGCAGACATTCGATCCCTGGTCTGTCTCCAAAAACCTTTACTTTCTATTTAAACCTTAATCCTTTAAATGTCTTGGATCAATCAAACTAACAGCGAAATTATCAGTAAGCAAACTCAAATCTGTAAATATATTGATTAAAAAATTATTAACAGGTGTGATTAAAGTATGGTATGGATATTAAAATATACTTAATAGACATGTTTAAAGGATTAGGGAAAATGAAAATATTTAGAAACTCAATACCTCACCCTGAACCCTTATGAAACCCCTGTACACTCCTGGCATATATACCCACCAAGTGACGACAACTGCATTATACCATTCTTACCAGGAATGCCGTTATATTCATGGCTGCAGTGTACTACCATTTGTAAAAGTTGCTTTAACTATTGGCCCTATTATACTTACTGCACTCTGCAGTTGACACTGGCTAAAGGAAAACACAAATGTAAAGTGCTTTACTGGTGACGTTTCCAATCCTTGATTATCATCCTCGAGCAGACCAGTAGTGATGCCTGGGGCTCACTCATTCCCCTATCCATTTCTCTCCCACTCTATCGTAAATATACCAGACCTTCTTCCCTTTTCTCAAACCCCAACACCTCTCCCTACTTTTCACTCTCAACTAATGACTCTGCCTCCTATTTCCCTGAGGGTGGAGAAAACCATGGGAAAACTTCTCTACTTCTCTCTCTACCACACTTGCCCATTTGTGCTCTCAGCCCTGACTCAGCTTTTCTTCCTGTTACCGTGGATGGAAATTTTGATGCTCCTAGTTAAAGCCAAATTATCACAGAAATAAGGATACTTCTTTCACATTTCTCCTCTCTACTATTAGCTAAGACACTTACCCTTATTTCCTCTTTAAAAAAAATCAGAACAAAAAACACTTGGCCCCACTTCTCCCTTCAACAACTGTGCCATTCTTCTGCTCCCCCTCTACAACAGAACTTAAAAATTTGTCTCTACTTGCTGTTTCTAATTTCCTCAGCGCATTTTCTCTTGAACTCATTCCAATCAGCACTTTCCCTAAATACTCTACTGAAGATGCTCTTGTCAAGGTCACAGCTATATGGGTTGGTTCAATCCTAGTCCTCATCGTACCTAGCAATCGGCACCTTTGATAGAGCCCATCATTCTCCGTATCTTGAAGGTCTTTCTTCCACCCACCACTCTCTCCTGGATTTTCTTCTGTCTCACACTGGCTTCCTCTCAATCACCTTCTCTTTCTCTATTTGTCTTGCTAACCTTTGATCTGTAGAATATCCTGAGATGCTATTTTTGGCCTCATTTTCTTCTATCTACAGTAATTCCCTGAGTGAGCTCATCCATGTCACGGCTTCAAATTTTGTCTATATTCTTATTACCTCCAAGCTTATAATCCTTAAAGAGGTCCTATCCCTAATTTGAACTCTCTACTGGACATATTTACTAAGTTGTCTAACAGGCACTCCAAGTTTAACATGTCCAGGGATGGAACTGTATCACTTAATCCCCTGTCCTGCTCCTCCCGAAATCTTTCCTAGGTCATGAATGCCATCTCCAGTCTCCTAGCTGGGACACCCGTCCTTCTTGCACTTCTCTCATGCAAATACTGTTTGCTCAACCTACAAAACATTTCTCCACAAATCAGCCACATCCCATCCCATCCATAGCAACCACCCTGATTCAGGTCATCAGCATCACTTAACTGGAATCATTTCACTAATCTGTAGCAGGTCATATGGATTCTGCCCTTTCTACAGTTCATCTTCATCTTAAATTCAAGAGTAATTGATAAAATACTTCTGCTCAAAATTCTTTCCATTATTTCCCAATGCTATCCTCTCCCTACCTCCCTAATCTCATCTCTGTCCCTAGCTCACTCCACCCTGGCCACCCGGGCTTTCTTCCTTTCCTGGAAGGTGTCAGGCTTACCCTGGTCTCGGGCTTGCCTTTGGGATCAGGAATACTCTATTTCTGGAATATCTCCTCCCAGATTCTATGGGGCTTGCTCCCTCCCCTCCACCACCCTCTTTGCTCAAGTACCACTCCCTTATTTTAAAGTGAAATACTTTCCCATTCCAGCATGCTCTTTCCTCATTATTATGCTTCATTTTTTCTTTAGTGGTTGTACGACCTAACACCCTATAGTTTACTTACTTTTTATCATCTGTCTCCATTTGCTAGAATGAATGTCAGGGAGGGTAGGAACTTCTCTGTTTTGTTCATTACCTTAGCTCCCTTGGCTGGATTGAACATTACCTGGCAAAGTATACACTCAATAAATATTTGTTAAATGAATAAACAGGTACACGGAAAATAAAAATATGTGCATCTATACATGCAATTGATTAAAATTGTACAAAGATACTCTAAAAGATAGCAGAGATTAGAATAGGACCCTAGGATTAGAGTGAAAGGTGTATAAACAAGATTTATTACTACATATGCATATATATTTTTTAAGAGACAGGGTCTTGCTTTGTCACCCAGGCTGGAGTGCAGTGGCCAGTGCAGCCCACATCACAGCCCAGTGAAACCTGGAACTCCTGGGATCAAGAAGTTCTCCTGCCTCAGCCTCCCAGGTAGCTGGGACTATGGGCACACACCACCATGTGCCACTAATTGCATATTTTTTACTGTTTGATGCTTGAGTCATGTAAATATATTACCAAATTTAAAAAGCTATCAAAGTAAGAAAAGAGGTCTACTTGTCAGTCTCCTGATGCAGCAAGATCACCAGAGCTTTGCTAGACTGGATATGTGCCTCACATGTTTACATTTCTTTACCCGAATGCTTATTGTTTTCTACTTCACCTTCGTCATATTTTCTCTGAAACCTTTAGCCACTCCTTGTTGTATTTTCTCTGCTACTATGATTGCACAATCTCAGTACCCAAATCACAAACTATTTCTGCAAAGACATCATTAGGGCCTTTGTCGGTTAACAGTCAGTTGAGATTACTTTTCTATTTCCACTGATGAAGATTGCTACTGCAGATGAACCAAAAGCCCATCAAAGCCGTTCCAGTGGATTTAGCTGGGACATTTATTTCCACAAAGCACCAGATGGTTTAGAAAATTCAAATAATTCAGCGAAGATCCTATTTGGATGACTAACAGGCAAAAAGGAAACCAACATTTATTAGGTCCCTATTATGTACCTGGAGCTGACCCACGAACTTTTCTATGAGCCACTTTACATCACCAAGATGTCATTGCTTTTAGCCCCAGGAATGACCCTATCTAAACAAGTCCTACAGATTCTTCCTAACTTAGTTTCACTGCTACCTCCTTTGAGACGTCTTCCCTGATGCCTCTATTTGATTTAGTTTTTCTTCCTATAAGAGCAACCTACATTTAATTCTTAATTGCATTCTTCATGTGATTTTTCTTTTGCATTTTTTCACTCTATGTGTCTTGGAGGCAAGGATTCCCATGTGTTACTTCGTGCTTTCTCTCTGGTGCCTGTCATGGTGATTTGCCCATAACAGATGGCCAGTGAAACCTTTTTGAATCAATAAGTAAATTAATTGATAAATTATTTACTATTTTCCATCTTTTTATTTTTTAAAAAAGACAATTACCCAGAACTGCCTTGCAGTGGGTAATTTTGCCTTGCAACAGGTCAGCAAAACATAGTATTTCTTTAAAAATTGAAACAAATACTAAAGAAATACTAAAACAAATGCTAAAGTAAATAAAAAACATTTCCCTATCTGCAAGGTGCCTGGCATGGATGTCAAAATGAATTCATAGCAGAACATGGTGCTTAAAAATAAAGAATCCCAGTGTAAAATAAAACATTTTCTTGACTACGTTTTCAGTTTCGTGATTAAAATACCTTTCACATCTGAGAGAGGAGAGGAGATAAGCCAAAATATAAATGTCAAGATAAAATTGCTTATGAAAATGTAGTAGAGTTTAGCTTACAATATCCTATGGAGAACAAAAGTGTCTCTCTGACCAGTAGTACCCAGCAATAGAATTAAGTTATGGCCATTATCTCATGGAAAAGCTTAAAATGTGTCTGATAAGTAGGATCCCTCAATGAGATGGGGCAGAGGAGTTCAAAAACCTCAGAAGGAACCTCATCAAAATGAGAGTGTATTCAAAAAACAACAAAAAGTCCAGGTGCAATGGCTCATGCCTGTAATCCCAGCACTTTGGGAGGTTGAGGTGGGTGGATGGTTTGAGGCTGGGAGTTCAAGACCAGCCTGGGCATCATGGCAAAATCTGATCTCTACAAAAAATACAAAAATTAGCCAGGCATGGTGGCACGTGCCTATAGTCCCACTACTCCAGAGGCTGAGGTGGGAGGGTCACTTGAGCCTGTGAGGTCAAGCCTACAGTCAGCTGTGATCATGCCACTACACTCCAGCCCAGTCAACAGAGCGAGACCGAAAAACCAACAAAAATATGTGACACACAGGAATATTTCAGCCTCTATCTCTGTCTCTTTGTGTGTGTGTATCTTTCTCTCTCTCTGTCACACACACACACACACACTCATACACTCATGCCATTTTCTTGCAGCTGCCACATAATGTGCAATGTTCTTGGTATTCTAGCTGACCCCAGGTGACAATTAACAGGAGATGAAAGAGAAGGAGGAAAAGGAGGAAATGGAAAAGTGGAATGAGAAGGACACATACACACATACACACACACACACACACGACATGCATGTGCACACCTACATGGTCTCACTTGTTTTTCCAACAATATTCCTGGGTTGAAAGAAAGGATGGGGATTGCTATGATCATTGCAAGGATATAAAAATTGAAGTAGGAAAAATCTAAAACAATACACACAAGGTCAACATCTTGGATGAGGAACCCTCTGAAGCCTGGGCTTTAGATTTCATCAGGATAAGAATGTTCAACGTTACATTTTCAATGGAAAGGATTCTCACTTTTTTCCACATGCAGCTGCACTGACTGTTTTAAGTGAAATAACTGTATATGTGCAAAGGTCCTGCAAAGCTTTTCTAAAATTTGACAATACTACTAAAAACTTACTTGAAAATCCAATAATAGGGCTTTGGTTTTTACCCAAAGGAGTGGAAAACTTATGTCCCTACTAAAATCTGCATGTTTATAGTAGCTTGACTCATAATCGCCATAACTTGGAAGCAACCAATATATTCTTCAATAGGTGAATGGATAAATAAACTATGATACACCCAGGCGGTGGAATATTATTCAGTACTAAAAAACAAATATTATTCAGTACTAAAAAGCCCATCTGAAAGGGCTACATACTGTATGATTCCAGCTACATGATCTTCTGATGAAGGAAAAGCTATGGAGACTGTAAAAAGATCAGTGGTTGCCAAAGGTCGGGGGAAATTAGAGATGAATGGGGAGGCACCAAGGATTTTTAAGGGCAGTGAAATTATTCTGTATGATACTATAATGGTTAATATATATTATTATACATTTGTCCAAACCCATAGAATGTACAATACCAAGAGTGAACCTTAATGCAAACCACAGACTTTCGGTGATAATATGTATTGATGTATGTTCATCAGTTATAACAAATCTACCACTCTAGTGGAGACTGCTGATCATGGGGGAGGCTCTGTATGTGTGGAGTTAGGGACTATATGGGATATCTCTGTACTTCCCTCTCAATTTTACTGGGACCTTAAAACTGATCTAAAAAAAACTCATCTTTTTAAAAGTGAAATTTTAAAAAAAATAACATAAAGCTAAGATTTTTCCAAACTATCAATAATAAAAAATAGATTTTTGAACTATCATACTTGAGGAATGTGTGAATTTTCTTTCTGTTATTTCAAAAGGTGATTGTGACAGGACTAGGAGCAGACTGCCGCATCCTGGGACTTAGCAATGGCAACAAGGTTAAGACTGTTGCAGAGCTGTAGGACTATGAAAGAACTGGCTGGGGTTGCCAGGGCCAGGGCCTATAGGTGTATCTGTCATCTCACCATCAGAGCTCTGGCCTCTGGGTGTCCTTTCCTGCAGGGACCCTGGAGGTCCGATGCCAGATCTATGACAACTGAAGAACCATGAAAGGAAAGAGAGTTGCTTCTAGAAGCCACATAATCTTCAGGCCACAGAGGGAACTGTGGTCTTTTCAGCTGACACGCATACAATTCCTACTATAACAAATCCCCTTTCAGTGAAAAGTAATAAATCTCCTTTTGTCTCAGGAAGAGTCCTTTGGGATTTTTGCTTTTGCTTTTGGAAAACTTGTATGAGAAAAATTGAATCCACATGGTTTGGTGAGAAAAAGATAGGCTAAATAATTAGATGGGATTTGATCATCTAGCAAGCAGGCTAAAGATAGGATAGCAGGCTTGTATTTCAGACTAGAAACGCTTATGTTTGGTGGGGATACAGAAGACCCAGACATGTCCATTCTTCCGTTTCCCAGGTTTTGCCAGCTTTATTCTCAGTTGGCAAATATCACATTCCAAGTGTTTACTACTTGAGATTTAATACAAATGTGGCCTCCATAAATAGAGAGGAAAGAACCATTGAAATAAACTTCTAATAATAGGCTGATAAGGAAAAATATGTGCATACATAATTATATATATGAACATGTATTTTTTAACCAGAAACTACTTTTCTGTGTGTCCCGTAAATGATACACTAGATACAGCTTATTTTTTTCACTTTAAATTTGACCTATCTTTAGACTCTCATTAATATTCTATCCTATTCTCCGTCTTCCATGGGGTACAGCATAATGTTTACGTGCATGACATCTGCCCTGTGACCTGCTAGTTCACAAGACGCTTCAGCCTCTACTGCTGGCTGATCTTTGGACAGTTAACCTTACTATATCTAGGTTTTCTGGTCTATAAAATAGACACTAAAGTAATACTACTATGTTTCCTCTGAGGCCTACCAATAATCCCTATTCTGTAATTATCAGGGTACCTGCTATGCCATAAATGCTCAATAAATGTTATTATTTTTACCTCCTCATGAATCCATTCCCAAGCTGTAAAACAGGGATAATATTCATACTTATATCACAGGGTGCTGTATGATTACGTGAGTCCTCTAAAAATGTTTTAGATACCTATACATGTATAGGTATCATAGGTATCTAAAACATTTTTAGTACTCAGGGAGTACATTCCATAAGAATTCACTATTGTTCTTCTCCCATTTCACCTGGTTCTTGGCCAGGCAATTTATTAGTTTTTAACACACCCTGTTTCTCTCGAATAATTTAAAAAGGAAAATACTTATCATAGTGAAAGGGCTGCTCAGGTTTCTTTTCCCAGATCTCTCCAAGGCAGTGAATATCAAACCTAAGAGCTAGCAGCTAATGACAGGAATTAGCAGCTCTTGCTCTGGACATAGTTGAGAGAACATTCCTCACACCTAGGTCTCACTTCTATCCTCAGATGCTTACATGGGGCACCGCTCACTTCAGAAAAGTAGGTTATACTAGAATTAAAGTGACTTTTACTGGCTTAAAGACACAGTTCCCCAAATATAATTAGAAAGATTAATTTAGAAATTAAGAACATAAAAAGAGTTTTGTAGTGCCTCAAGAACTACAATTGACTTTTTAAAAATCTTTGCAACTTAACTGGGTTTGCCTTACTGAATCTTAAATTCTGTGAACAGTTGGTTTTAGATTTGCAAAGCTAAGGCAGCCAAATTGGTTATTGTTTCTACTGGAAGGCAAATATGCAGGATTGACTAGATGTGACAGATGAATTCTATTAATTTTACAAGTCTAAGTGAAACTGGCTAGTTCCAATGGAAAATCTCAATAATTTGAATAATAAATGCTATTTTCATCAACTATGGATGAAAAGGAATTTAGAATATAAATTATTTTAAAGGATCATCATCTCAAGAGCCATGGGCTGGTGCATTTGTGCATTAAAATACCTATTCTAGACAAATCCTCCAAAGAGCAACTATTATATTTCAATCATCTTGATTCTCTATAGTTTTATGAATGTCCCTGTCTTGATTGAAAGAATTGGGAAGAGTGGTGGCCAGTCTGACAGATGTTCCATAGGGTTAAGGCTGGGGCCAACTCTTACCTATAACCGTGGTCAATTCTTCAAAGGTCCTTACAAAGCAGAAGGTAGAAAACAAAGGTCAGCAAGTCAGAAGGGAAATTTGAACAGATCACCCCATCAAAGAGACAGGCCTGATAAAGTATCAATATTTAAACCTAAAATGCGGATCTGAGGTCATAGATCTGGGGAGCTAAAGAAGCAGGGAGCAACCTTTCAGGCAGGGAGGGCTGGCTTAGATAAATTGTAAAATGTGCAATTGCGTGTGGAGGCTCCTGGTGTTGTAGGTAAAGCTCACATGTCTAATGAACCAAAAATGAAACTGAGACCACCTTGTAAATGTAATCCTCTGAGTGGTAGACATTGTGTATTCATGTTCTAACCAGGATCTGTCATGATTCCATCTCTAAATTCTGTTCATTTCTACTGCAGAAATCAGGAATTGGTCATAGACACACACACGGAAAGAAAAACACATAAAATTATACCTATTGTTAATAACCTCTCCTACCATCTTTACTTCAGAAACCGCACTTTTCACAGTAGTCACTTATGTAGATGCCACAGCCCTAAACCGTATCTGAATTGTATTTATTAAATAAAGAAAAGTTATATATGGTAGGTATGAGTTATTAATGTCAATGAATGAGCCATTATTTTTATTGTGTAAATTACTTTGGTGAGTAGAAAGCATATACTAGAATATTTGCATAAAACACACAGCATATGCAAAATTTAATATATATAAAATATATACAAGTAAAATTCTTTTAAGAATTATCTTGGATATATTGTTATGGTTACCTAATATAAGACTATTTTTGCTTCCCGTTATAGTCAATCCGTAAACCTATGTGTGGGAGACTGAGAGAGTAACTTCTGGCAGAAGAAAGATTTTTGTGGTCTTTGTTGGCTTGGCCTGGAGAAAGGTTTTCTAACTTGACATGGGAAAGTTTTCATGAACGTGACAACAGAAATATGAGTCCATGACTGAGTGAGATTCCCATCTATAAGAACAAGACATAATGAGGAAGTAACAAGTCACACAGGAAGCTGAGTTAATTGATTATATTCATACAGAACACGGTAAGAACTAAATTTATTTTGAAAAAATCAAATTTTAATGATAGTCAAGATACTAAATTTTCAGGTATTAACTTTCTGTTGTGAGTTTTAAAATTTCTCTTTGTTATGTACAAATATCTTTTTATCTTAAAGCTATTTTTTTCTCCATTTCTGAATAGAACACTGGATTCTTCATAGGCTCATGAGATCACTACTCTTCTGAAAATATGCAGGAAAGGAAAAGAGGGAGCCATATGAACACCTTCTTCTCATTTTTCAGTCCCATTTGCAGACTAATAAACTTTATGCTAATGAACATTTGAACTAATGAACGTTTCCCTTGTCAGTACTAAATCTTATCAGTGCCACCATCTCTAAATGATTACTGATCTCATTTTCGATCCAGAACTCTTTCCACCAAATACGTTAAAGTTAGTGCTTTTCCTGCTTCTCTCCATTCTCTCACCAGGCTCTGGCTTCAACAGTCACATTTGAAAACATCTGAAACTCTTTAACTTAGTTCTTTCTTTATTCTGCCCCACAGATTTTGTTTTCCACATTTTCAACATTTACCTTATACTCTGGACATGTAGTCTCCTCTTCACTCTGAAAACATACAAGCTTACTTCTGATTTGACACATGTTCTCAGCATTATTCCATTTTGCTCTTCTATTTTCCGCCTATACATATAATTTTTTTTTTGAGACAGAGTTTCACTCTTGTTACCCAGGCTGGAGTGCAAGGGTGCAATTTCAGCTCACTGCAACCCCTGCCTCCCAGGTTCAAGTGATTCTCCTGCCTCAGCCTCCCAAGTAGCTGGGATTACAGGCGCCTGCCACCATGCCCAGCTATTTTTTTTTTTTTTTTTTTTTTTTTTTTTGCTAGAGGAGAGGTTTCACCATGTTGGCCAGGCAGGTCTCGAACTCCTGACCTGACCTCAGGCGATCCACCCGTCTTGGCCTCCCAAAGTACTGGGACTACAGGCGTAAGCCACTGTACCCTGCCTATATATATATAAATTATATAATAATTTGAGACAAATATCAAGCCCTCCTCCTTCCATAATATCTTTCCTCTCTACTAGAATAAACCATAATTTCCTCCTCCTCTGAATTTCTGCACTTTCATACAGACATCATCAACAGAGAGTGAGCCTTCTTAGGTGGAGGTGTTTGAGCATAATATCTGAACAATTGTTGACAGAACACTACCAGAGCACTAAGATTCAGGCTGAAAAATAATAAATAAAGGGACAAATAAGTGAATAATTTCTAAAAATAAGCAGAGCAGGGACAATTGTGGCCACACCAGGTAGGGGAGACAGAATTCACAGATTTAATTCACACATGTTACAAAAGAAAACAACAACCCTCAGAGAGAAAAGGACTCAGAATCCAGAACTGACACAACATATTATCTAGAATGTCTCGACTTCAAATAAAAATTATAAGGTGTGCAAAGAGACAAAAAAAGTGTGATCATATTTAGAAGAACAAAACCTGTCACTAAAAGTTGTCTCTCAGTGTCACCAGTATTAGATTTGTCAGACAGTGACTTTAAAACAGACAGGTTCAATATGTTCCATGAATTAAAGGAAACCAAACTTAAAGAATTAAAGGAAAGTATGTTAATGATTATTTAATGGCTCCGCTGTCTCAATAAAGAAACAGAAGTTATAAAAACGAACCAAGTGGAAATACAGGTTGTATATAGCAACATAAGGATACAATGTAAGGTTATCTAAAGCAATAATTATGGTACTGCCTTGCTGGGTTTATAATATGAATATATACATGTAATACTGCATGTGAAAACAATAGCACAAATAAAAGTGAAGGAAAAAGATGGAGTGAATACGAGTTTCCATATTTTACCAGAATTTAGATAAAAATTATAACCATAATAAAAAAAATAACTAAGTAGAGAGGCTGTATAAGAAATTTGATATGACAGAAGAATCACCAAACTATAAAAAAGATCAATAGAAAATACCAAGTTTAAAGAACACAGAGAAAAAAAAAATGAAGAAAAATAAAGGGAGTCCTAAATACCTGTGGAACAGCTTTGAGCATAAAAATTTAGGTGTAATGTTATTTCTAACAGCAAAGGATAAAAAAAGGAGAAGAAAAGTATTTCAAGAAGTGATGGCTGAAAACTGTCCAAATTTGATGAAAATCATTAATCTGCAAGGAGCACCGATAATCCTCCCAAAAAAAACACAAAAAGATTCACACCTAGATACAACACAGTTAAATTCTTAAAAGCCAAAGACAGGGAAAAATCTCAAAAGCAGTGAGAGAAAACACAGGGAAATAAGAATAGATATAATAGCTAACTTTGTCAATCAGGGATTCTAAACCAAAAAAAAAAAAGTTTTTTGTTTTATTTTTTTTCTTAATGAAGGTGAAATACAAACCTCTCCAGACAAAAGCTAAGATAATTCATCATTTGGACACCTGCCTTATCAAATTTGCTTATAAATTACTAAAGGAATTTTGTAAATATGTAGGTAAATATATAAGACTTAATGTAATGTATTTTCTCTTTCTTCTTAACTTCTTTAAAATACATAAGGTTGTATAAAGTATGTTTATAATACTGTATTGTTAAATATGTAATATATCTATATCTATCTGTCTGTCTATAATACATGTGATGATAACACAAGAGCAAGTATAGGAAAAAGTAGATATAGTAGAGCAAAGTTTTAATAGTTGATCAGAAATTTGTTGGTATTATTTTGAAAGATACTGTGATAAGTTCAGATGCACACTATAATCTTTATAGTATCTACTAAGAAAATCAAGACAAGTATGAAAATGGCACACTGAAAATATTCATTTAACATAAAGGCTGGCAGTAAATCAGAAACAGAGGAACAAGAAAGACATGGGATAAATAGAAAACAAGTAGCAAAATAGCTGATATAAATCCAACCATGTCAATAATTACATTAAATGTGAAAGTACCAAACTCTGCACTTAAATAACATAGAATGTCAAAATGAAGTTTTAAAAATTCATCAATGCACTGTCTAAAAAAGAAATATGCTTGATTTTAAAATATAGGTTGGAAGGAAAATAATTTAAAAATATATATCATGTAAACAGTAACCATAGAAGTGCTAGAGTGGCTACATTATTATCAAATTAAAAAAAAACAATGGGAAATATTACTAGAGGCAAAGAGGATTACTTTATAATGATAAAAGGCTCATTATATTAAAATGATTTAAAAATTGTAAATATATGCATACCTACCTCAGAGCTCCAAAATACATGAAGAAAAAAAAACTACAGACTTGAGAAAGGAATTAGAATTAGACAATTTAGCAATAACAGTTGAATATTTAAATAAGCTAATCTCAGAGATTAGTAGAAGAGCTAGATAGAAAATCAGCAAGTGTATAGAAAACTCAATTCTAGCAATCAATTTTATCTAACCAACATATACAAAATATTATACCAAATGACTGTAGAACACTTATTGAAGTGCACATGAAATATTCCTCAGGATAGGAAAAAAGGTCAGAATATATCTCAATAAATTTAAAAAGACTGTTATCACACAGAGTGTCTTATCTGATCACAATTAAATATCCATTATAGAACCAGAATAACAACAAAGGAAAATGCCAAATACTTGGAAAGCAAGCAAACTTCTAAATAATCCATAGGTTAAAAGAGAAATCACAAAAGAAATTTAAAGATATATGAAATGGCACAAAGTAAAAGTCCAGTATATTAAAATTTATGGAATTCAGGTAACCAGTGCTTGAAGGGAAATGTTTACCTTTAAGCACCTATATCTGAAAAAAAAGAAAGTTTTAAATCAATAAACTAAACTTCCACCTTAAGAAACTAGAAAACAGTAAACTAACTTAAAAACAAATAAAATAATTAATAAATATTATATTAGAAATCAATGAAATAGAAAACAAAAATAATAGAGAAAATCAACAAAATAAAAAGTTCTTTGAAAAGATCAACAAAATTCACAAGACTTTAGCTAGACCAATTAAGAAAGAAAAAAAGGATGCAAATTAACCACAATCAGAAATGAAAAAGAAGACATCACTATCAACTTTACAGTAATTAAAATTCTTATAAGAGAATTTTATGAACAACTTTATGACACCAAATTAGATAACTCAGATGAAATAAACAAGTTCCTACAAAGATACAAATTCCCAAAACTGATGCAAAAATAAATGTTTAAAGTTTGAATAGCTTATACAAAAGCTTATACACAAATGTTTACAGCAACATGATTTCCAACATTCAAAGACTAGAAACAATCCAAATATCCATCAACTGGTGAATAGATAAACAGATATGATGTATACATCCAACGAATACCATTCTTCAATAAAATAGAATAATATATTAATGCATACTACAATATGTACAAACCTCAATTATTATGCCTATTGGAGTTTAGGCTTAAAAACCTATATTGTATGTTCTATTTGTATGAAATATTCAGTAAATGCAAATTTATGGAGATACAAAGCATATTAGTGGTTGCCTGTGGCTGCTTATAGGAGCAGGGATTGACCATAAACAGGCTGTAGAGAATATTTGGGGGATAAAGGAAAGTTCTAAAAAACTGGATTGTGATGATGATTGTTTAACTCCATATAAATTTACTAAAACTCATTGAATTATACACTTAAATTGAGGGGATTTTATGGTACATAAGTTATACTTTCATGAGGCAGTAAAAATAAGCAACATAGATGATGTTGCATTCTTTCCCGTTGCAACTAGTCAGGAGCTTATGATGTCAGGTTGTTTCATTATTTTGGTTGGTCACTTGGTTCAGGTGGTGTCTGCTAGATATCTCCATTGTAAACACGCCTTCTATGGTCTGAATGTTTCTGACTCCCCCCAAATTCACCTGTTGAAATTCTAACCCCCAGTGTGGGACCTTGAGGGGTAATTAGATCATGAAGACAGAGCCCTCATGAATGCAATGAGTGCCCTTATAAAAGAAGACAGAAGGAGCTTGTTTGCACCTTCCACCATGTGAAAACACAGTGGGAACACGTGCATAAACCAGAAAGCAGCCCTTACTAGACACTTAATCTGCTGGCGCCTTGATCTTGAACTTTCCCCACCTCTAGAAATGTGAGAAATAAGTGGCTATTATTTATCAGCTATGCAATCTACAGTATTTTGTTATAGCAGGCCAAATAAACTAAGACAATATCTTTTCCATGGATAATTAATAAGTAATCTAAGGGGCAATATTTTGATACCATATGAATGCTCCATTTCTAACAAATGCTTGCTATCTTATTTTATCATTTCTTCTTCAGCTTCATTAGCTATCATCCTTCATGAAAATGAGCTCACTCTCTACTCCGTTTTCTTTGCATATCACTATGGACACCTTTATTCTTTTTCATTCAATATGTTATAATCAATCTGTCTCTATTCTGTTTTATAGATGTATTGCCCTAACGTTGACCAGCTGGAGTCCCTTCAAGTTAGTTCATTCTCCTTTTGACATGTCTGCATCAGCCTCTGAGAACTTCATTGCTTTCCAGCACAGCAAGATGTTACACATTCATTCTGTCCTTTTCCTGAGCCAGCCATTTCTCCATGTATTCCTGGTAGCTTTTGGTGGTTAATGGTGTTTAAAATCAGAAATGATATCTTCTTTATCCTCCCTCCTCTCCACCCAGTTGGAACTCTAAAGAGTTGCTGAGTCCATAATAAATATTTCCAATAAATGCTGGTGAGATTTAATCTCATCATAATGATCTGGGAACGCTTGAGAGTCCTGTGATGGATGTGTTGGTGAGCAAGAGGAGACAAGGGGGTGGACTTGAGCTCTAGCTGGCATTGCTTCAACGGGTAGCCTCTGCAGGTCAATACATAGTCAGATTTATTCTCTCCAACTGTAAAAATAATTACCTGCTTCTTAAGAGTTCTGGGAAAATTAATTTGCTAATGCCTTTGAAGAGATCTGAAGATCAAAAGTTCTATGTATATGCTAATATTATTATCTTAAATGGTTCTCTTGCTCCTGACTGAAACTGAGATGGCTAAATCACAGTGTCATTGTAAAACCACATACAATTCCCTATCACTTTAATGGCCAAGCAGTGCAAATCTGAATGATGGCATTGCAGCAGCAACAAGCAAACTGCAGAACAGTAGGAGTGGTTCTTGAATCTCAATATCTAGGTGTGCATTTAGTTGAACCAATACTCATTAACGCTCCACTATACCCATCTACTAAGTGTAAACTATTGGGCACAGTCCCACTTTCTAATTTTATTTATCTTCATTCCTTTCTGAACTTATTACTTCTGAACTAGCAAAAATCTCCTGCAGAGGCCAGATAAAAGTGTGCAAAACAGATAGCTATGTTACATTGAAGAGAAGCTGTCATGAGCAATGAGGAGACCTGGTCTTAACCTCTGCTAATAAGAAGATCTGACACTAGGTGAGGCAAGTCATTTCTCTGTGACCCTGGTCATTGGCCACATTTGGAAGCCATGATGCTGTGATTCTGGCTGTTGAGGCTATTGACTTCGCATGAAGAACTGCAGAGACCCACAGCAAGGGCCAGGATATAATGAACAAATGAGAGAAAGGCAGGCTGGACTGCGTGAACTATACAGGGCGATACTGCAGCCTCCATTGGTTGGTCTTTAGTTGTTCACTGCCTACATAGTCACGGGCATAGAAAGATAATTGTGACTTGGGGCTATCGGATGTTTTAGTAGTTTGTCTATAAAGGTGGTTGTGATAATTCTACCTTTCCCTGTGCGCACACCTCTTTTGCAGTGTGATCTTACCACTTCTCCCATAAAAAAAATAGGAAGGAATGTTTTCCCCTTGCAGGAATCTGAACTGACTTTGGGATTTACTTTAATCCAGAAAATGAAAATTAATGAATGTTGTGTGAATCCCAAACCTTGAATTTAAGAGGTATGCAGCTTCTGTTCTAACCTGTTGGACACTGAGACAGCATGCCCTAAAGAAATCCAGAAGAAAAAGGCACGTGGGGAGACAGACCCAGCCATGGCAGCCTGTCCTGCCATCCTACAGAGCTGAGCCCCCCATAGGAGGAGGGAGCTCTAACAAGACCAGTGGAGAATCCACCAGACCAACTCATAAACGCATGAGAAGTGATCATTCATTGTTAAGTACCATAATGATGGAAATAGAAAGCTAAGCCAATAACAGAAATATATATTGAACACTTACTATGGGTCAGTACTTATTCAAACCCTTTCAACGTAATAACTCATAGAATCCTTTTAAGAAGCCTAGGGGTTAAGTACTATTTTTACTTCAATTTAACAGATGGTGAAACTGAGTCAGGCAGGGATTAACCAACTGGCCAATGCTTTCACATACATTAAGTGGTGCAGCCAGGATTCAGTCACAAGTAGTTTTGACTTTGGAGGCTGTGTCGTAATCCCTATACAATGTACACAGAGTGGGCATTTCCCCAGTGGCCTGGGAGCATCCTTATGACGTCGATTTTTTCCAGTTAAATAAGCAGCATAATCTTTCACTCACTAAAGTCTGTCCAGCAGCCCAATATCAAAAGAAACCACTCATCCTCCTTTCAATAGGTCATTGGACTGTGGGCGTGTTTTTAGACCTTTGAAAGACCATTATCAATCCTGAGTGTTTACTCTTGATAACACTCTTCAGCTATGAGAGGGTGCAGAGTCATAGGGTCCAGACATGTAGCTCTGGGATAGAAATGAGGGCAGAACTTGTATCACCAAATGTGTTTGTCTGGGATTTCAGGACAGGTCACCTTAAAGCAGCAAGCTGGTTAGGCAGAGAACAGCCACACAGTTTATCAATATACAGACCAACAAGGGAGTCAAGGCTGTAACATGATCCTATCTGACAATAGTACAAATGAAGTGCCAAAAGCAATTGCCTTTTATACACAGGCAGAAAAACACTCATCCGCCTTTGCCTTCAGAAACGGGTCCAGGTATTCAAGAAGGAGAAATGCTAAAAGAAACGTGGCACTAATGTGTCAAAACGTGGCACTAATGTGAATAATGACTTTCTTGCTTAAGGTGATGACAAAACAGCTCCTGATGAAGAATGAAATAAACATCGCATGGGAATAATTGTAATGAGGAATATCTCACTCTTCATTGAAATATCCATGAACATCATCTTATATACTGTGAAAAATATAATTACAGAACTGATCCGGACTGGAAATGTGAAGAATCTATAGCTAAAGACTGGCTTATTTGGATAAGGTTCCACTATTTGCTAATCGAAGAAAATTACCATGGAGTATTTTTGTGTCTTCTGCAATATATCTTATTTTAAAATATTGGAATATTCATTGAAGACTATTTAAACTTCTTAAGGAATTGCCCTGGTTGTGTTTTTTAAACCTCTTACTACTGAGGATATTACATTAAAGACTGAAAACACTTCCTCAGATAGAAATCAAAGATATGAGAAAAAAAATAGATGCATCAGCAAGGGTATTTCCAGCCTGCTACATAGGTTGTGACTCCATTCAGTAATAACAAAGCAACTTTCTTGATTCTCTATGTGAATATGACTGTGCGAAGAGGTACATCTAGCTCAGCAAGGATTCTACATGTCAGTGACATATATTCCTTTAGAATCCCATATTCCATAAGAATTTTTGAAAATATGGATGTCAAGGTGAGCACTGTGAGAAGTGAATAAAAGTAATAGCAGCAAGGAGCTAGTAAGCATGCAAAGCTATTCAGTGCTTATTAATATATGGTAAGCAATATGAATATCTTACAGGTCACAGAAAAACCTAATGAGGTAGGTATATTTTACATTTTTGAAAAAAAAAAAAAGGCTCAGAGAATAAGGAATTTCTAGACGTTCAGAGCCAGGTACCACTTTGTCTCCAAAGCTCTTGCCTTCCTAGGATACATGTAGGAAACCCGGCTCTTTGGCCCCACTCCAAACCAACACACCAGGTGTAGCTCCAAATATCTCAATCACTACCAGGATCTCCTTTTTCCATGCCTCCCCTCCAAGTCATCAAAACCGTCCAGCCCTGTTTTGTTTTTGAGCCACTGTTTAAAAGAGTAGGAAAATCAGTAACAAACTTATTCCACTGTCTTGAGAGATGTAGAATTATTCTTGTTTCTATATATTGAGGAACTGGCATATTTCTTATGTCTTCTAGTTTTTCACTTTTAATCATTCACTTAACTTTTTTTTTTTGAGATGAACTCTTGCTCTTGTCCCCCAGGCTGGAGTCCGATGGCACAGTCTTGGCTCACCGCAACCTCCGCCTCCCGGGTTTAAGTGATTCTCCTGCCTCAACCCCCTGAGTAGCTGGGATTACAGGCGCCTGCCACCACGCCTGGCTAATTTTTGTATTTTTAGTAGAGACGGGGTTTCACCATGTTGGCCGTCTTTTAGTAGAGACGGGGTTTCACCATGTTGACCTCAGGTGATCTGCCAATAGAACAACTATTATGTGCAAGGTGCTATGCTATGCATTAGAGAATCAACAACAGACAAAATGTAAATGATGCTTGCCTTAAACAAAGAATTACAGAGATAAATACAGAACTATAAATGTGCATTAAATCCTGCAGTAGAGAAATTTATGATGCTATAGAGCTACACTGTTCAATACAGTAACCACTAGCCAACTGTGGCTATTGAATTTAAATTTACTAAAATTAAATAACATAAAAAATTATTCTGTCACACTAAGCTACATTTTAAGTGCTCAACAGCCTCTTGCAGCTATTAGCTACCAGATTGGAAAGCACAGATATAGAACATTTCCGTTATTGCAGAAAGTTCTACGGAACTACTCTTATGTCTTTTCTTCATAACATTTAGAACTACTCTTTAGTTTACTTATATTTATTTATGTTTGCTTTATGTCTATCTATTTCACTAGAATGTAAACTTTTCCATGCCAGAAATTTTAATTCCTTCTTGTTACTAGAGGTTTACTCTAAACTGTGCCTGGTTTGTCTAGAGCTCGACATCCATCTATCCCTTGCTAGATTCTCCCTTTACCCACAGGCCTTGTATGTGGTTTGACAGCGCAATGCTACCCATTGGCCAAGGTCTTCACCAACAGTGTCCCAAACTGTATCTGGGCTCAGTGCATGCTCTACTGAATAGCTTAGCTCCCTAGAAGAGTCATCCCTTGGAGTTGGTATTTTCCCCGTCTCTCATTCTACTGATACCATCCCCTTTCCCTTTTGTTTCCTACTAGTCAATTGTGCTTCATGACTTGCTCCTGAGCATATCTGAGCTATGAAAGTCCTGCATGTCCATTCCTGCACTTACCAATGGCACAGTGGGTTGCATGAGTGAACCTCGCATACATCTTACTATAAAAGCACATGAGCTGAACTTTCCATCTTAAACTCTCTTCATCCCTTCAAGGACAAGTGAGATGATTCTGCTCTGAAAAGCCCAAAGAAGAGAGCAGAGAATAGAAATCAATATGATACTTAGAAAGATTCTCTAAGAACTTGCACCCTATGCCTGATGACCACTAAACAATGCCCTTTGTAGCTAGCATGGATTGTGCTGTACTGACTTGCTCAGTGTTTTTAGTAATTTGGACACTTGGTATAAGACTTTAGGAAAACAATTTAGAATACATAAAAACAGCAATAAAGCTGTCATAGCAATCTGACAGAGATAGATTAGATAGAGAGATAGACAGATAGATAGATAGAGGTATACATATATGTAGATAGGGATGGATGAATACATAGATATGACAGATGGATAGATAAAGGTGTAGGTATAGATATATGGATATAGATATATGTAGATAGGGATGGATGAACAGGATGAATAGATAGATAGATTGATTGATTGATATAGGTATAGATATATGGATATAGATGTATATAGTTAGCGGTGGATAGATAGATAATAGATAGAGGTATAGGCATAGATATACAGATATAGATATATGTAGGTAGGGATGGATAGATAGATAGAGATAGATAGATAGATATAGGTATAGGTATAGATATATGGATATAGATATATATAGGTAGGGATGGATAGATAGATAGATAGAAGATAGATATAGGTATAGGTATAGATATATGAATATAGATATATGAAGGTAGGGATGGATGAACAGATAGATGATAGATAGATAGATGATAGACAGATAGATGGATATAGGTATAGGTATAGATATATGGATATAGATATATATAGGTAGAGATAGATAGATAGATGATAGATATAGGTATAGGCATAGATATATGGATATAGATACATGTAGGTAGGGATAGATGGGTAGATAGATAGATAGATATAGATAGACAGATATAGGTATAGGTATAGATATATGGATATAGATATATATAAGTAGGGATGGATAGATAGAAGATAGATAGATACAGGTATAGGTATAGATAAATGGATATAGATATATGAGGTAGGGATGGATGAATAGATAATGATAGAAAGACAGACAGATAGATAGATAGATAGATAGATATTATAGGTATAGGTATAGATATATGGATATAGATATATATAGGTAGGGATAGATAGATAGAAGATAGACAGATATAGGTATACGTATAGATATATGGATATATAGGCAGGGATAGATAGATAGATAGATAGATAGATAGATAGATAGATAGATGTTATAGGTATAGGTATAGATATATGGATGTAGATATATATAGGTAGGGATAGATAGATAGAAGATAGACAGATATAGGTATACGTATAGATATATGGATATATAGGCAGGGATAGATAGATAGATAGATAGATAGATAGATAGATAGATATTATAGGTATAGGTATAGATATATGGATATAGATATATATAGGTAGGGATAGATAGATAGAAGATAGACAGATATAGGTATACGTATAGATATATGGATATATATAGGCAGGGATAGATAGATAGATAGATAGATAGATAGATAGATAGATAGATATTATAGGTATAGGTATAGATATATGGATATAGATATATATAGGTAGGGATAGATAGATAGAAGATAGACAGATATAGGTATATGTATAGATATATGGATATATATAGGCAGGGATAGATAGATAGATAGATAGATAGATAGATAGATAGATAGATAGATAGATGGATAGATAGATAGATAGATATTATAGGTATAGGTATAGATATATGGATATAGATATATATAGGTAGGGATAGATAGATAGAAGATAGACAGATATAGGTATATGTATAGATATATGGATATATATAGGCAGGGATAGATAGATAGATAGATAGATAGATAGATAGATAGATAGATAGATAGATATTATAGGTATAGGTATAGATATATGGATATAGATATATATAGGTAGGGATAGATAGAAGATAGACAGATATAGGTATACGTATAGATATATGGATATATAGGCAGGGATAGATAGATAGATAGATAGATAGATAGATAGATAGATAGATAGATAGATACATGACAGATTTATTAACGCTCCTGTTCTCTTTCACCCTGCATTAAGAAGAATACCCCTTTGCTTCTCAGCCTCCTCGCATCCCTCCTGTGACCCCCTCCCATGAGCCTTTGGTAGATAATCTCCTGCGCTCATATTAGATGCAAACAAGGTAATTGCTAAACTTAGAAAGATCAGAAAGTTATTGGTAAGAAGGCAGGAGGTGATAATGCAAGCTTCAGTGGACTGAATTGTATGGGCAATGAGAAGAAGGGCTTTAACGGGGAAGGAGACTTTGAGGTTACGGTGGGGGTGGGGGTGTGCATGAGGAGGGAGAAATAGAGGTTTGCACAAAGAAGATGTTATGTTTTTTGCTGCTTATCGGAAATATTTTTAAAAATAAAGCAGTAAACATTTAAATTTCTTTCCATTGTTTTTCTATGCTGAGCTGATTATTTTTAAAAACTGGGCAATGTCCTGGGAAGGGGACATTAAAAGAGATTTACATGGATGTATTCTGATGTTCAACAGATAATTTGCCGGGAGAAATTCAAAGAAAGAGAAATTTATGTGCACAAAAATATGTACCCAAGCCTTACTGACAATATCAGAATTTGGAGATATTAATGTTGCCATCAAATAGGAAATGAATCAAGTAAATGATGGTTCTCAACTGGCTAGAGACATCCACCACCACAACCCTTCTTAACCTTTACTGAATTTCTTCTCCTTTGCATCATTTTTCTAAGCATTTTGCATGTAATAACATTTTTCATTTTCACAGTAACCTTATGAGGTAGGTGCTCAGTATTGCCATTTAACAGATGGGACTATTGAGGCACAAACAAGTTAAGTCCATTAATCAAGGCCACCAAGCCAAGGAGTCTTTTTTTTCCCCTTTGAGACAGAGTTTTGCTCTTGTTGCCCAAGCTGGAGTGCAATGGCACGATCTCGGCTCATTGCAACCTCCACCTCCCAGGTTCAAGTAATTCTCCTGCCTCGGCCTCCCAAGTAGCTGGGATTACAGGTGCCCACCAACATGCCCAGCTAATTTTTGTATTTTTAGTAGAGACAGGGTTTCGCCATGTTAGCCAGGCTGGTCTCGAACTCCTGACCTCAGGTGATCTACCCGCCTTGCCCTCCCAACATGCTGAGATTACAGGTGTGAGCCACTGCGCCCAGCTGGCCAGGGTGTCTTATTTTGGTATCAGTGCTTTCTCAATCAATACACCATACTGCTGTTAATAGCGTGCATGATGGACATGAGGCAATACATAATAAAAGAATCATTTATGACAAGTTGTATGAAAATGCAGAATTAACATTTTGTGAGTTGTTAAAACCGCAGGCACTCACATGTGTATATGGATATGAGCTGGACCTGGAAAGGAATTGGGTTCTGGCGATGAGCTTACGGCCGATCTACCTGAATCTTTTGAACTTTCATAATATTATTATATGATTTTTACAAACAAAAGCACGAAGCCAGGGTAATCACACAAATGCTAATTCAAAAGCCTATTTCAATTATTTACATTTCCTCCATAAGATTGATTTTATATATTTACTTGAACAAGTTTTTCCTTGCTACTTTTCCTCTTTTAACAATGTGTCACATACATCTTCTTCAATAGGATTTTTAAAGAAGGTAATTAAATCCACGTATAAACATATGGTTATGTCTAGTTACACAATTAATGTTAATATATGGCATGTAATCATCATCTAATTGGAATTATATAGCATGTGGTGACATAATTATAACACGTAATGATGGCAAGATCCTTATTTAAGCCGAGTGTAATGACTACAGTTTGAATTAGATTATTCTTAAATTATAATTTTCTAGTTGCTTTAAGAGTCCCTCAGGGACAGGAACAGGCTGAGCCATGCCTATTGTTAGGAAGAAAAAAGAAAACAATTTAAGTACCTAAGAAAATAAGGTGATCGGAAATGTGATGTTTTCTGTCTTAATCAGGCAGAAAAGAAAGGGCTTTAACTAAAGCATATTTTTATATTATTTGTTAAATAAAACTTGCTTTAAGCTATGACCAAAAAAAAGGTCACTTTAGGCTGACCTTTGGGATTCACCTCATCGGTCCACAGAGTATATCCATTAATCACAGAAAGGGGTACAGAGGGAAAGCACTGCCATCCTGGTGATGTTCACCCCCATCCACAAGTCACTTTACTCTGATCCCCCATGAGTTTTTTTTTTCTGCACCAGACATCCTGTTACAAATGTCTTGTCCTTTGCAGAAAGTTCTGCTTCTGAAAAGGGCAAAAGATGACATCCTCAAACTCGCAGCAATAATTGGAAGGAGAGACACGAACTCCCCGTTGCTCTGGAGAAAGTGATGAAAGTTCCCGGGGCTCTGGCTAATGACAGGAAACACTTAAGTGGACAGAGTATCAGGTATCAAGAAATGAGTCTGGGAGTAATAAAACAAATTAGGGAAGGGAAAATGTAAGCTAAACGTGGAAGTGTCTCTTTGAGCTGAGCTGCACGAAGTGCAACAGCCTGCCACGGAGAAGAATGCTCTGAGCCACCCACGTTTAATCAGTGCAAATCCCACAGATTTAGACATTGGAGATGAGAAGCAGCAGGACTTGCTGAATAGTAGCTCTCAAACACGGAGGTTGTGAAATGTTTTTGTTTTGCTTTGATGCCTTAAAAGCTGTAAGCATGCCTCAGCATTGGGGCTCGGAGGCTTTGGAGTGGGCATTCTTTGTTTTTAAGTTGTTTCTGCTGAGTTTTTCTTCCTGGCTTTAAATGAACTGTGGGAAACTCCATTGGGAAACCCGTGGTTCTTGCAGAGTCCCGTTTAGGAACCGTAGCTGAAGCCTTTGCTTTTTGTACCGGGTACTATTCCTTGGAGGGTGGTAAGGTGGGCTCAGTGTTTCCAGGAGTGTTGGACTTGTGGCTCTGTCCCTAACCTTCTCTGTTAGAGTGGATGAACCAATTTATCCCCCTAAATTGTATCCTCATATGTTAGATGAAGGTGTGAATAAGAAAAGCTCTAAGCAACCTTGGACAAAAAATAGATCCTTTTTGTTAGAAGCCTCCATGATTTGAATTCTAAGCCATCAGAAAAGGTGGCCTTAATTGGGAGGGACTGATGGTAGCTTCGGCCTCCATCAGCCTTGGGATTCCAATCTCTGACTCTGTTTAACTCCTAACAACAACATTCACTTAACCTGCAGGTTTGGGCCAAATCGGAACACACCAAACCTGCAGAATAAAGTGGAATGTGGCTCACGGCCATGTTGAAGTAGGAATTATCATGATTTTGTAACCAGGTGAATCGGTCTCAGTTTGGAGGTTCGTGTGGGCTTAAACCCACCAGGACAAACCCACCTCAGAAAGTGCAATTATTTATTCTTTTTCCTTTGACCATTGTCTCAAAGAGTGGCCCTTGTCCACTGGAGGTCCTCCCTCAGGTCCTTATAGATTAGAAGAACCATCATTAGCTGAGGTCAGACTCTTATGCAAGCAACCAGGGATGGTAGAAGGGGTGTGTCCTCCAGGTTCCTTGGGGTGCAAAGGCTGAAAGAATGGGGGCTCTGGGCCTTCTTGGTGGGCTGTTGTTCCCTGTTCTCTCTGCCACAAAGAGAGTCCTGGAAGCAGGAGTGAATTGGACTTGAGAAGGTTTAGAGGAAGGTGGCGAATGGCATATGGGTCTACCTCTTATTTATCCAGGCGTCCTGGTCCTGCCAGACATAGCATAGTGGTGTCCCAATTACTATCCTAGATCAGCCCCTACTTGTAGGACAGAAGGAACCCTGGATGCCCTTGGATTCCTCCCAGATTGTTCAGGGAGTTCCAATAGGTCTCTCCCAAGTTCTATGGATGCTAACCTTTCTTGTAATCATTTTCCCTTCTTCTGATTTTATCAACAGCCTCTTGGGGGGCCCCAGGATACAGTTCAAATGCCAGCTTGTCTGCTCAGGAATTAAGGGGTTCCTGCTGCTGCTCCACTCTTCAGGTATTTGAGGAATTTTGACCCTTCATGGTTCTCCACCCCAATGTCTTCTGATTATTTGTTGTAGTGCAACAAACAGATGCATAGAGACACAGGGGTGTGCATACTTAGTTCTTTATGCACAGGGTAATGCCATTCCTCTTTTGTACAGTTGTCATATTGTTTTATTAGAAGCCTTCCTATCCATCTGGCCATCTACTTAAACTTGGGGGCCCAGTCTGGAAATCAATCTAAGACACACATTTTCCTTTAAGTCTAAAGTATCTTTATCCTTGCATGCAAACACTTGGTCTTTGGAACAAGCTCTATTCATGAACTCAGGCATGGAGGCCCCTGCTAGACTTCCCCGTGGCTCCCCAACCCATGATGAAGAAAACCTGAAAGTTCCAATGAGAACAGGACTTAGGGAAAACTCTGGGTCTCCAAATACAAGGGTCAAAGCAAATGACAAAACTGCAAGTGGGTTACACGTGTTGACATGATGTTAAAATTGATTTCTTCACTGGGTGTCGAAGTACAGTAGACATTGCACACTCACTGGAGGTTGCAGATTTCCAAAACAAATGAACTAGAACTAGTTTCACAACTCTTGGACTCCCCAAACAGACTCCCCTGGTCCAGTTTGAGGATATATAATCATTGAAGAAGTTAAAGAGAGACAATTTTGAAAGAGGATTTTTAGAGATGGCTGTGGAATCTGTCAGCGCCTCTCCCTGCACCCCATCCCAGAGCCAATGGGTTGAGGAGGATGGCCTTCTTACCTAAACTTTTAGTGACAGGAGTTTGGAACAGGCATCTTGGAACATGATATGGATTCTGCTGTAAGCAGAGGAGGCAATGAAGGAGAAAGAGAAATGGTAGAAGAAAGAAGGAGCTGTAGGAGGAGAAAGGATTTCACATTAAAACAAGTTTTGGCAATCCAATTTCTGAACAGAAACCATGTTTGCTATTTAAAGTCACCTGCAGGTCTGTCTCTGGCCTAAGAATGAATTGAATATTCTGGGATACCCAATAAGGCAACTGGAGACAGCAATCAAGTTAAGTTTCTAGGCAAACTAAACATGTCCTGCCCCTGCTTGCAAGAACCTTATGTTGTGAAACAGGGAAAATTCATGATAAATCATTAGCTTCTCATATACATGAATAACAAGCAGAGGGAGGATAGACCAGGGTTTGAATTCTGCCCCATTGTAGTACTTAGAAAAATATCTTATCTTCCTAAACCTCAGTTCATTCATATTTCAAAGAGAGATTTCAACCCTTGCTTTGTTTGGTTATCATGAGAACTTCATGAATCACATTAGCAAAGTGCAATCAGTTAACCCAACATCTGGCATATAGCTAGGTGGTCAAGAAATGTTATTTCTCTTTCCCTTTTTATAGTAAAGGGAAGAGGAACATTCTATCTATGGTTCAGCACGAAAGCTGAACCATGGAAACGTTTTTGTACCAAAGATCTTGCCGGAGAGTAGTTGAGCATCATTGAGTTCTTAGAATAACCTGAGGCTGAACAATTATTTAATCATGCTGAGTAATTAGATGAAACTTATGAATTAGAACATGAATAAGCACAAATATGAATGTAAAGCCCAACCTCATGGGAAAAGACATCTGTCCTCATAAGCTTTCTCAGTTAGGAAAGAAGGTGGTCTCAGAAATTCTATTTAAAAGCTAACAATAAATATATAAGGAACTCAAACTATTTAATTCTGTTTTGTTGTTGTTGTTGTTGTTGTTTTTTGAGACGGAGTCTCACTGTGTCGCCCAGGCTGGAGTGCATCCTGGAACAGTATATGGATTCTGGCTGTAAGCAGAGGAGGCAACGAAGGAGAAAGAGAAATGGTAGAAGAAAGAAGGAGCTGTAGGAGGAGAAAGGATTTCACATTAAAACAAGTTTTGGCAATCCAATTTCTGAACAGAAACCATGTTTGCTCACTGCAAGCTCCGCCTCCTGGGTTCATGCCATTCTCCCGCCTCAGCCTACCGAGTAGCTGGGACTACAGGCACCTGCCACCACGCCTGGCTAAATTTTTGTATTTTTAGTAGAGACAGGGTTTCACCGTGTTAGCTGGGATGGTCTCTATCACCTGACCTCATGATCCGCCTGCCTTGGCCTCCCACTGGGATTACAGGCGTGAGCCACTGCGTCCAACCTATTTAATTCTGTTTTAAAAGCTAACTGGAATATATAAACAGCTCAAACAACTTTACAGAAAAAAGATCTAATAATTTGATCAAAATATGGGCAAAAGATTTGAATAGACGTTTCTCAAAAGAAGACATACAAATGGCAGATATATGAAAATGTGCTCAATATCATTGATCATCAGAGAATTGCAAATGAAAACTACAATGAGATATCATCTCACCCTGTTAAAATGGTTTATACACAAAAGGTTGACAATAACAAATGCTGGCAAGGGTATGGAGAAAAGGGAACCCTCATATACTGTTGACAGGAATGTAAATTAGTACAACCACTATGGAGAAGAGTTTGGAGGTTCCTCAAAAAACTAAAAATTGAGCTACCATGAAATCTAGCAATCCCACTGCTGGGTATATATCCCAAAGAAAGGAAATCAGTGTATCAAAGAGATATCTGCACTCATATGTTTGTTGCAGCACTGTTTACGATAGCTAAGATTTGGAAGCAACCTAAGTGTCCATCAACAGAAGAATGGATAAAGAAAATGCGGTACATATACACAATGGAGTATTATTCACCCATAAAAAAGAATAAGATTCAGTGATTTGCAACAACATGGTGGAACTGGAAGGTCATTATATTAAGAGAAATAAGCCAGGCAGGGAAAGACACACATCACATGTTCTCACTTATTTGAGGCACCTAAAAATCAAATTAATTGAACTCATGGACCTAGAGGTAGAAGGATGGTTAGCAGAGCTTGAGAAGGATAGTGGGGGGATGGGGGAAGGTCGGGATGGTTAATGGATACAAAAAAAAAATAGAAATAATTAATAAGACCCACTATTTGATAGCAGAATAAGATGACTAAAGTCAATAATAACTTCATTGTACATTTTAAAATAACAAATGGCATAATAGGATTGTTTGTAACACAAAGGATAAATGCTTGAGGGGATGGATACCCCATTCTCCATGATGTGCTTATTTCACATTGCATGCCTGTATCAAAACATCTCATGTACCCCATTAATATATACACCTACTATGTACCCCAAAAATTTTTTAAAAAATAAATAAAATTTGCCGGGCGCAGTGGCTCACGCCTATAATCCCAGCACTTTGGGAGGCCGAGGTGAGTGGATCACGAGGTCAGGGGTTCGAAACCAGCCTGACCAACATGGTGAAACCCCGTTTCTACCAAAAATACAAAAATTAGCTGGGCGTGGTGGCGGGCACCTGTAATCCCAGCTACTCAGGAGACTGAGGCAGGAGAATTGCTTGAACCTGGGAGGCAGAGGTTGCAGTGAGCTGAGATCATGCCACTGCACTCCAGCCTGGCAACAGAGTGAGACTCTGTCTCAAAAATAAATAAATAAATAAATAAAATGTATGTCTGATCTAAAAAAAGCTAATAATGATAGCTCCTTTATTGAGTGCTTACTGTGCGCCTGAGATGGTTCCAACCATTTTCTTTACAGGTTGCTTTGTTTCCTCTACCTGCACAGATGAAGAAACTGTGGCACAGCCAGGTCCAGGCACTTGCCCCAAGCAGTTACTCAGTGGCAGAAGCAGCTTTTGAATTGAGATAAGCCTGTGCACTAATCTGCTATGGTACAGACATGACTTTTGAGATATACCGAGCCAAGACTGGCTTTGTCTAGTGTGCCAAATGAACAAGGCCCTGGGATATTGCTTAGCAGTGACAGTCACGTCTCAGGAATGGCTGCTGAATATGAACAGGGACTGCCAGACAGCTGCTTCCTGATCTAATGGCCTCTCTTTCTAAGGGCTGTCTTCCACATCTACTACGTGGATCACATTCAAAAGCAGGGCTATGTTTCTTCTGGAAGCAAGCAGCTACCTTGAATACAGAAAAATATTCAGGTCTTTACTGCCATCGTAAATTACTTGTGGCCTTGTGAAAGGCTGAGGATGTCGCCAAGCAGGAAACTGTCAATATACCATCAAAGCCTCCCCACCCCATCCCGGCCCCCAATCTGTGCATTGATTATTGTTCTACAAAATCAGCAAAAAATAAATGTTTAAACTAAGTTCAAAAATGAAGCAAAATAATACCCTCTAAATATATGTCTCTCTGTGTGTATTTAATGTATCAATTTATAGTCAAAAGCTAGAAATTATCTACCAAGGAGGCAATTTATACTGTATTTTTTGTCCCTAGAGAAAAAAATGCATGCCTTCTCACAGAACAGCAAAATTTGCAATATGATTGTTTTATATATATTTTAGGCCATTTGTGCAACAAATAAAATATTTTTAAATCAACCAGAAACAAGTCATATTTTGTAATAGTATTAAAAAATAGAATCTATTAGTTACATGCCTCATTTAAAAAGGCTGAATTGTTGGCGGGCAATTTGAGGATATTAGTTGCATGGAAACACTTGCTTTGGATGGTTGATCACGATTTTATGTTTTAATTCTACACAAGATTAGTTGTTATTTTGATTTGTCCAACTCTAATATCATTGAATATTAAATCATTCACCAATACATTTTCTATTTCTCATTTTTTATTTTGATAATGATGAATATTTAAAAAATAAAAATGCCATTCAAAAACAGGGCTTTCTTTCCTATATTGTTGATGCAATTTTCTACTGTGTAATTCTGACTATATTCCACATATATAACTAATGTGTTTGTGAATCACTCATTGATTCATTCATTAAAAATATATTTATTGAGCCAGGAATATATGTCAGGAACTGGGTTAGCTGCAGAGGGACAAAATGATGAGCAATATGGTCATATTTCCTGTTTTTAAGAAGCTTATGGTCTTGAGCAAGTGTTGGCAAAGCTTTTCTCTAAAGAGCCAGGTATTTTAGTTTTGTGGGTAGTTGCAACTACTTAACGCTGCTGTTACAGTTTGAAAGCAGCTATGAACAATATGCAAATGAGTTAACGTGGCTATGTTCCAGTAACACTTAATTTTGCAAAAACAGATGGTGAGCTGGATTTGACCCGAGGCTGTAGTTTTCCAATCCCTGGTCTAGAAAGAAAAGTAAATATTTATCAAATAATCAGACAGATTATTTGCCATGGTAAGTTTGCTAGTTGTAATTCACAATTGGCTTAAGGGCCGTGAATGAGAGCTGCCTTTCACTGTAAGCATGAGCAATAGACTGGTTCCATGTGGACAAAAAGGTCAGAGAAGTATCTCCTGGGAGAGGAACAATTGAGCTGAAGTTTGAATCAAGAAGTAGATGTTAACCTGGTAAAGAGCGAAGGAAAGAGCGTTGCACGCAGCAGGAACAACATATGCAAAGGCCTTGTGATGCAAAGGTGTTCTAGTTTTAGGGAGTGAAGGAAGACCATAGTGATTGAAACAAAGTAAACAAGAGGGAGTGCCATAAAAAATAGAGATGTGGACAGAGCTTTTCAGATGACTAGATATTGAACAATGCTAAAGTGAAGAGTGTTTTGTTAGGTCTCCCCAAAGGGCCAACTCTCAGCTTCCATTTATAAATCTGGACCCGGAGCCCAAAGCTAAGGTCATTTCCCCTAAACCAAAGCAAGGCTGTGAGGTTCAGTGATGTGTCTCCTTAGAGTGGAAACTTGGCCTTAACTGACTTTACTGCTGTGGGTGGACACATGGCTGGAGGCAGTGAGGAATGAAGGAGCCAGTTTGAGGGCAATCGGAAGACTCAACTGGAGTCTTGGCTTCCCCATGTGACCTTCATGAAATCATGAATACTTATGATGTAACAAAATTTAGAGATCATCCAGCTCTGCAGTTTTCACCTTGTATCTCCAGGATCCCCAGATTGCTGCAAAAATACTCTGGAAAGCCCAGGTAGGTGAGGAACACAGTGGGCAACCAGGGTTTCAAATCATTCTGCTCTATTAAGATCTATGAAAAGATAATTGAATCCTGAATAAGATTCCACATTCTTAAAGGTGGCAGAGGGCAGGAGAAAAAAGTTTGAAATCTATTACCCTATAGACAATTTCTATTACATTATAGACACTTCCCATGAAAACAAACCAGCTCCCCTCACTTTCCATTGTGCTTGCTGCCGTTCAGCTTGAACTACACCTCCTGTCTGATTTCTTATGCAAGGTTCTGGACATCCAGGAGAAAAAGCTCCTCCTGGAAGATTTTCTCAGATGGCCTTTGGCTGCAGTGGTGCCTCTTGGGAAAACCTGAGGCTTCTGCTGACTGGCCATACATTGTGCACCATGAGCCTGTCCTCTGAAATAGATATCAGTTCACCCTCCTTTCTTCTGCACAGGCCTGTGGTCCCATTCAAGGACATCAGATGGGTAAATAAAGTAACTCTGCAGACACTGAACTGCAAAATGTAAATGGGACATGGAAACTGAAATGTCCTGTTATAATTCAGGACTTTTCAATTATTTATTTCAGGACTAATTCAATTATTTCTTTCAAATTTTATTTTAGATATGGGGGTACATGTGCAGGTTTGTTGTCTGAATATATTGTGTGATGCTGACGTTTGGGGTCTGAATGCTCCTGTCACTTAGCAGAGTACCTAATAGTTTTAAAACCTTTTCTTTCTCTCCCTCTCACCTCCAGTAGTTCCCAGTTTCTATTGTTCCCATCTTTATGTCCATTAGTACCCAATATTTAGTTGTCACTTACAAGTGAGAACATGTGGGCCTTGCTTTTCTCTTTCTCCACTAATTCTCTTAGGATAATGGCCTCCTGATGCATCCACGTTGCTGCAAGGGACATGGTTTTATTCTTTTTTATGGCTGTGTAGTGTTTCGTGGTGTATATGTGCTACATGTGCTTTATCCAGTCACCTAGGTTGACTTCATGACTTCGCTATTGTTAATAGTGCTGTAATGAACATACAAGTGCATATTTCTTTTTGGTAGAATAATTTGTTTTCTTTTCAATATGTACCCAGTAATAGGATTGCTGGGTTCAATGGTAGTTCTGTTTTAAGTTCTTTGAGAAATCTCCAAACTGCTTTCCACAGTGGCTGAATTAATTTACATTTCCACCAGCAGTGTAAGTGTTAACTTTTCTCTGCAGCCTCACAAGCCTGCTGTTTGTTGACTTTTTAATAGTAGCCATTCTGACTGGTGTGAGATGATACTTCATGGTGGTTATGATTTGTGTTTCTCTGATAATTAGTGATGTGAAACTTTTTTTTATGTTTTCTGGCCACTTGTATGACTTTTTTTTTTTGAGAGGGAGTCTCGTTCTGTTGCCCAGGCTGGAGTGCAGTGGCGTGATCTCAGCTCACTGCAAGCTCCACCTCCCAGGTTCACGCCATTCTCTCTCAGCCTACCAAATAGCTGGGACTACAGGTACCCGCCACCATGCCTGGCTATTTTTTTTTTTTGTATGTTTAGTAGAGACAGGGTTTCACCGTGTTAGCCAGGATGGTCTCGATCTCCTGACCTCATAATCTGCCTGCCTCAGCCTCCCAAAGTGCTGGGATTACAGGAGTGAGCCATTCCGCCCAGCCATGACTTATTTTGAGAAGTGTCTATTCATGTCTTTTGCCCATTTTTTGATGGAGTTATTTATTTTTTGCTTGTTCATTGTTTAAGTTCCTTATAGAGTCTGGATATTAGATCTTTGTCAGATGCAACATTTGCAAAAATTTTCTCCTCTTCTGTAGGTTTTGTTTCCTCTGTTAAAAGTTTCTTTTGTGTGCAAAAGCTATTTACTTTAATTGAGTCCCACTTGTCAATTTTTGTTTTTGTTGTAATTGCTTTTGAGGACTTAGTCATAAATTATTTCCCAAGGCTGATGTCCAGGATGGTGTTTCCTAGGTTTTCTTCTAGGATTCTTGTAGTTTAAATTTTTAATTAATCTAGAGTTAATTTTGCATATGTTGAAAGGTAGGGGTCCAGTTTTATTCTTCTGCATATGGCTGGCCAGCTATCCCGGCACTATTAATTGAATAGAGAGCATGTTGACTTTTTTGAAGATCAGATGGCTGTAGGTATGTGGCTTTATTTCTGGGTTTTCTATTCTCCTTCATTGGTCTGTGTGTCTGTTTTTATACCACTACCATGCTATTTTGGTTAATTTGCAGATGATATAAATCTATACCTAGAAAACCCTAAAGCCTTCACCAATCAGCCATCAGCCATGAGTTCCAGGCTCCAGAAACTGTTGAACAACTTTGGTAAAATTTCAAGATACAAAATCAATGTACAAAAATCAGTAGCATGTCTATACACCAATTATATTCAATCTGAGAGCCAAACAAAAAGAAAATGCAATCCCATTTAAAATAGCCACAAACAGAATAAAATACCTAGGAATGCATTTAACCAAGGTAAAAGAACTCTACAAGAAGAGCACTGCTAAAAGATATAGTAGATGACACAAACAAATGGAAAAACATTCCACACTCACGGATTGGAAAAATCAATAACATTAAAATGGCCATACTGCCCAAAGCAATCTACAGTTTCAACATGATTCCTCTTAAAGTATCAACGTCATTTTTCACAGGACTAGAAAAAACTTGATTTTTGATTCCTGTCTTTGGTGTGGCTCTAAGGTTCGATTTTCAAATTCAGTAATGACTGCCATTTTAAAGTGGGATAACTTCTACTGGAACCAAGAGGCCTGCATTCTTATCTGCTTCTTCCATTGCTTTTTTTCTTTTTTTGTTGAGACAGAGTCTTGCTCTGTCACCCAAGCTGAAGTGCAGTGGTGGGATCTTGGCTCACTGAAGCCTCCACCTCCCGGGTTCAAGCGATTCTCCATCCTTAGCCTCCCAAGTAGCTGGGACTACAGGCGGGCACCACCAAGCCTGGCTGATTTTTGTTTTTTAGTAGAGGTGGGGTTTCGCCACATTGGCCAGGCTGGTCTCGAACTCCTTACATCAGGTGATCTGCCCACCTTGGCCTCCCAAAGCTGGGATTACAGGCATGAGCCACCGTGCCTGGCCTCCATTGCTTTTTAACATCATCCCATGTTACAGTTGGCATTCCTATCACAATTTTTCTTACGGGCCCCTTGAATTCAATTTGTTGCTTTCCGATCCATGTCTTTTGCTGCATAGGCCTGCTAGTTCTTGCCTCTACTTATTTAATGCCAACATCGAACAGAATCTGTAAATAAAGGAGCAAATTCATTCCTCATTTCTGAGGTTGGGTTTAGCTGTGATAAACCTGTTGTGTTCCAATTTAGAAATGTACTAAATTTAACTACACTTCTGCCAATATAGCCTTTGGATCTGTATTGGCAAATGTTTCATCAGACAAGCTGCAAACAGTTCTGACTGCTGAAAATCTCCAAAGTGGATGTTCCAAGGGCTTTTTAGCCAGAAACTACCTTAGACAAGTGATGGCCAAAGTGTATAGGTGACTTAGTGATTTTAGCTACTTGGTACATTGTAAATTTATACGACCTCATTCTCCAGCTCTTCAACTGAGCATATGGGAGAGAAAAAGAAGATGTCCAAATAGCTGCTCCCATTAAAATCCCCATGTGTATGAACTCATAAAGCCCCATGTCCCTGTTTCAGGCTGGGATTCTGCATTTCAGCTTTGCTGTTGGCAGCAAGACGCTGTCAGGTCCCTACAACTGGTTCTTAAATGTGCTGTGCTCTTCTCCCTTGGTCACGGAATTGGACTGAATTGTTATGATAAAAAGTGTGTGCTATTTGGATTCCCAGAAGGCAATGTCATAAAATATCCACTTGTCGAATTTTATGTGAGTTGATTATACATTTATCCATTACTCTTCTACTGCCCTCAAAAAAGAATAAGAAAAAAAACTTTTTGATTGAGTTTTAAAATAATCATCCATATGAGTGTTCTTTTTTAATTTAGGGACCAATTTCAAATATTAAAGCTTCAGAGTAAAGAGAATAAAGACCTACTCTGCAGTAAAGCAAAAAGGTACAATGAGAGCTGCAGTCTGGAAGAATTTTTAAATTGCTGCTAATGGGAAAAATGAAATGAGGCAACTGGGGATAAAAAGCATGTTCTTGAGATTGTTCTTTAAAGACAGAGCCTTCTAATGTCTGCAGAAATGTGTATTGCAGAGACCAGAAAAGTGGATTTACTTATTGTGTAATAATCTACATTTTCTGTAAGCATAAATCTCTTATGTGATGTCTGAGCATTCATATTCGGAAAGACTTCAGTATGCCACTTTCGAATCCAACAAGGTATTACATGGCAGAGAAATTCACAAGGGGTTTGTTAATGCTAAAAAATCAAGATACAAAAAGGTACACTGAATTAATGAAAAAATGCCATTTAAAAATTGGAGAGAGTATACCAAGCATTTTGCATACATTTTCAAAATCTGGTCATCCGCTTTACAATATAAGGAACACTAAAGGCCAGTAGTGTGTTGGAGTCAACTTTCACTAGATCAAGTCAACTTTCACTAAATCATGATGACTGATTTTTAATTTCTAGGAATCTTGTGAAGTGGTTGCTGAACTTAACCATTACTTTAAAAACACAGAATATAAACTCACTATTAAATACTTTATAATAAAACAAAGGCAATATTCAAAATTTAACAATTTCCATTTTTCTAATATTTTTGTCCTATTTACTTATAGTTATTATCACTGTATGGTGCAAAGATTATAGATTGATGTAATACCGTACATCTCTCCCTACCTTCACATTCAGTAGGACAAACTGTCACTTGAAATAGACCACAATGGGAATTTTTACCCCTCCAAAATCAGCAAATGATGTAAACTCAGCTGAATTCATTATTTTGTTGTTTGTCTAGACCTAAGATAATTATGGAGAAAATGTTTATGAGGCAGAATAAATTTAAGAGAAGGAGGTCAGGTGCAGTGTCTCATACTTGTAATCGCAGCACTTTGGAAGGCCAAGGCGGGAGGATTGCTTGAAGCAATCAGGAGTTCGAGACCAGCCTGAAGAACATAGAGAGACTCTGTCGCTCCAAAAAAAAATTTAAACTAGCTTGGCATGATGGCACACACCTACAGTCCCAACTACTTGGGAGACTGAGGCGGGAAGCTGGCTTGAGCCCAGGAATTCGAGGCTGCAGTGAACTGTGATCATAACACTACACTCCAGCTTGGACGACAGAGTAAGACCCATCCTTGCCTCAAAAAAAAAAAAAAAAAAAAAAGGAACGTGTTCACAGCTATTAGATTGTGAATAGCACAAAAATTCTTTCAGAAACTACTCTTTCATTACTCAAAAATTATTATTTGATTTGGCAACAACATCACTTAGGTCTCTAAGTGATTAGTGATATTATTTCACTAATAAGCGAAATTCTCACATGTGCCTTTGTTGTTTCACTGTTATCTTATTGTAAATGTAAATTAAACAGCAACAAACATTCATTTGAGAACTACAATCACTCAGTCAATCCCAGCCACAGTTTAGCTGTGGGTGTAAGAGTAGGCAAAAATCAATGAAACGATTCTGCGATTAACTATCGGCTATAGGAAATTTATACTACAGAGTATTGTATACTGTATTTATAAAATGTATGCTACACATCTTTTATATCAGTAAAATCTATGATAAACTCGTATGTGTATATATGTGCATATATTTTCAAAACAGTTACCAGCACACAACTGAGTAAGGCTCAGAGACTGTCTTCCCCGAGGTCACACAGTGAGTGAGTATTAAGGAACTGAGGCTGGTGATAGTGAGTAGCATCTACTAGAGGAGGTGAAAAATGTCGATGCTCCAGGAGTTTCTGCAACCCGTTCTTTACAGAAGTCACCACGGCTTTCTATGCAATCTCCTGTTTGTTTTTTTCTGACAGTTGCTGGGAAGGGTTGGTCTGATAAAACCCATGGCCACCTCAATACTGTCCCTCCTTCTTTTTTTTTTTTTTTTTTTTTTTGAGACGGAGTTTTTACTCTTGTTGCCCAGGCTGGAGTGCAATGGCACAATCTCGGCTCACCACAACCTCCGCCTCCCGAGTTCAAGCGATTCCCCTGTCTCAGCGTCCGGAGTAGCTGGGATTACAGGCATGTGCCACCACGCCTGGCTAATTTTGTATTTTAATAGAGACGGGGTTTCTCCATGTTGGTCAGGCTGATCTCGCACTCCCAACCTCAGGTGATCTGCCTGCCTCGGCCTCCCAAAGTGGTGGGATTACAGGCATGAGCCACCGCGCCTGGCCTCCCCCTTCTTTTGAGTATATAATTAAACACACACAAGCCTAACCAAACCACTTGTATGCGGGTCTTTCATCAATTACGTTTCCAAGCCTCACCATTGTCAGCCCTCTGCCTCCCTTTCCTGTAAAACATAGGCACAAATTTTAAGGATATCGTTCTCTCACCCTTTTTAAAGTAATGTCACTTTCAGACAAAACATGCTCTTCAGTAGTTCCCTATTGTAGGAGCTAGCACTTAGAATAGGCGCATGACCACTTTTATCTGAAGTTTTTACTTGCTGTGTAACAGCAATAAAATAAAGATCTTACATTTTTTTACAGAACTTTAAGCTTTATAATGTATTTTACCACCACTGTATCTTTTGACCCTCATTACAGTGGTGAGATATGTAGGATAGATCTCATTTAACTTAAAAGGAAATTGAGGCTCAGGAAGATTAAAGCAACTCTCTATGGTTATTGCCCTATCATATTGTAACTCAGGTTTTATTTTTCATCGTCACAGCACCAAACACCCTGAAGTGGAAATGTAAAAAGAAAAAATTCATAAGGTTTATTGGGCAAAGCAAGGCAATAAAGAGAATTACAGAGTCCAAATAAATTGAGCAGGAAAACTCCCATCAGTTCCTCATTACAGAAACAGAAGAGCAAGGAAAGGAGAGAAAAGGCATTGGAGACAAAAGTTAGTTCTTTGCAAGTGATTTTTCTCAAAGAAATAATGATTTCATCTAATCAAAAAATCATATCAGTTCTTGATGTAAATTCACAGCATCGATGAGCTGATTCTTTCATTGTAGAATAAGAAAAATGAAAAGTAATTGAAAAGGTAATATGTATTAGTATTAGTTCACCTCCATAAGCAGTTACCATGTGCCAGACATTTTACCAAGTGTTTTAAGTCAATTACTCATTAACTTCTCAAAATAATCCTGTGAGGCAACACTGTGGTCATTCTAGTCTACAGGTGAGAAAACTGAGCCTTGGAGTTAAATACATTTTCTCAAGTGAAAAGTCCAGAAACTTTTATTTGAACCCAGGTTTGTCGAACTCCAGAACCTGTACTCTTAACCCGTATGCTAATCTAGAGATAAAGTGGATTGCCTGTTGCTACTCATCTTGAGGCATTTTATAGCTGCTGCTTCTGCTCAAAAAGCCTATGTTTTCTTGACATTGAATTGGGTAACTCCGGGAGCAACATAAGCTTACAATCCAGCCCTGGACATCGGTGCAGAGCCTGCCCATTGGGGTCAGTGCGGACTAACAGAGGAACCCCACCTTGGCACGGATTGGCTGTATTTCTTTGAGCACATGGCATCATCTCTGAGCCAGCTTCTTTATGATAATGATAGGTGAACTTTTGCAAGGGCTCAATGGGACAAAATGTATTAAATTGCCTCGTACTGGAATGTCTGAGGTACTCAGTAAATGCTACTGCATCCTTGCACATTTTGGATTTGCATCATAGGAATGTTCCACCAGGAAGATTCAAATAAAGTTCCCTACGTGTGAGCTGGACCCCAAGCAGAATACACCTGCCTGGGAGAACTACATAAAACGGGAGAGGGCAGATGTCTATGGCTTTCCATATTCCACACCTCAGAAGCATGGAAATGGCACTGATGGGGTGTATGTGTGATCACTCAGAGGTAATCCTGTGCATTTATTCTCATTTCTCCACCCAAGGCCTCTGAATGATCTGAGGACCCACACAGTCCTCCATGGCTATGAGTTTTAAAGGTTATTGAAACTAAACATCTTTCACTTTGACCATCCTTTCTTCTTTCCAAGAGGAATTCTCCTCTATTTCCTCCAAAACGCTCTTGATTCTCTGCCTTTTGCTAGGGAATTTAATTAATGCATCCTAATAAAAAGGAGAACCCATGTGAATGTGAGTTAGCAGGCTGAAATTCAGGCCACCGCTATGTCTCATATCGATTATTGCTTCATTTTTTTTTACTTGGTTTATCGACTTTCAGCCTCACCCCCATTCTGGTTCATTCCACATGGTGATCTTCCTAAAACTCAGATATCATCTTGCCCCTCTACAGCAAACATTTCTTCGTTGGCTCTTCATGTCTTCAAAGGAAATTCCAAACTGCATTGAAAACCTCCCATTGTCCTTCAAGCTCCAGTACCTGATCAGTTCTTCAGCCTTATCTCTCACCACTTTAATACCATCTATACTGTAGTTACACTGGATTATTTGTAGTTTTGCAAATTCAAAACTTTACTCAGATTATTTCTGCCTTTCTCTTATAATTCTTCGAACACAGATTGAGTATCACCAGTGTCTGGAGAACCTGGGCTGAAAGGCAGCGGCTATTTTGTGCTTTTTTACATACTCTATCACTATCTATCTCTATCACAGCTCTTACCTGGTAAGGTGATAATTGTTGCTTACTTATCTCTTTCTTTCACTAATTCAGGAGTTCTTAAACAACGGGAACTGTGTCTTTCTTTCTCTATATTACCAGCATTCCTTCTAGTGCTTTGTATATAGAAGGCAATTTGGAAATGTTTGTTAAATGAATGCATCTTACTTATTGACATAAAATACACTCAGACTTACAAACATGTATAGTCATAACTATATCTCCATCCACCTTTGCAATTTTAAAACGATAATGTATAAATAGAAACTGAAAATCAGAAGAGATAAGTTTCAGTTTCAGCTCTGCTACTTATAAACTGTGAGCATTCAGGCAAGTCAATGAACTTTTTAAATCTCTTTATCAGTAAAATGGATGAATACATCCACTCTAGCTATCTCAGAGAATATATCATGACTAGATGTGACTGCAGGATGGATCTGGTCATACCCCAGCCAAGTCTCCCTTTTGGAGTGAAGGACCTATTAATTTCACCAAGTGATGGGCCAGATAGCAGCAATAGATTGTTAGCTGTCAACCCTATGGGGAGTGCCTTGCTCAAGATTAATTCCTTTTCCTAGCAAGGCTCTTATTTAGTGACTTGGTACGGGTAAGGTTACAAAGATGGGGAAGAGCAATCCCATCTTCAGAGCTTCCCACGGGGTTTGAGGTCTCTTCTGACACCAGCACACAGCTCCACATCTCCCTGTTCCCATCCTGCTATGCTTCAGTCCATACTACAGATGCTGCCTCCAGGGACTCTCTCGATTGCACCTCCTGCATGCTAATTTATTAATCTCCAAAATTCCCTTTATCAAAAAAAAAAAAGCTATCTTGAAAAGGGGTCATGAGCACAGACTTCTAGTGCTACTTAGTATAGATATTGCAAAAACAGGGTTTTATATGGAAAACTGTAAAGATAGAGCAACAATAAAGCACATATAATCCAAGTTCTCCCATCCCATAGAAAGGTATGCTTAGGTTACACAAAGCTAAAATAGATCCATCATGGCAAATGATCCAGTAGAATGGTTATGTTTATACCCCCTCCCACAACTAAAGTTTTCTATATATTTGCAGGGGGTGTGTGCAGGGACTATCTATGTGACTATATAACTATGGAAAAATTACCTTGCTAGAAGGAGGGACTATGTGAGGCCCAGTAGCTAGAATCGGCTTTTTCTTTCTTTGAGCTATTTTGCACCTGCTGAGCCAGCTTCTGCTAAAATACTAAAAGGGGGAGAAAATCCAGACCATCCAGATTTGCCTCTCTTTGCCTCAAGCCAAAAAAATTCTCAAAGATGCTCATCAAATCTCCACCAGAGTCTTTCTGAACTACATAATAATCATGAAGTCTTTCGATAATAATCTCTAATGTCTACAGTCTAAAACTCATAGATGTGTTATCTCACGCAATCCTTTCAATAATCCTATAGGGTAGAAACTATTATGGAGACTAGATGAGAAAATGGAACTTAATGAAAGGTTAAAATTCTCTCAAAGTCTCATAGCTGGTAGGCAGTTCAGCTGGCATTGGCACCAAGCCAGAAACTAGGGTTTTAATTACTCTGATCCATGACTTCCAATGAGTTTCATCAAAAATAAATTATAATTATAATGATATAATGTGTATTAATATCAGTAGAGTACATTATGATACTCTGTCAGATAAAACTAGATTATCTTTCAGATAATGCTGTACTAAATAATTGTGTTAAAATATTTTTAAAAAATCTTCGTCATCAAATTTGTGTTTTTAAACTATAATGTATATAGAAATCACAGGAAAATGCAAATTTTAGGGCCCCACACCCAAGAAGGAATTAGATAGGCCTAGAAATCTGCCTTTTAGAAAGAATCTTCAGTGATCCTTATTGAGATGGGTCTCAATCCACACTTTGAGAGATGTGAATCTAGCTGTTAGGTATATAGCATTTAAAACCATTAAGCACATGGTCACTTAAATGTATGCTTGATATCATTCTACTAAAAACAAAATTGAGCACTAGACATTTAACTATGACTATTATTAACTTATCTCTACCACATTGTAGATTTTACTTTCACTGTTTTTATTTACAGCAATTTTAATGTCTATACGAGAGGATTATGTATGTTCAATAGAGGTAAATAGTGTAGTATCTATCACGTGAAAGGCACTTCAACCCATTATAACTAACCGTCGTGTCACCACAATGATTCCTATAAAGTAGAAAATTGAGGTTCAGAGAAGTTAAGAAATATCTCCATATCACACAGTTCATAAATGCCAAAGTTAAGATTTAGATACTGGTTCAGCAAATTCAGTAGCCAATATTGTTTTCACCAAGACACAATTTTTCCCAGTCACAGTCTTCAAATCTGTTGAGTTGCTTCATGACCTCTCACAGATAACTCAAGTCTAAATCCTTAAAAAGAGAGCCAGGGGTAAAAGTATTAGGTTCATCTTATGGTGAGTTCTCTTCAAGCCACATACACATTTAGCTCCTCTTCATCTAGAAACAGGGAATTGCCTACGTTTTTAATACAGAAGAGAGAGGCTAAGTATTTGTGTGACCATTTCAAACACTTCCAACTGCTACCACCCCAACAAAGGGAAAAGAAAAAAGAATGAGAAGAAAAGACAACAATTCGCATTTAAGGTACTTATTTAGATTAATGAAGCAAAATGTGCCTTCAGAATCTAGCACTAAAGTTTTGCTTCTTTTTTTTTTTAATGGTGGGTGGGTGGAAATGTGCCATATTTATCTAAACACATCTTATAAAATCATCTGGTGTAGGCGCAAATTCAGTCTCCTTGCTCTGGTCTCTTTTTCTTCCCATTCCCTCAGGGGTAGCTTTCTGGGAATTGCTAATTCATCAAGGATGCTGAAGAGGACAGGACCCATGCTGATGACTCACATTCTTTCAAATACAGTCAAGGGTGGGCCGGAGGACTGCTTTGGTTGAATCCCGTTACACACATCCTCTGGCTCTCTACAAGCTATTTGTAGAAGCAGACAGAAAGCTCCAGAGAGACGGTCCTTGTCAGAGGGCTGGGAACAGCACCAGAAAAACTGTTTCACCCCATCTCTGACTCAGATACTTCCTGCCCTGGCTGGAATCAGATGTTGCCAAGACAGCTGTGGGAGAAAAAAAATGGAAGAAAACCTAACTTTTCAAAAGTAAGCTTCTATTTAAATGGAAGTTAATCAAGTAGTTGAATTTGGACAAAGATTCAGGTTGTGACTGCCCAATGCCACCAGAAAGTCTGAGCTCGGTGCCAAAGTCCCTCGTGGCTAAATCCACCAGTTCTGGCTGGGTGGGTCTGAGGAATGCACTAGGTGTTAGTCACATCCGGACTCCGCAGATTCTGCCAGGGGTTCACCTGGATGACAACAACTGAGCAGCCAGGTTGGGGGAGAGTGAAATCTAAAATGCATCTCATTTTCTTTCGTATTTTTTAAAGTAGTGAAGGGCTAATTTCTACCGTATTTATTTTCTTTAGTATTTTTTAAATACTAAAAAAAACTCATTTTCTTTAGTATTTTTTAAAGTAGTGAAGAGCCAATTTCTACAGTAGTTATTATTTGTGCTGACTATACAGGCACTGCTTGATTAAAATAGAATGTGGACAATTCACTAAAGCATTAATAGAAAAAGCCACCCAAAGTCTTACCACCCAAAGATAACTACTATAAAAAATTATGCACTTGAATCCATAACAGAACATTTATACTCTTGTTTGCTAGTCTGTATATATGTATATGTATTATATTAGTGACCTCATATAATATTTTTGTACCAATTTTCCACTTTATATGAGGTTATTAAAGTTTTTATAAACTTTTTACAATTCTGATTTCTTTCATTTTCTCTCAAATTGTTTTCTCATATAAAAATAACATCTCATACTTACTAAGTGCTCACAATGTGTTGTCACACAGTGTTCTAAGTGCTGTATATATATATGTGCTAACTTAATAGTCACAACAAAGCTTAATTTATATCTGAGGGAACTGAGACTCAGAGAGGTGAACTGACTTGCTGAATGTCACACAGCTGAAAAGAGGGGAAGCCAGAACTTTTCCAACTGATCAGATAAAGAATTCACACTCACTGTATATACCTCTTGTCTCTATATAACCAATTCTTCCTTAAAAAAATAGGTACATTTTATCATCAAATAACTTTTCTCCTACCATAATACTCTCACTCCAGGGAGCCATTTGTTTAACAAATAATCACTGGGATCATACGCTAGTCCAGACACTGTGCTAGTTATTGGGAAAATACAAAGTTAAAGGGGACACAACTCTGATTCACTCATTAATTTATTAAAGCACAATTTGCTGAACACCAAATGTGCCCATTGTTCCAGAAGCTAGAGGTATAAAAGGAAAATGGTAGAAGAACTTGTTTCATGGAGTTTATATTCTCATTGGGTGGAGAGAAGACAAAAACTAAGCAAACAAAAATATTTTGTGATGCCAATGTTGTGGAGAAACAGCAAGGCAGGAGGTGGGGAGGTTCTGGTGCTCTTCTCCGTGGGTGCTTGGGGGAAGGAAGGCCTCACAGGTGAATGGCATTGAAACAGAGACATGGGAGAAGTGAGGGAGTGAAGCACATGGCTGTCTGCATAAAACCATTCTGCACCATGCCACAGTTCTGAAGAGGGGCGTGAACATAAATATAAATAAGTGTTTCATAGCAGGGAAAGCAAGATACAATCCATGGAAGCAAAGACCAGGAAGAGCAAGCCATCGAACATGGCAGGAGGGAAGGCTGTGCATGCAGGGGTGGTGAGGCATAAATGGCCAGAAAGTAGGTGGTAACCACATTATAATGAACTTGAATGTCAGATTGTCTTACTGCAGTAAGAAGCTGGTCTACAGTGAAATATCACCTCACACCTGTTAGGATGGCCATTATAACAAAACAAAACAAGAAATAAAGTGAGTAGGTCAGATGTGAAGAAACTGGAACCCTTGTAAACTGTTGGTGGGAACGTAAAATCGTGCAGTCATGATGGAAAACAGTAGGAAAGTTATTCTGAAAGTTGAAAATAGAGCTACCATGGAATCTAGCAATCCAAGTTCTGGGTATATGTCCAAAAGAAGAGAAATCAAGATCTGGAAGAGTTATCTGCATTCCCATGTTCACTGCAGCATTACTCACAATAGCCAAGATATGGAAACAACCCAAATGCCCATTGACAGATGAATGGATAGAGAAAATGCAGTAAATATATATAATAAAATATTATTCAACCATAAAAAGAAGAAAATCCTGCCATTTGTGATGACAGGGATGAACCTTGAGGCTATTGTGTGCTAAGTGAAATAAGCCAGTAACAGAAGGACAAATACTGTATGATTCCACTTATATGAGGTATTGATAAAAGTCAAACTCAGAGAAGCAGAGAATAAAATAGTGCCACAGGCTAGAAGAAGGAAAGAAATGGGGAGTTGTTGTTGAATGAGTATAGGGTCTCAATTATGTCAGATGAGTAAGTTTTAGAGATATGCTGTACAACACAGTGCCTATAGTTGACAATATGGTATTGTGCACTTCAACATTTGTTAAGAAGCTAGATCTTACCACATACACACACAAAACAAAACAACATAATAAACACAGCAACATAAGAAAACTTTGGGAGATGCTGGATGTGCCCATTACCCCAACTGTAGTGAGAGTATCCAATGGGAGTTTAATCCAAACTCATCAAACTGTACACATTAAATATGTGTAGTTCTTTGTTCACTATACCTTAATAAAGCTGCTTTTTATAAAAAGCTGGTCTGCAGTCTTCTATCTCTAGAATTCTGTCATCAACTTGTTCCCTGTTTTGATAAATCCCAATGAGAAACTTCATACATTTTAAGTCTCAATCATCAGAAACCCAATTTTTAAAAAAGGTTTTGGTGTTCAACATTCTTTAGAAAACACTAACAATTGTCTTTGCTCCTAGACTCTTAAAGGAGCAATGAAAGAAACTTTATCATGCCTAAGATGCAGCAACACTTCTTCTTTTTTTTTGAGACAGGGTCTCACTCTGTCACCCAGGATGGAGTGCAGTGGCACAATCTCAGCTCACTGCAGCCTCTGCCTCCCAGGTTCAAGCGATTCTCCTGCCTCAGCCTCACAAGTATCTGGGATTACAGGTGCACACCACTACCACCCAGCTAATTTTTTTATTTTTAGTAGAGATGGGGTTTCACCATGTTGGCCAGGCTTTTCTTGAACTCCTGACCTCAAATGATCCACCTGCCTCGGCCTCCCAAAGTGCTGGAATTACAGGTGTGAGCCACCACACCAGGCCCAGCAACACTTCTTAAACACCTTCTTTATAATTCTATCCCTTCCACAGCCTCATGCCACCTATTAGTGGCTTTGGTCGTTTTTCCCTTCTGGTTGCATGGGACCCCCAAGGTCACACAGGTGTCTTATTCACATCTGCCTCTTGTTGGCATCCCTTTCTTGTCCAATATCATTTTAAATGACTGTGCTCTTGACTTGGAACATGTCTCACCTTGGAATGTAAATCCTCCATCACTCTTTTTTTCAAGAAGAGACACACTTGTCAAAAAACAAAAACTTCCTTCCCTTGAAGAACAAAATCATTGATTCTGTTTGCAAATTATACACATTTACAAAACCTTTAGCTCATAGCTCCAACGGAAATATCCAACCCCTAAGATCCCTTGTCCCTAAAACTGTAAATTTAATTTATCAGTAGCTGGCACCATTTCCCTCTCACCTTGAGTTGAAACCATCAAGACCAGAGGACTCCTTTTTTATTGGCTGATGCTCCCAGCAGCCTGGCTGTCATGGGGAAGGTGCACTCTCTGTTTCCTTCTAGAAGGGACGCTGGAGCCTGTATGTTAGGTCTCCAATCCCTTATGGAAGGCTCTGAAACATTACCTCATTAGCTCTGCCTTAATGCATGGCCAGGATTTTATGTCTTTTGCTGCATTTGAAAGACATAAAATCAATTAAAAATTTTTTTTCAAACTACAATATAGGTCTCGTAAATAAGCAGAGATGCACAATTCCACAACACACATCAACAGTTCTTGTTAAACCTCTCTCCCTCTGACAACATACAACAGCTCCTTCTTTTCCAATTCATTACCACCTCACTCATTCTTTTCCGACTACTAAGCATAACTTTGAATAGAGTCTACACTTTCCAAAATCCTGTGCCCTTAACAAGCCTTCTTGAAGCTCAAAATTCACTGCAGAGTATAGTCTGTGACCTACACTGAAGGTGTCTTGCAAGAATAGCATCCTGTTGAATTCCATTGAAGAAACGTTTTCTACATAACAACTGGCATAACATTAGTGTTCACATTTCAAAAAACAATAATGAAAATATAAATCCTGGTAACTTTGGTATCAAGTCACTGTTATTTGTAAAGATGTCAAATAAATATAATGAATTAGAAGTTAAAATGACAGTTTAACCTGAAAATTTTCAAAGACAAAACACAGCAAAAGGAGTAGGAGATAAATGGTAAGGACTGCTAAGGTCATTCTCCTGCCCTGAATCGACCTTCCCCTGAGTTGTCTGAGGACTGGGGTTCATTCCAACTCCCTTCAATTGCCTTGACACTCAACCACCCTTCCTGAACCTTCTGCCTCATTCTTCTCTCTCCTCAATAAAACATTTTTGTATCCAAACCTAAAATAACTTCACTGATTTTTTTATAATTGTAAAACAATAAAAACTCATTATGAAAAGTCCAAATTATATAAAACTCTAAAAAGCAATAAAAATAATGGCACCACTGAGAGATGACAATTATTAACATTTTGTTATACTCCATTCAAGACAATTGTAATGTGTGTGTTTATAAATATAGATATGCTTTTTTAACCTTAAAAACTTTCCATGTTTATAATATATGTCATGTCATATTTATCTTTATTTTCGTTTTAAATTTTTTATGCTATAATTTATTTGAAACTATAAAAGTAACACATATTCATCATAATAAGTGAGACAACTCAAAGATGTGAATAAAAAAATTAATCATCTTCTTTGATCTTTTCGTTTTTTTGTCCCCTGAGCTAACTAACCCTCTCCAAGGGTTTAGTTTCCACATAACAACCAAAACATTGTTAATTTGTAAGATTTTTGAAAAACAGTATAAAAAAATAGAAGCATAACATGTTTGGGTGTTGTTTTTCACCAGCAACAGCCTTCCTGAGAGAAGAAGAACGATTAATTTGACGTGCTCACCTATATTCTACCGATTTTGCTATATATATTTTAATGTTTATACTTAAAATAACCAACTTTTGATTTTGTTGATTTACTCTGTTGCTTCATTATTTCATTATTTATTAGTTCATTAATTTTTATTCTAGTCTATTATTTTCTTTCTTCTATTTGCTTTGTGTATACTTTAATCTTTTTAAACTAGTTGCTTAGGGTAGGAAATTACGTGATCAATTTGAGATTTTTCTTAAAAAATAGTTCTTCATAGTTATAAATTTCCCTTTAGTACTACTTTAGCTGTATCCAATGAGTTGTGGTATGCTGTTTTTGGATTTTGTTCACTTCAAATGTTGATTTTCAAAGTATTTTCTAATTTTACATGTGATTTTTTTTCTGTGACCCATTGATTATTTAAGAGTATGATTGTTTTTTAAATTATCACAAATTTGTAAATTTCCTTCTGTTATTGCTTTCTAGTTTTATTTTATTTGACTCAGAGAACATACATTTAGTTATTTCAATTCTTTAAAATTTATTAAGTTCTTTAAAAAATATTGCCTATTGTCCATTCTAGAGAATGTTCCATGTGCATTTAAGAATGTTTATTCTAAGCTGGGCACGGTAGCTCATGCCAGTAATCCCAGCACTTTGGGAGGCTAAGGCAGGCGGATCCCGAGGTCAGGAGTTCGAGACCAGCCTGGCCAACACAGTGAAACCCTGTCTCTACTAAAACTACAAAAATTAGCTGGGCATGGTGGTGCACGCCTGTAGTCCCAGCTACTCAGGAGGCTGAGGCAGGAGAATCACTTGAACCCAGGAGGCAGAGGTTGTGGTGAGCCGAGATCGCAACACTGCACTCCAGCCTGGGCAACAGAGCAAGACTCCATCTCAAAAAAAAAAAAAAAATGTTTATTCTACCATTTTTGGACGAAGACTTCTCTAAAATTCTGTTAGGTCTAATTACTTTATAGTCGTATTTAAGTCTTCTATTTCTTTGTTGATATTCTGTCTCATTGTTTTTCCTAGTATTGAAAACCCATACTGAAGTCTCCAATTGTTTTTGACTTGTCTATTTTTCTCTTCAGTTCTATCAATTTTAGCTTCATGTATTTTGCGACTTTGTTGTTAGGCATAGTACATACTTACATACACACACACATGTGTGCATATGTATATATACACATACATGTGAATATGTGTAATTTATATTACATATAATTACATATATATTGTTGATAAAGTAATATTTATGTCTTCCATTTTGCTCTTTGATTTCTGAAGATCTTACGTTCTTTCCCCTTTAATTCTCCATACTGTCTTCTTCATACTGTATAGATAATTCTAGTATACTACTTTAATTTCCTTACTTTTAAGCTATATATTTTTAGTAATTCTCTTAGTGGATGCTCTGGGAGTTACAATTAACATCTTAAAACATTCTAGGTAAGATTAATACCAAGTTAATTTCAATAGCATGTAAAACTCGCTTCTGTATAACTTCACTTCCCCTCCCATTTGTATTATTATTATCACACAAATAACATCTTGATTCATTATAAGCTCATCAACTCAGCTTTAGAGTTATTGCTTTAAGTAGTTTTCTTAAAGTCAGATAAGACAATAAAAGTTTCAAACAAACATATATTTATACTGTTTTAAAAGTTTACCTATGTATTTATCTTTCTTGGTTTTCCTTATTTGTTTATGAATTCAAATTACTCTATTGCCTCTTCAACTCATCTTGTAAGACTTATTTTAGCATTTTTTTTTTTTTTGGCAGGTCTGCTAGTAACAAGTTTACTCATTTTGTTTATCTGAAAATGTCTTAATTTCTTCTTTGCTTTTGAACAACAGTTTTGCTGGATATTAAATTCCTGGTTGAAAGTCTTTTCCTTTCAGCACTTTAATTATGACATGCCACTGCCTTCTTTGCTCCATGATTTCTGTCAGTAAATCAGTTATTAATCTTACTGAGAATCCCTTGTATACGATAGGCCACTTTTCTCTTATTGCTTTGAAGATTCTCTCTTTGTCTTTGTTAAAAGACCGTTTAACACTGGCATGTTTAGAATAAATCTCTTCGAGTTTATCAGACTTGAATTGATTGGTAAATTTTTGGCCATCATTTCTTCAAATATTCTTCTCTCCCCTTTTTTTCCCCTTCTTTTGTAAATTCTATTATAGATATGTTGGTATGCTTAAAGTGTACTAATGTCTCTATTCATTTCTCTTTATTCTTTATCCTTTTTGTTCCTCAGAATGTATACTCTCAAGTGACATTTGTTCAAGTTTCTTCTGCCAGCTCAATATGTTGTTGATTCCTTCTAGTAAATTCTTCATTTTAGTTCTTATACTTTCCAACTCAAGAGTTTCTATTTGGCTCTTTTTTAGAGTCCCTTCTCTACTGATAATCTCTCTTTGGAAAGACATCATGCTCACAGTTTACTTCAATTTTTTAGACATGTTTTTCTTTAATTCCTTGTACTTTTAAAATTTAAACTATTTATTCAGTATAACATCTGTGCTTCTTGAAGTACTATTTCTCTTGAGTACTTTTTTCTCTTTGTGTGTCAGATATTTTTTTCTTTGTGAGTCTCATTAATTCTTTGTTGTTGTTGAAAACTAAACATTTGAAATAATATGATATGGCAACTCTTGAATTCAGATTACGCTCCCCTACTTTTACAGTGTTTTTTACTTGTTGCTGTTTATTAGAATTGTTTAGAGACTTTCTCATACTAATTTTGTAAAATTTGTATTGTTTTGGTCTTGTGCAGCCTGTGAAATATCTACTTAGTTAGCTTAGTGATCAGCTAACAGATTGATGAATATGTCCTTACATTACTTGTGTCAATAATTCTCCAAATCTTTGCTAAGTGGCTCTGTGTGTAGATATAGGGAATGCCTACAACACTCAAGCAGACAGTTTCCAACTCTGCCCTAGCCGTCACTTTTGGCTTTCACAGTAAGGGAGGAGACCACCCCTCATATTGTCTTATGCCCAATTTCTGCCCCCAAAGAAAGAAAAAGTAAAAACTAAAAAGTAGACAGCCTGGCGCCACACCCTGGGCCTGGTAGTTAAAGATCGACCCCTGACCTATTGGTTATGTTATCTATAGATTACAGACATTGTACAGAAAAGCACTGTAAAAATCCCTATCCTGTTTTGTTCCGATCTAATTACCGGTGCATGCAGCTCCTAGTCACGTACCTGCTGCTTGCTCAATCGATCATGACCCTCTCACGCGCACCCCCTTAGGGTTGTGAGCCCTTAAAAGGGACAGGAATTGCTCACTCGGAGAGCTCGGCTCTTGAGACAGGAGTCTTGCCGATGCCCCCAGCCAAATAAACCCCTTCCTTCTTTAACTCGGTATCTGAGGAGTTTTGTCTGTGGCTGGTCCTGCTACAACAGAGTCTTAAAGGCAGACAGAAATAAGGGATTAGGGTGCTCTCAGGTCTTTATGGGTATGCATACAGCCCTGGGCATGTGCAAGCACATGAGTATAATGGTTAATTCTACGTTTCAACTTGAATGGGCCACAGTGTACCTAGATAGCTGGTTAGACATTACTTCGGGGCATGTCTGTGAGCATGTTTTCAGAAGAGATTACCATTTGAATTTGTGAGCTGAGTAAAGCAGCTGGCCCTCCCCAACATGAGTGGCCATCATTTCATCCATCAAAAGGCTGAATAGAACAAAAAGACAGAAGAAGTTTAAATTTTCATTCAACCTGATTGCCTGTGTTGAGAGACTCATCTCCTGCGCTTGGCACTTCTGATTCTCAGGACTTCAAACCTGGGCTAGGAACTACACTATTAGCTCTCCAACTCTCATGCCTTCAAACTACACCACTAGCTTTCTTGGATCATCAGCTTACATATGGCAGATCATGGGACTTCTCAGCTTCCATTATCACATGAGCCAATACCTTATAATAAATCTGTCTATCTATCATTTATCTATCTATCTATCTATCTAATCTATCTATTTATCCATCTATCAATCATCTCTCCTGTTTCTCTAGAGACCCCTGACTAATATAGCAACCTTCTAAATGTCCAGGAGTATGCCAAAGCTTTCAAAGTCCCGTAAATTCCCCCATATTTCCTTTTAATTTTTTGATTAGCCTTTTGTTAGCTCCAGCTATAATTCTGCCTCAGGCAGCTGCAAAGGTAAACAATTGCCACTGGTTGTTTTCAACCAATGAACTGCAAATAAGGCCATTCACACAGAGTAGCTGAGTCAGGTCAGTTAAAGACAAGCCCCAAGAATGATGCTTTTCAAAATACTGCCAGACAGGTCAAATAGTGACAGTAAACGGAATGGTGTATTTGGGTAGCTCCAAGTCCATTCAGCCCTTTCCAGCGGCTGCTAGGTTACTGTTTTTTCAAATGTACCATGGATCTTGGGAGGAGAAATGAGATTAGGTCAAATTGTAATGTCATAGAATTTATTGTTCCTACTAATATTTAGCCATTACTCTTAAATAAATTTCTTCAGATTGTTGCAAGCCTTTAATTAACTTCTAGAGCTCTGAAAAAGTTGATTTTGACAATTTTAAACAGTATTCTTATTGCTTTTATAGAGAAAAGGGTTTTTTTAAAGATTTTTCAGAAGTCTTCAGTCATTTTTTAACAAAATTGTTAAGACTATACATAGTTTCTGAATACAATTTAGCTGTGTTCCAAATATTCTAGCATAGAGTGCTCTTCTACTTGTTATTTTTAATTATTTAAATTAAAAAATTCATTATTGAACCAAAACTTGATTTTAGAAAGTGTTTCACATTTTCCACGTATATACTCTTTTGGTTTCTTTATGTTTATTTTAGTTTTAATGTATTAAAGAAAAAGTGTGACCTTGTCAGTCTTGACTTTTGCATGTTTATTAAAGTTTTCTTTGTGGATACTTCCATGAATGATTTTTGTAAATGTTTCTGGAAATAAAATTATATATTTTTTGTGTACGGGTACAAAGTTATATTAGTCAAAGACTATATGTTGCTGACCTACATAATCTGTAAACTTTCCATTTAATTCATATTTTAAATATTTACCCTTTTAGGAACTTTTCCTTACGGTTAGCACATAAACATAATGTTTTATTTGCATGGGACATTTTCTTTCACAAAATATCTCCCATTTTCATATTTACTGTTTTGGCCCTTGGTAATTCTTCTGCATCTAATGTTCTTCTAATATTACTATTATTATTCTTGCTTTCCTTACTTGTATTTGTCTAGTGTATATTTTTCTAACTCTATATTTTCAATTTTTATTTTATCATTTTCTCTGGCCAATTCAAAACTTTAACTTATTTTCCTGGTAAATTTTATGAACCCACAAAATCTGAGACAGGTCTCAGGTAATTTAGGAAGTGTATTTTACCATGGTTGAGGATGCCCTGTGGCAAAGCCTCAGGAAGTCCTGATGACATGTGCCCAAGGCAGTTGGGGTGCAGCATTTTAGGGAGACATAAGACATCAATTAAGTACATTTCAGAAATACATTGGTTTGGTCCAGAAAGGTGGGACAACTCAAAGTGGAGGTGGGGGTTCCAGGCTATAGGTAAATTTAAACATTTTCTGGTTGATGATTGGTTGAGTTTGTCTAAAGACCTGGGATCAATAGAAAGGAATGTTTGGGTTGAAATAAGAGGCTGTGGAGACCAAAGTTTTATCATGCAGATGAAGCTTTTAGCTAGCAGGCTTCAGAGAGAGCAGAGAGACATGTTTCTCTTCAGACTGAAAAGTCTGCGTTGATGTTAGTGCCTGAGAGGTATAATGAGGCATGTTTCCACTTCCACTTCCCTTCATGGTCTGAACCAGTCTTTCAGGTTAAATTTTAAGAGCCCTGGCTGAGGAGAAAGTTCATTCAGATGGTTGGGGGGCCTTAGAATTTTATTTTTGGTTTACAATTTAGAGTTCTTTCATATCATTTGTTTTCAATAATGTCATCAGAGAGATATATGTTACGGAACAACAATAACAAATATTTAGCTCTTCCTTAGATATTATGTATAGAAATGAGTCTTATTCTAGATTAGCGGCAGGCCTTGGAAGAAATCTATGAAAATGTAGATTTTTAAATTTAGTTTATTTTCTCTTTATCCTCATAAGGCAACAAAGAATAACAAATCTCTGTACTTGATATGTCAAGATTTTTAAATAAAATAAAATCTAATGCTAAGTTTAAAATAACCAGCTGAGTGTGATGGTTCACGCATGTAATCCCAGCACTTTGGGAGTCTGAGACAGAAGGATTGCTTGAGGCCAGGAGTTCAAGACCAGCATGGTCAACACAGCAAGACCCTATCTCTACAAAAATATTTAAAAATCAGCCAGGAGTGGTGGTGCATGCCTGTAGTCCCAGCTACTTGGGAGGCTGAGGCAGGAGGATCACTTGAGCCCAGGAGTTCGAGGTTACACTGAGCTACAATTGTATCAATCACTCCAGCCTGTGTGACCAAGTGATACCCTGTCTCTAAAATTAAAAATTAATAAATAAAATAAAATCATGCTAATTGGAATTGAACTGCAAATCCAAGAAGTTAGTGGCTTTCTGCAAAAGAATGAATGCCAAAGCTTTTTATTAAGTGCATAGAAGATATTATAAACTACATCTTCTATCCAAACTTGGGCAGTTTATTTAAGGTCTGAAAAGTAATTTGTTAAAAATGTTATCTATGACCTCATGCTAATTATTTTATTAATATTATTTCTTTTAATTCTCAAAGAAAGTGATAAGACATGGGAAGTGTATGGACTGGAATTTAGTATATGTGAAATATGCAATAAGTGTGAGCCAGTTTTATTGTGAATATGAATAACTTATGATTAAGAGCTACTTATGGATTTGTTATCATCACCTGTAAAGAGGTTAAGCGACATGATTGACCGGATCTACTTGGTTAGTTAGTAGCAGAGACAGAATTCAAGTTTTTGTAAATTTTATTCCAAACCCAATTATTTTCCTTCTTTGTCTTACTGCTTTAAAAGGAAAAAAATAAACAAATATAAAATGTTGAAAAGTCATTGAGGCCCACTTTACAACATAACTACTGCAACCTCCAAAGAATCCTCAAATATAAAGAAAAATACTTCTGATTGTTTATTTTCATTTTCTAAATACATCTTACTCATTTTTCTAATGCCAAATGTTAATTTACTAGTTCCCAGTAGTCATGACAGGACTTCTGTGTAGCAGGTGGTATTTAGACAAGTCTCAGGACCCTATTTGACAATGAACTATGCCCAGAGAGAAGAAAGTTCTATCACCATGAAAGGAAGCACTCACCCCTGGGAAGGGCAGCTACCAGTTCCACCACTTCCAGCACTGCCCCTGCTGTTATGGAGCCATCAGAGAAGATGCTGCTTCAAAAAACAAACTCATTTGCAAACCTTTCATAATCCTTCCTGGGGATCTCAAGGTCACACTAACTTCTATCTTTCAAAAGCCTTTCTCATCTGCATTGCAGAGACTTAAACTGATCTCCAAATATTCTGCTATATCCTCTTCAACAGTGTCCTTTCTCTTCTTCCTCTACCTGCCTCCCAACCTCGCCTAATTCTCTTACATATTCCACAAGGCCACATTCAATTAGCCTTGTTCTATGACGATTTCTCTAAACCATTCAGTCTACATCAATCCTTGAAATGCGAACAAATCATATAATATTTTGTATTCTTTAACGTCAAATAAAGTGTAATGTCCTGCAAGAACAGGAACTGTCATATGCATATTATCACCTAACGAGAACTAATATAGTTCCAGACATATAATAGTTACCAAAATAAAATTCCTTAAGTTAAAAAAAACTTTGGGCCAGGTGCAGTGGCTCACGCCGGTAATCCCAGCGCTTTGAGAGGCTGAAGTGGGTGGATCACCTGACGTCAGGAGTTCAAGACCAGCCTGATCAACATGGTGAAACCCTGTCTCTACTAAATAGAAAAAATTAGCTGGGCATGATGGTGCATTCCTGACATCCCAGCTACTTGGGAGGCTGAGGCAGGAGAATTGCTTGAATCCAGGAGTCAGGTTGCAGTGAGTCAAGATTGTGCCATTGCTCTCCAGCCTGGGTAACAAGAGCAAAACCCTGTCTAAAAAAAAAAAAAACAACAACAAAAAACAAACAAACAAAAACTTTAGAATAGTATGATGGCTACATTTATATATGTCATTTAAATATGTTCTGTGGATTTAGGGTGGCTGTATTCCACGAACAATTTTTGGTGTTTTTGTACTGTAGTTGTGTAATTATAAAATGCAATAAAAAACAACCCAAAAACCCTCCCTAAATCCATGTAAACATTTTTAACCTTACACGAATTTAAACATTATTAAATGTCAAATCAGAGTTTTGCCTCCTCATTAATCAAAGTGAAAAGGAGAATTAAGACCATTGTTCCTAATTGTACCAAAATTTCAACCTGCTTTTCTACCAATTTTATATTGCTTAAAAAATGTGACATGGTATAAAGTAAAATAAGCATGTAATAAATTTTATTAGTAATCATTTTAGCCAAATATTTACATCAAAACATAAAGATAGATATTTTAACAGAAAAACATCACTTATATATCTTCAAAATCACTGTGTAATTTAATCCAAATTTCATTCCTAAATGTTAACATGTCTCTGGCTTCAGAATGACTTTAACCAATTGGTTTGTAGTCTCAAATCTCTCTTCGTAGAGACAAGTCTTGAACTCTAGAACTTCAGTTCTTTAGGAAAACTTAATATAAAAATCCCATTTTCACTGGCTCATTATGAACTTTGCTATTTCTGACTTTAAAATGTCTTTATCTCTTTGCTGATAGTTGACTGTAAAAATGCTTCATTTCTGATATTATATCAAATTATTTTTCTTGTCCTTGCAGGAAGAAGAATGTCTACTGTTGGTGTGCTGCCAACATCACTTCTTCTAGTTCACATTCCACTGTGTGTTTGTTTATATACATAGAACCATATATAACCCACTTGACGAGGTCTTTCTTATTTTAAGGAGACTTGATTTCTTTTTATATTTATTTGCTTTCTAAATATGATGAAACTTTTCAACAAAACTATAAAACGGTTTTGTTTTCATGAATTCTACCCTCCCAACGTTCAAGTGTTTTGGAAAATGCTTGACCCTGTTGTGCCTCCAGTTCTCTCATTTAATCTGATGCACAAAAAGTTTCTGAACACCTGCTATGTGCCAATTACTGGTAAGAGACCATATGTTTTAAGTGTACATGCTTTCACACAGAAGAGGTTGGCATGTTCTATTCTAGATGTTTCCAATGCCTTTGTCATTGTGGAAATACCATTTGTTCTCAGCCCAAAAAAGTACTGTGAAAATGTCTCAGCCAAAATATAAAAATCAAAGGTGTTTTGTTTCACTAAATACTCTCCAGTCTGTGGAGATCTGAACACCTTATCTTTCATGTGCTGCTGCTGCTGCCAGATAGTTTTAGGTGAGTTGACCATCCTTGCTTGTCCACACTTAATTTCTATCTTCTGAAAATGCAATGTCATTATACGCTTGGCCTGACCAATGAGTTAATGACTAGGGATCACTTTGAGTGACAGCATTCGAGTTCTACAGCAATAATATATCTGACTCAAAGGAGAAACCACTGATCATTAGGATCAACAATTAGAAATCTATATGTAACTGCCCATCAAAGATTGGCCCTTGAACTCACTTTTTGGGTGCATTCTGCAGGTTATATATGGAACCTAGAAGTGAACAAATAGCAAACGGCATGAAAAGATGCGCTTTAAGCAGCACTCTGATGCTGTGACAATCTGGGAGCCATCTGTACTGAGAGATACAGTGTTCCTTTGTTTAAAAAGAAGACTTCTTTTATTAATAACCTCTCACACCAGCATACTCATAAAAGTAAAGCAATCCCAATCTCACATGGTCTGGGGAGGAGGGAGCTGGTAAAATACTAGCATGAGCACCTAAGGCCTTAGCAGACTAGAGATATTACCAAAATACTGAGTAAAGAGTCTTCAGATTATGAAGGCATTAAATATCTATTATAAATTTTAAAGTAAATTTAAAATTAATCAACAATTCTTAGATTAACTGTAAAAAATATGAACCATCACATGGAACAAATAACCTTTTAGTCTATATATTAAATTCTACTGAAGTTATCAATGAAGTTATGTTTAGGACTCAGGAGTCAAAAGCTGAATTTTTAATAATGAATATTATCAATCAAAAAGTGAAAGTAATATTGACATAAGGTGAAGAAGAATCAAGGGAGTTCTGAGAAAGTATGTTTCAATAAAACAATTACAAAACATGCCTGATCATTTTATTCGTGGTCATTCCTTTAGAACATATATAATATGTATTTTTATCACATATGTTTCTGGTGGGCCATGATGAGAAATGCAGAGATGTTAAGCATCACCTTAAATCTACACAAACACTTGAAAAAGTGTTGAGATAGTCTCATTTGAGAGTGTGCCGAAAGGAAGACAGCTTCTAAGGGACCAGATATTCTTAGTGGAAATGCATATCCACCTCAGACAGATGGCCTTTGCTATACCTATATATTTGTCTCTCATGGTTTAATTTTTTAATGGACTTTATCACCCTTCAGTCACATCAGTTCTCATCTGTTGTTAAACATCATGCAGACACAAGTGTACTTTGACTTCAGTGAGTGTTTTTCATCTGTGTAAAAAACAACACAAAGGAACAAGGAGAGTGAAGGACAAAGACTGTGGCAAATATTTAGAAGGAAGAAATATATGGATTTTTATAAAGTGAAAAAAAAATCCACGTTATTTTGAGTTATCTTGTACTTGTGTTAGGAAAAAGATATTTAAAAATTGGCATATAGTTTTCTGTGGCATTATTTGTGACATTATTTGTCACACATCTGAGATGTAATGTGCTATTACTGAAGTATTCTTCCTATCTTCCATTCTGTAGAAAAACCTGAGATACAAGCAAAATAGGACAATATCTGGTGTCTTGGTCCATTTGTGTTGCTATAAAGGAACACCTGAGGCTGGGTAATTTATGAAGAAAAGAGGTTTATTTGGTTCCTGGCTCTGCAGGCTACACAAGAGGAATGGCACCAGCACCTGCTTTTGTTGAGGGCTCTGGAAGCTTCCACTCACGGTGGAAGGCAAAGGGGGGCAGGTGTCATGTGGCAAGAGAAGAAGGAAGTGAGAAAGAAGGAGGTGTCCACCTCTTTTCAATAAGCAGTTCTCACAGGAACTAAGACTGAGAACTCACTCGCTCCTGCAAGAATAGGAGAATGGCACCAAGCCATGAGGAATCTGTCCCATGACCCAAACAACTCCCACTAGGCCTCACCTCTAACACTGGGGATCAATTTCAACATAAGACCTGGTGTGGCCAAACAAATTATATCCAAAATATAGCATCTAGTTTGTTTGGTTAATTTTAAAGTTGAATCAAAGTAATAAATTATTAAAAATGGTTTGTGCATGTCTCAGAGAAATACATTGCAAGTTAATATCTATTAATATAAACTCATTTGGAAACCATTTGATGTAGGGCTAGAGCTGATTTGTGTATGTGTGTGTTTACTATAGATGGAGCCTGCTAAGTGAACATCTGTGTCATCAGTTTTATATGTTATATCCATGTTTCATTATATAAGAACTCCAATTTTGGTTTCTTTAAAGGACGTCTGGAATTTAAAGACAGATGCAAAGCTATCAGAATGCAAAATTGTTTTAGATTTGTAATTTTTTTCTTCATTTTTATTTGCTAACATTTTTAAATGAATTATCTTGATCAAGTTATTTAAGTCATTGTTCAATGCCATTGAACTTGGTCTTTTGAAAATGAACTTCTTTCCACACTCATATTCCACTGCTTTGAATAATTCTTATTTAAATTATGTAATTAAAATAACAAATATACCTGACACAAACAACCTTGGAAGTAAAAAGCAAAAGCTATCTTTTGGTTTGAAAAGAAGTGTGTAGCCTATTAGAACTTAAGCATTTAGTGTTCTATGGGCATCTGTGAAGGAACAGAGTATCATTCTGGAGGTTGGATAAATTGAAGGTCACTTAAGAACTCTTTCTATCATGTTTAAAATAACATCTGAAGATCAAGACATTTTAAAATGTGGTCAGTGGGGCCAACTTTGTAAAACACAATATTTTATTACCACTCGCCTGAGAAAAGAAAAATTATTTTCTTTGAAAGCTTTATCATTGCCTTGAAAACAGGATAATCTTTTACTAATTAGCAGCTAATAATATTAAGTGATAAAAATCAAACATTATTGAAAGAAGATAGGACGAAGTGACTTAGCATGCAAATTTAGGAGATAATTCATTAAAGGTAATCTTGAATGGATGACATACAACTTATTACTAAATGTCAATTATATTATCTTTATAGTATAAAATATAGATTTATCTAACAGCAGTGCTTACTCTTCATCAAACTATAAATTTTTATTATTGGGAAAGCCTGTCCCAAATAAAAAGAGAGGTTGATATAATGATGTACAAAAAAATTGCTAACATGTTTCCACTAGTTTGGGCAAAAATGAAGAAAACTGAAGAGTCATAGTGTTGATGAAGCATAAATTGGTAATTCTTCCTCAAAGAAAATCTGAGAACATTCATTAAAAACTTTAAAAATATATACACATATTTACTCAGCACTTCTGATTCTAAAAAATCCTCTTGAATAAACTATTACAAATATGCAAAATGATATGTGTGTTACAATATTCTCAACAGGATTGCATAGGAAGGAAGGAAGGAAGGAAAACAGGAAGCAACCTAGCAGCCCCTACTGACTTCTAAAAGGGTCAAGTTTATTTATGGTTATAAAAGATTAGTTGAATTATGCTGGTTATATTTCTGGAACTGAATGACAATGAAAATGGTTGTGGTTCAATCATTTCCACTAGCAGCACCATAACTAGACTATTTCAGCTATGTGCCCACTCACCTCTGTAGTTTCTACACACAAAAAAAGTTTACCATTCCATCTTGGTTTCTGCATAATTTTTGAGTTGCCAATATCCTTCTAGTCAACTCCATTCTGTTTATTATCAGAGTCAGAATTGGTTTCCCTTGCTTGCAGCAAAAACTTTAAATGGTACACATTATTAGTTATGCTTCTACAATAAGATTAGCATAGTATTCTGTCACCCAAGAATGTATCAGTGTGCTTTTTAACCATTCCTTTATTATTAGCATCTTAACTCATTCCTTTCCTCCTCCTTCCTTTCATTGTTGCTAGCAACAATGTATTTCTTGATTTGGACGCTGGTTATACACTTTGTTCAATTTACAAAACTTCATCGAGTATACTCATGCATCCTTTCCATTTTTTCACTATAGAGATTACACTTGAAAACAGATTCTACTTACAACTACAGACAATCTAATATCTCAAATTTTTTAAACTGGCAGAAAGTCTGAACTGTCTAGATCAATAGTCCCTCTTCCTTTTGCTCTCTTGATATTCCATTCAAATATTGTGAAACTTTGAAATAATGTTAACTTTAACCACCATAAATACTACCAATATAATATAAGTAGAAACATAATGGAAAGAGAAGACAAAATATTTGTCACAATATAAGAAAATAAAAAAATAAAATTTGCGTAGACTACATTCCTTATTTCTACAATTGGTCCTGCCTATTACTCATCCTGTGTCCACCTGATATTCAGCCAGCACTCAATTGGTCAGAGTTCTTTGTCAAGTAGACCAATACAAACCAAATTATTAATAACTGAGCTTAGTTCTTTGTGATTCTCCCAACATAGAATAGAGGTTTCAATAACTTTATCACTGTCCACGGTAGTTTCAAGGACACTCTCCAAATGGTTGGATCAGATAATGTCACATTCATCAGGAACAGTTTGGATTATGCTCAAGAATTTAGAATCTAGCAGAGCCCAGAAGTAAAACAAGAGGCACTGCACACAGAATAGTTACTTAACCAATGATGATAGGGCTTTGCTTCCAAATTCTAGATGTTTCTTTTGTGATTCATCTAACAGAGCTTACTATAGATTCCATAAAGCATTCTGAACTACCACTGAAATTCTAGTTATCATTGTATTTACTGAGCCCAAAGGGCCAATTTATGTAATCATTTGTACAGGTGGAGAGATATGTCTGTCTTAGGTTCCATCTCAAACTTGCAGGTTTTCAAGCCACTTGGTAAATTAATTTAGCAGCACATCAAACTCTCCAATACTGCCAACAAAATCCAAAGAGAGCAACTGAGAGATGTGTCTTCTGTCTTCTTAAGGTAGGGAATGCAAAGTGAGCCTACTGGTTCTTCACTTGAAAAGGGAAATTTATTCCAATATGCTGCAATTCTCGGGATTCTCAGACATTTCACAGAGGTGGTAGATGTTAGTGTATTCACTTTTTTTCTATCTTGCTTCCAATGGAAAACATGTGTCTCAGCAGGGTGCCTAATGTTCCTGCTATTTCCAGTTTCCTACAAATTATCGGCATGATTTTGCCCATTTAATGTAAAAATGTGATGTCGTGTGATACAATGAGTATATTTTGGCATAGATCTCTAGAGACAATTTATCCACGAAACAAGAAAGTAAGGAATACCACTGTTCCTCTCAGATGAAAGTAAACTTCTGATGTTTTCTGACTATAAGAATGAATAGGGGAAAAGCATTTGCCAGATCGAAAAGTGCATGCCAGGTGCAAGGGCCTTGTGGATCGTGTTATCATTAGTGTTTTACAAATATTTGTTGTTTGAAGCCTCCTTGTGGAGGGGTTATTCTTTATTCATACCCTGTTGAACTCAGGCACAGCCACGTGCTTGCTTGGACCACATGAAGTCTGAAGAGATGTGAAGTTTGTTACTTCTGAGCAGAATGGGGTTTAAGCAAGTTACCTTTTCACTAATGCCTTGCTTATGGAAGCACGAGTAAGGATGCTTCATGAGCCTGGGTTCCCTGAAAGGGTATGTTCTACACATATGGGAGAGAAGAAAGGAGAGAGGAAGTATTTCTTTCTTTCTTTTTTTTTTTTTTAGAGACGGAGTCTGGCTCTGTTGCCCAGGCTGGAGTGCAGTGGTGCAATCTTGGCGCACTGCAAGCTCCGTCTCCTGGGTTCACCCGCCATTCTTCTGCTGCAGCCTCCCGAGTAGCTAAGACTACAGGTGCCCGCCACCACGCCCAGCTAATTTTTGTATTTTTAGTAGAGATCGGGTTTCACCGTGTTAACCAGGATGGTCTCAATCTGACCTCATGATCTGCCTGCCTCAGCCTCCCAGAGTGCTGGGATTACAGGCGTGAGCCACTGTGCCCGGCCAAGAGGAAGTATTTCTATAGCAAGATCAGAGGACTTGCTTCCTTGACTAAAGAAAACCCAGGGTGTTTATGTGTGGGATCTTTCAGAGGGGTTTACAGATTTAAGATGCTATGAATACTCTAAATACTCTCAGATTTCCCTAATTTAATCATTGAGATCCCATTCTATGCACTCTCAACCAATAACATAATTTTCACATGAAACACTAGACAAGGCTTTTAATTCAATTGATGTTGCAACTTAGCAACCCACAAATCAATCTCAGAATGCCTTCTGATGATCCTAAATCTGGGGCAACATAAGCTAAGAATCATGCAGCATGGTGTCAAAAGTTAATGAGATTCAGTCTATACTTTGCAATGAGAATTTAGGTTGTGAGCTTCCCGGCTTTCAGTTGCCATTATGCTATTAGAAGCAGCCGTTGTACTATGGTGCCCTAGAATTTCTTCTAAAGGTTTCCTTTCTGCACAGCAGTTAATCAGTTTCTCTCTGGCTGGCCAAAGTGAGCAAACTTCCTAGTGACCACAAGAACAGCCTAATTTGCTATTTTGCCATAAAGTTTCTCAAGCTGCTAAATATACATTCTAGCATAGGAAGAGAAATTTCATTTCATATCTATTGCTAGTAATCTATTTTCTGGCACCAATTTCTCTACCAGTAGAGTTCTATCATAGTGGTAACACAAACCATGGCTAATTTACAAAAAAACAGAATTCACTGGAAAGATACTAGTATTTTAAATGGGAAAGTTGAAAAACCAAGATAGCTATAGAGGGCCAGCCATCAGACCTACAGGAATGGTATCGTAATAGGAACACGCTAGTCCGAGCATTGCCACTGGTAAACTCAATTGTTTGTCACTGCCAATCTGCTAAAATTCAATGGAAGAAGGATTCAGTGGCCTAGTTTGGATTATTGGCTTGACAAGAAAAGGGCAAAGGCATTCATTGAAGGACGATTTCACCAAACAAGACTGTATACCAAAGAAAAAGGTACTTCCTCAGGAGGAATTATTGATGCTCTTAGGAAAGAAAGCTAGAAAGCTAAAAATATAAAATAAAATAAAATAACAAAATGTCATAATTTTCATGATATAGTGTTTAGTATATATAATGTATATTACATATAGTAAGTAATATATATCATATTAACTATTATCACTAGGTGGTAGGATTACCTGTGCTTTTATAGTTTTCCTTTGTACTTTTTGAATTTCACAAATTTTCTATTTAAAAAGTTTATATATGCTAAAAAATAGGAAAACACAGTAAATGTAAAAATAAAAGAAATCGAAGGGCTATTTGGAAGTGGCACTATAGTACTAAGGAGCTGATCATATATCAGTTGTGCATATTTCAGACTATTTGCTTCCCCTCTTCTCCTTTTTTCTAAACACTAATATTTCTGTTTCTGAGCTTTAGTACAAAATGGGGAAAATGTCATGGGAAAGGAAAATAATTGACAATAAAAATATTAGCTAATTTTACCAAGTACTCATGCATCCCCATGTCACTTCTTAGATTCTACAAAAAGAGTGTTTGGAACTATTTCATCAAAACACAGGTTCAATTCTGTGAAATAACACAGCACATCACAAAGCATTTTCACAGATAGCTTGTTTCACAGATAGCTTGGCACCATCAACTTTTCCGAACTTATTGAGGACTTATAAGGAAATATGAATATCCAGGCCTAAAAACTAGAAACAAGCTATCTGTGAAAATGCTTTGTGATGTGCTATTTTATATCACATAATTGACCCTGCATTTTCATGAAACAGGTTCCAAACACTCTTTTTGTAGAATCTAAGAAGTGACATTCTGCCAGCATAGGCACACATAAGTACTTGCCAGGAGTGACATACTGCCCAGCGTTTTGCTAAATACTTCATATGATATAGGTATTATAATTATTCCCATTTTACAGATGAAATACTTGAGGTCCAGAGATGTTAAGTTCTTACTTAACGCAGCTCACCTGAGCAAATAAATGAAATGAAATTCAAATGTACATTTCTTTCAGCTTTTTAGGAATGTTGAGGAAGTTTAGGAAATGTTTATACATACTGTTTGTTCATGAACCTTCATGAACACATTTGGAATGATTTTAAGAGATACAGGAATGAGTTCTGAGCAATAAGAATTTTTTACATTTATGCTTCAAATATTTAGTGAGCATTCACTTTGTGCCAAGATGTCTAAGGTTTGTGCTGTTGAAGACATAAATGCTGTCTCTCTAGGTCAATCCATAGCTGTGATTTTATAAATTCTACCTGAGGTTTTGATTCAATTCACTTTTTAAAAATTTGTCTCATCTGATAACTCAAGACTTTCCATAAACTGGCAGTAAATAAAGCAAATAAGTTATTGAGTGTAGGGAATAAATTTAGAATATAGAGAAAAGTACCTCTGGAAGGCCATGCAAGATATTTTAGTGCTCATAACTTTGCAGGGTTCAATATCAAAGTCAAGAACAAATGCTTGAATTGATGGATACCTCATTTACTCTGATTTGATTAATTCACATTGTATGCCTGTATCAAAATATCTCATAAACTCCTTAAATATATACACCTACTATGTATCCATAAAAACAAAAAAAATTAAATAAAAAGTCAATGTCCATCTATAGTCATAATACTCCAGCCGCAGCCACAATTTTGCTGAAATTTTTCCACGTCAATAGCAACTTACAAGGATGAACTTTAAATTTGATTTCTCTTGGTCAGATTGCCATTTTCCAAACACTTCCTCACTTCTCTATATTTCATAAGATTTATCCAATTTCCACTAGAATAAAAATTTCACTGAATTTGTAAGGTGACATTTCCATTCATATCTTGGGATTTCACTTACCTCTGACATTTAGAAGTTCCTTTGGTAAGAATACATAAACAAGGCAATGGCTTACATCCTTAATCCAGGGAGGAAGGAAGGGGAAATACTTCACTGGAATAAATGTCACTACCTTTATGCTAAAATATGTTATATGGAACTTAATTTTGTGGAATCTTGTCATTTTCAAAATGCTTTCCTGTATTTCAGAAACAACAACAAATAAGCGTTGAGAACTTACCAAGTGGAAGGCACTGTAGGAGATGCCAGCTGCTCATCATGGACCTTCATGTTGCAGCTTGAGCCCATCTTCCCCATCTCATCTCCCAGGACTCCAACTAGCAAATCTCCTTAGGGTACTGTGAGGAGGATGGATTAAAATGGGGAAAAGGCTGAAGCAGGGGGAATTAATTAGGAACCTGTTACAGTATAATTATGATAGCCTGCATCATTGTAGTAGCAGTAAAAATTAATTAAAATGGACAGATTCAAGAAATATTTAGGCAACAGATTGACAGCATTGGGTGTTTAACTGACCTTATTGTGAGAGTTTGTGTGAAAGATGGGAATAAGTGAACGATAAATCTCAGGATTTTGTTTGTTTCTAATGTCTACAAATGGGGAGAAAGTTGTGGGACTCCTTGTTCATCTTTAGGCATCTTTAGGCATAAGATTCAGTTACCTGAAGGACAGTCAATAGGAGATGCTTAGTTAGCACTTAGGTTATAATACAGAAGAGAAATTTTGTTGGATATACAAGTTTGTGAGCAATTAACATGCAATAAAAGTAACCAGATCACCCCAGGGGAGCTTTTATATTGATAGTGAGAGGAGCCCAGAAAAGACCCCAGTGCCTATAAAAGTGCCTGGCAGATACATAGTTGTTAGTTGATAAGTGCATGAAATAATTAACTAATGAAAGAATGAATAGACATAGAGATACCTCTTTCTGATGAACAGATAAATGTATAAACCAGTAAGATCATTCTATGTGCTATAAATGAAGTAATATTAAATGTTTCATTCTATGTGCTATGGAAAGAAGTAATATTAAATGCTTCCTACAATAATTCATTAAATTTTACAATAAATACAATAAATTAGACATGGAAGAATATTTTCTTCTTTTAATCATGATATGATTGAGGCCAAGAAGGGTACTTTTGTCCAAAGCATCAAGGGTGCAATTTGTAATGATAGAATCAGGACTATAACCAATTTTCTTTTTTAATATTAAATGATAATTTATTGAGATAAAGGTTATATTTATTTTTTTGGAATGCAGAATTCAGAAAAGATAACGGAGGTAGAAGAGGGAAAATTTGCTCTTTGGACTATAATGCAAAATAACAAGAGTCAGAAGGCAACCCTGCAAATCGAAACCATTTGAAATAAGTGGAAGAAGATTAGAGAACCATGGTCCTTTCTGCCTTTCTCAAAGCCAGCACCAGTATTCCTTTTCAAAGTCACCCTAGAGAGGGCCCAGAATGGACTCTTATCCTGCTAGATTTTCAGAGTCCTGGGTCTGTCCCTAGAGAAGGCCCAGAATGGACTCTTTCCTGCTAGATTTTCAGAGTCCTGGATCTGTCTCTCATCAGTGCTAAAACAGCAAGATTTGTATTAATCATCCTGTTCCCCAAATGCATAACCTGAAGTTCTTTTCAGATATTCAGCTTGTTGATGGAAATTTTGTTTGGAATTTAAACTGCATAACAAATTGAGGTCCCTTTGCCTTCATAAATCAGAAAGCTTCTTTAGAGGGGTTTTAAGTCTCTAAGTTGCATTAATGGATGTTTTAACATGTCCAAAAGGCAAATATTCTTAATGCAAGTAACTCCTCTTTTTTCATCCATCAACTAGAAACTCATTCCCACACATTGCTTGTGCATGTGTGTGCTTCTCTCTATCTACTTGAGAAATGTGGGATTAGGTAGAGGGGAGGAGCGATACATTTTTAGTCTAATCAATCAGTCTTTCCAGGGATCTCTATGGGGTTAGGTTACTTAGGACTTCAGGGCATATTTTCTTCTGATCCACATGGATATTGCACTTTTTAGAGAATAAGAGGGACTGATGTTTTCATCACAACGACTATCATTCTGAAGTCACTGTGTTTTCAGGATAGAGCATAGGATTGCCTTTCAGAAATCCCAAGAGAGGGAATCTCAAGTGAAAAAATGAAAGTAATGGCAAATTCACAATAAACTACTGCCAAGGGAATAAAACCTTTTAAATGGAATTCTGTCATCAACGCTGTTCTGTTCTGGTGTTAATGACAGAATAAAATTCTATTTCCTTGGAACAGAATAACCAACACTTTCAGACTATCTAGGGGAATATCCGTTGTCTACTACACCCAGATTTTAGGACTTGGAGTTATCTCAGTCTCTTCCCTTTCTAATGAAAATCTCTACATTTGATGCAGCTGTTACTATTCATGGCAGCCCTTCTCTGCCCATGGCCACCGCTTTATTTCAGGCATTTCCAGTGGCCCTGGCTGGAGAAAAGGGACTCAGATTTAGGGAATGACTCTCAATTATACAGAACTAAACATCATGAGATATTTATTAAGAAATCTTAGCAATGGAGATATTTCTTAAGAACATCAATTTCTTCTATTATCTAGTTATTGGTGCAACCAGCAGGTCTCTGGTTTGTTATTTCATATTCTAGTTTGACCTACTTTCCAGAAGGTTTTCCTTAAGTAAGTGATAAAGGCCAGTTGTCTTAATAGATACATCCTGAGAGTACCTTAATGTAGACTCTTCCAGTTTATTCAAGACTATTGTCATTTGATTCCTACTGACAACTTCAAAGCCTAATAGATACAGGGTAAACTGGTAAAATTGAGTTCCTTGGACTGCAAATCAGTGAGACAAAAACTGAACCTTGGGCTTTCATCTAGGAGTATCCAAATCCCTTGCTGCAAAGACAATGAACTTCAGACCCAGACAGTCATAGTTTGAGCTCTCTATTCTCTCTCTCTCTATTTTTTTATTTTTTATTTTTTTGAGATGGAGTCTCGCTCTGTTGCCCAGGCTGGAGTGCAGTGGCGTGGTCTTGGCTCACTGCAACCTTCACCTCCCAGGTTCAAGCAATCCTCCTGCCTCAACTTCCCGAGTAGCTAGGATTACAGGTGCCTGCCACCACGTCCAGCTAATTGTTTGTATTTTTAGTAGAGACAGGGTTTCACCATGTTGGCTAGGCTGGTCTGGAACCCCTGACCTCATGATCTGCCTCCCTCGGGCTCCCAAAGCACTGGGATTACAGGCATGAGCCACCGCACCCAGCCTGAGCTCTCTATTCTGTAACTGGTAGAAAGCTATTTAATCTCTCTGATTCTGAATGTCCTCATTTAACAAATGGGTATAATAATACTCACATTTAAAGTTTTATATAATTATTTGTGATAATGTATATGAACTATCTGATGCATAGTAAATGCTATTGATATCTTAATTGTAATATTATTATTAATCTCTCAAGGATTTGTAGTTACTATTACTACAACTAGTATTGTGACTGTTACTACAACTACTATCACTGCTATCACTACAATTACTCTTATGACTACTAATACTACATGGACCAATCCATTTTATAGGGTTGTTATGAAAGTGGCTGTAGGTAAAGCTCATACATAAGTTCTTGGCACATTGTATGCATTCAATAACTGTTCCTCTTCCTCCAAGTGACTAGATATACTCAGATTGATGGGGTTGAAGAAGGATGATGACCTCTATTTGAAAACTGTTGAGATCTTAAGGAGATTTTAACGATTGAAGATGTTCATAGAACTTTTCTCTGAAATTGGCTTTATAATGTGGGAAAGGGCAATAATATTTGTGGTATATTGAAGGGTATGGAAGATCTACAGGCATCATTTGTTCAATAATCACAAGAAAACCTGAAAGATATGTTTTGATTCCATTTAACAGGTAAGTATGGAAGTTGAGTAAATTGTCTTTTCTGCAGTTTTTTCAATAACCTCTTCTTCAGCGATGCCTATCACTGTTACAATTTCAAACATCACTTCTCTAAAGATAACTCTCCAAATCCGAATCTGCAGGTGGGAGAGTGCTCATTTCTACTAAGAGTCTGACTGTTCTTGAAAGGGGAACATATTTAATACTAAATTCATGGGTTTTCTTACTAACCAATACTTTCATATTGGGGGAATATCCATTGTCTATTGCACTCAGATTTGAGGTCTTGGAGTTACCTTATTTTTCTCCTTTTCTGACGAAAGATTCTCCACTTGATGCTGCTGATATTCATGCAAGCCCTTCGATTCCCACGGTCCCTGTTTTATTTCAGGCTTTTATTAGCTCATGGCTGAACTAGTACGATAGCATTGTAATAAAATTTTCTATTTCACTTTTTTTTCCTGTTTTTAGGCTGTACTTTACTGTCAGATTTAGTCTTCCTTAACTAGCAGTATGTAAGTTTTCACTCCCTAGTTACAAATTTGATGGATTCCTTTAAAATTTAAATCCAAACTCCCTGGCATTCAAGACCATAAGACAATTTTCTCCCAATATATCTCTACAACCTTGTATGTAAACGCTACCATAAAAATAAGGTTCAAACAATCCACCTCTAAACACGCTATACAGGCCAGGTGTGGTGTCTCACACCTGTAATTCCAGCACTTTGGGAGGCTGAGGCAGGATAATTGCTTCAGCCCAAGAGTCAAGACCAGCCTGGACAACATAGTGAGACCCCATCTCTATAAATAATTTTAAAAATTAGCCAGGCATGGTGTATCGCACCTGTAGTCCCAGCTACTTGGGAGGCTAAGGTGGGAGGACTGCTTGAGCCCAGGAGGTTGAGGCTGAAGTGAGCCATAATCACACCACTGCACTCCAGCCTGGGCAATAAAGAAACAAAGTGAGACCCTGTATCTCTCAAACAAACAAAAACAAAAAACAAAAAGGAAGAAAGAGAAGAAGAAAGAAAAGAAAAATAAATAAATAAAAATAGACATATAGACATGCTATAGAGTTATTGAGGGCATACAGTATGCCAAGCACATATGTATGAGCTTTACATACAGAGACTTCCATAACAACCCTATAAAATAGATTGACCATAGTTTGAGAAGTAGTCATAATAGTAATTGTAGTAGCAGCAGTGATGGCACCGGCCACCTGTCTGGAGCGGCCGCTGCAAAGACACCGGCTGCAGCAGGGGAGGTGCCGCCAGAGCTGCGCACTCAGCAAAGCCAGAGTGGGTGGGGGGCGGGGCGGGGCGGGGCGGGGGGAGCTAGGAACAGGCAGGGGTCCCGCCCCCTACCGAGTTAAGGGGTGGGGAGCCCCGTGCTTGGGGCACAGCTGCAGAGCTGCCGCCGCAGACCCAGGCATCCCTGTGCTTTCGGGGGGCCAGGAACCCCTGATCCCACAGGTTCAGAAGGGCCTGCTTGCTCCCATTCCTGGCCTCTGCCTGCTCCCTGTGCCCACTTCAATTTTGGAGCAAAGTTACGGCCAAGCCTGGGTGCTGTTGCAACCTGACCAGGTGTGCGCATGCTCAGGAAGGCGCTGTTACACCAGCCCCCTGCCTCCTCAGCCCCCTTTGGACTTTGGGCACCGATGAGCAGGGGAGAGAGGCGAGGAGGCGCTGCGGGCTGCTGGGCTCAGGCCTAGAGGCGCCCTTCAAAATGAACAGCCTGGGTGCTGTGGAGGGCATGTTGATGGCAGCCAAGAGGAATACAGGCTACTGGACAAAAAGGGACGGGTCCCAGTGAAGCCCCACCTTCAAGCCAGGGATGGTTTCAATCCCGGAGGCTGCGCTGTCAGTTCCGGTCGGAGTCTGCGGCCTGGAGTGAGCGCTAATGGTTCTTTTTCTAGGCCCGCCCATGGCCACCCATGGACCAATCAGCATGCACTTCCTCCCTTCTGAAACTATAAACTGCCCCCGGACCCAGCCAGACTCACGTAAAAGTCAGGAGTACCAGCTGCGGGAAGGAGCTGCCCACTGTGGGTCTTCTCAACTTGTTGGGACAACCTTCCTGAGGAAAGGAGAGACAACCTGCCTGCAGAAAGGAGCTACCTACTTCAGGTCTACTGAGAGCTGTTCTGCCACTCAATAAAGCTCTTCTCCACCTTGCTCAGCCTCCAGTTGTCCGCAATACCTCATCTCTCTGGACACGGGACAAGAACTCAGGACCCGCCTGGAGGGACTAAAAGAGCTTTAACACAAACAGGGCTGAAACACGCTCCCTTGCTTGCCACATTGCGGGTGACGAGAAGGAGAGAAGAGCTGTGTTCCTTTGGGGAGCCCAGACCTAGGGTCTCCCTGAGCCAGGGCTGTGACAGTCTCTTTGGGGTTCTATGGTTCCTGGCATCTCCAAGCTTCCAGGCGCCACCACGTTCCCTTCATCCAAACAGGTGCCCACAGCAGAATCCACATGCAGTACATCTGGTCCAGCTACAGCCCCAGGCAGAGCCACAACTGTGCTGGCGCCTGGAGCTGCCAGCCCCACTGCAGCAGCCGGTATGTCTGGCTGTTGCCGGACCCTGCACTCGCTCACCCACACACCCCTCGCGGCTCCGCGCCTAGCTCTCCCTGGGCAGGTGTGGGATCTGGGCTGGTGGCGGGAGCCAACTACGGCCTACCGGGCCAAGTGGGCGGAACAAGCCCAGTGGGCACGAGCAATACTCGGGCAGAAGGTGCCGCCAGCCACAGAGGTTTCTGGCTGATGAAACGACACCTCAAGGATCCCATGACAGCAGTAATAGTAGCTGTAGTAGCAGTGATAATAGTAGTTATTGTACTAGCAGACATAGTAGTTGTAACAATAGTTATAACAGTTGTCTTAATAGCAGTGATAGTAGTTACAGTTAAAATCCTTGTAGGAACAATAACTGCAAATCCTTGATTGACTAACACTATTACAACTAAGATATTTATAGTACTTACCATGCACCAGATAGTTCACACACATTATTCTTTGCCTTTTTACCATTTTCCTCCTTTGAGATAATTGTCTCCTCATCTGTCTCTCCTCTTTCTCCTTTAGGCATTTCATCTGTGAAACTATTTATATCCCTTAAGGGATGCCCCTCCATATCTTTATATCTACCTCTCCTTCATCCCAACTCCAGTATTGTCTTATCATCATTATGTTTTGTAAAAGGAAAAAAGAAGCCATTCCCTACTTTAAACTTCTGTGCTTTGTATCCAGGACTGACATTCAGACATGGAGCAAGTTGGACTGCATAGGGACCCACCTCTGAGATTAACACTGTCTGTAAGGAGTAGGGATGGCGGCCGGGCGCGGTGGCTCACGCCTGTAACCCCAGCACTTTTGGGAGGGCGAGGCGGGTGGATCATGAGGTCAGGAGACCGAGACCATCCTGGCTAACACGGTGAAACCCCATCTCTACTAAAAAAATAATAATAATAAAAAAAAATATCAGCTGGGTGTGGTGGTGCACCCGTGGTCCCAGCTACTTGGGAGGCTGAGGCAAGAGAATCGCTTGAACCCGGGAGGGAGAGGTTGCAGGGAGCTTAAATAGCGGCATTGTACTCCAGCCTGGGTGACACAGCGAGACTCCGTCTCAAAAAAAAAAAAGGAGTAGGGATGGCTATGCTGGCCACACTCTGCCTCCATCCACCTTTCCTGACACTCTACTCCATGCTGGCCACTTGGCATGTTTGACTTTCCATCACTGACTGCCCTGAGCTAACCTACTTTTTTGGTCTGTCGTTTTCCATATGAGCAAATCCCTAACAAAATCTTAAATTTTTATGGGGGGATGTAGGAGGGGTATTATCTATGGATTTTAATGGTATTTTTCATATTTGCCATCTTTTCTAATTTAAAAATTAAGGCATAATATTCAGAGTAGGAAATCTGTAATACACAAAGTTATAAAAAATTATCCTTTATGTAATCACACATAATCCTTCTACCTCCAGGACATCATGGTACATACATTTTGGTGTCTATCCTTTTAGTTTTATACACATAAATTTTTGTCAATTGTTTATTTTTATTTAGCAAAATAATGTGAACATCTCAAAAAATACTCATTCTTCAAAAGTGTACCTTTTCCAGTAGTGCCCAGTGAAATCTCTTATATATATATTTACAAAGTTCATACTGAATACTGTAATTATTTCCTTGTTTTCAGGCAAAACCCCTTTTACAATTTTTATTACTTATTGATACATAATATTTGCACATATTTGTGGGGGACATGTGAAATTTTGGTACACACATAGAATGTGTAATGACCAACTCAGGGTATTTAAGATACCCATCACCTGGAACATTTATCATTTCATTGTATTGAGAACATTTCATATCTTTTCTTCTAGCTATTTTGAAATATACAACATTTTGTTAACTACAGTTAAACTTCTGTGCTGACAAACACTAGAATTTATTCCTTCTGCCTAATAGTGTACTTTTAAATGGATGCATAGATCATAATTTACCCTCATTTTTGGTCATTGAGAGTATATGTAGAGTGTATACTTATTTAGGACAGAGTGAGGATTAGGGTTAGTAAAGCCCTCTGCCTTCCCTAGTTCTTCATTATCCTGTTTGTACACAAGCATTAGTACATAACGCTTTTCTGTGTCTCACCACTAGCTTTCAGAACTTTGTATGGCAAAGCAAAACCCATCCTTGTGTTTATTCCCAGAACTTGCTTCCTAACAGGTATCTGGGGATGTTCCAATGTCCCCTTACCCCGTCTCCAGGACCTTCCTATTCCCAACTGCCTTTCTCTGATCTTCTCTAGTAGTGATATTTATATGCTGGGAACTGGGCTAAAGGTTTTCTGTAAGATACATTATCTTTTTTTTTTTTTAATTCTCACAGCTCTGAGAGACAATTATTATGCTTACATTCTCTCCTGCCTTTCCCTCTCACCCCTAACCTTAGAGGATATACCAATTTGCATACTGGTTTAGAGAGAAGCAGGGGGCTATGTGTTTGAGTCTAAGCCGGGAAAATGTTTGCCTTTGAAGACTTTCACTGAATGTGCTAAGAAGAGAAACCCCCCTGCAGGCACACACAGGCATTGTGCAGTTTCCCAATCTCTGGTGCAGCTCTGGCCTTTTGGGGCTTTAAGGGCTTTGGCTAAGGTAAGAAGAATCTGTCATTTCTTCCCAAGGCTCAGCATGGGCAATTATAAATTGTTCTTGACAAGTTTAAACAGGCCAAAGGAGCTTTTCTCAGATTTGGGGAATTCCTAAATGATTTTTTTAATATAAATCTTTTTTTTTAATGATACAACATTATACTCACAGTTCTTGTTTTTTAGGGCTCTGTTTGCATTGGATATTTTTTCCTATTTTGAATACCCAAAGCTGGAAAGTTTGAGGTTTGTATTCTGCCAGGGCACTCTGAGTAGAACTTGAAAGTTTGGCTTGAGAGATCTAACACAGCTTTGATAGTGTTCACCCAGTTATTCTATAAACAGTTATTTCGAAAAGAGGATTTCAAGATCCCTCAAATGTCGAGTCACCAGATAAAATACATAATGCCCAGTACAATTTGAATTACAGATAAACAACAAATAATTTTTAGTATTAATGTAAGTATGACTCATGTCAATTGGGATATACTTGTGCTAGAAAATTGTTATTTATCTAAATTTTTTATTTGCTAAATTCTGCAAACTTATCCAAGTGTTTATAATTAACTACACTGGTGAAAACGCCAAATAATGAATGTGGCCTAATATTTCTTGAGGACTATGTTAATATAATTTCATGTAATCTTTCTAACAATACTATGATATACACATAATCAATTCTACGTAACAGAAAAGAGAATTGAGCTTCAGGGAGTTTTAAAATTTTGGCCCAAATCACACTATTGGTGAGTGGCAGATCTGTGAGTTAAAGACAGGTCATCTGATTCCAAAACCCACCTTCATTCCAACTCGCCTAAGGTGTTTAAAATGTGTTAGGAACACTGAGCAGCCCTTGCTTCCCCATGAAGCAAGCAAATACCTAGAAAGCTGACCTAAAGTGCCTGGGGCCCACATTTCAGGTTCACAATGTAATTATAGTGCTTGGCATTCAATGCAGACACACACATCATCATTCTAATTAAGCAACTGTCTTAATTATCAGGTTCTCCAGGGAGGCTGCTCTGCCAAGTCTGGTATTTCATGAATAGATCTGAAAACAGACATTATCTCTTCTCCCAGTGAAGAGAGAGTGATGAAGTCTCAGGACAAAAGGAGGCAGTGGGATGATGCCACCAAGGGACCATTCTGAAAAGCCATCAGCAAAAAGCAGCTACACCTGCTTATGTGGCTCTGGGACAAATGATCTGAGCCCTGACATGGAACTTAGATGCAGTAAAGTCCATTGTATTGAGCCTTCTGTGGCACTCCTCCCAAAACAGAGAGACAACAGTTCTGTTATGTTTTGTTTGGTTTGGGCTCCCTCATCTCATCAATGAGCCTTTTTAAAAAGAAGAATTCGGTACTTTCTTTAAAGGTGGTAGAACTGGCTCTTACTCTAGTCTGTTTTCTCCTTCCTAAGGGAGGAGCATCCTTCTTGTTAACACAGGACGCCAAACTATCTGATCAGAAAGAAAATAATTCAATCTGCTGTTTGAATTGACTTCCAGCAGCATCTTAAATTTTAATTGGTCCCCGGCCTAAAACAACCTCGAATTGTATGTCTTCCATACTCCTCTCACCACCACCATCACCACTGCCCCTACAACCACTCTAAGCATAGTACCTATGGTGAACATACCATGATATTGAATGCTATTCTCACTCTTCCTTCTCTTAATCTGATCTTACTCAGGTTCTGACAGTTGATGCTGAAAACATTTTTTGTTGTTGTTGTGGTTGAGATGGAGTTTTGCTCTTGTTGCCCAGACTGGAGTACAGTGGCGCGATCTCGGCTCACCGCAACCTCCGCCTCCTGGGTTCCAGCGATTCTCCTGCCTCAGCTCCCCAAGTAGCTGGGATTACAGGCAGGCACCACCATGCCTGACTAATTTTGTATTTTTAGTAGAGATGGGGTTTCTCCATGTTGGTCAGGCTGGTCTCGAACTCCCGACCTCAGGTGATCCGCCTGCCTCGGCCTCCCAAAGTGCTGGGATTACAGGCGTGAGCCACCATGCCTGGCCATGACACTGAAAACATTTAAAGGAGAAATAGATTGCCAATTATCCATAAAGATGAGAATTGTCTGGCAACCTTTTGGTTAGATGAAAACTGTGACTATAGAGCTAACAAAAACAAACACAATGAGCACTAGATATCTGCCAGGCATTGTTCAGAGCCTCTTTTTTGTCTCATTTGATCCTTGCTGTAGATCTGGAATCAACAAACTAAGTTTCACCACTTGTCAGGGGTAAAGCCATGTCAGTCTGCGTCCCAATGCCACACTGTTAGCCACTCTCCCACACCACCTGCTCCAACTATTTGAAGAAGGAGAATGTTTTTCCAGTTAATAAAGTTAATAGTTAAAAACTGAAGGATGCCCTTTGTTTTTTAACTTTTATTATTAACCAAAACTTGAAAATATATATCCTCCCCCAGTGATACCTCTATTTAGAATATTAGAATGGATATTTGGTACTCAGCCTTCTATTTTCCTGGATGAGTAATATTTTGAGGCCTGTGCAGTTGTTTAAGATACAGATCATTCTGTCTCATACCAAGAGGGAGTTCCCATGCTCTTCCATGTTGGGCTGTCCTTGTAAGTTTATTTTAATATGGTATTAGCATCCATCATCACCACTAATTGCTGTTTACTAAGGAATCACACAGTGCCTGCCGTGTACATCAGAGACACACTTGACCGAGCTTACTCTTCACTAGGAAGCAGGAGGCAAAAATATGAATTAGCTTCTTTTTATGCATGTGAAGATGCTTGTCTGTCTTTACTACTTCCCAGGAATACTGCCAGTGAGGAATGCTCTGGAATTCTAATCTATTAGCACGGAATAACATAATAAAGCTGACATGAATACAAATGACAGGGTGTAGTTTACACGTCCTGGTATTAATGTCAAGAGCCTGAGCACTCACTTGAAAGCAAAGGATTAACCACTTCTCCTTTGGGAATCTTGTTCCATCACTCTCTGTGCAAATGTTCACCTGTAGAAAAATGAGATTTGGAATTAGGCTTTTGGAGTCACTGGAGGGTGATCAGTAGAGAACAAAATGACTTCCCTTGAGAAAGTCCTGGAAACTCCTAGCTCAATCTCTGCTCTTGATCACCTTGCTCTCCTGGTTGGTTGGTTGCTTGCTTTCCCCCTTAATAATTCTGAGGCTCTGACTTTTTCACATCGCACATGTTTATCTTGCAAAAAATAATGCATGCATATCTGTACTTATAAAACACATTTATTGGGGAGTTGTCATCTATTTAGTAGAATAATTAATTTTTCTAAACACCCTGACTGAATTCTTCTGAGGCATGAAAAAGAGTATCAGACTCAATATGGGGAAATAAAGATCTTTGGCTCAAAGACCTTTGGCTACTTCTCAGGGATTCTGAGGCTTCTTTTCATGAGCTTGTGATACCATGCATGATGCATAGAAGTGTACACATCCACAGCAGGCAGACACCATCCTGCTCCATCTTTCCATGACAATCGTGATGTAGTCGAAACTAACAGAGGACTTACTGTGGTTATGCATGTGTTAAGGAATTTGCTCGAATCATCGCCAGTGGGACCACAGATGGTCTCTGAGGTGCCTCAGAAACATAACCAGCCTCTCTTAGGCACTGACATGATAACTCATTTCTGTTTGATTGTGCTGTATGTAACATAAGCATTAGGAAGTTGGAAAAAATATATTTAATTTATTTGTCCCAGAGAAGTGAAGAAATTCGTAAGATTATGGTCTCCAGAGCCAGAAGACTTGGGATCAAATTGCAACGCGAGCAATTACTAGCTGGGTGACTTTAGGCAAGTGATTTAACCTCTTTGTGCCTTCTATTCTACATGAATAAAATGGGAAAATGAATGTTTTTGAAAATAAAATGAATTAATAGATGTGATATGCTAAGAACAGTGTCATTATTGAATTGAGGTTAGCCAATAACCAACCACATGTTCAAGTTTAGTAAAGAACTATAGACCAGGTGGGGATTCTTGATTTTACTATCATACTCTCGTTACATTTCTGGAATAATCTCTACTTGATCATCAAGTATTATTTTTAAATGCTCTACACGAATCTGTTTATTAATATTAATGTTAATAATCAAATATGTTAATATTACATATTTTATGATATTCTGTGAAATGATACTTATATTATTCCTAAAAATATAGGGCCTGCTTATTAGTCTGTTCTCACACTGCTATAAAGATAATACTTGAGATTGGGTACAATTCAAGATGAGATTTGGGTGGAGACACAAAGCCTAACCATATCAGTCTGTGGTTTTCTTTGTAATATTTATCAAGCTTTAGTAAAACTAAAATGCTTATTTTATATGAAATATCTGGAAAATTTTTCTCTTCATCTTCACTATAGAATAAATAACATTGTAATTATTCTTTAAATGGTGATATAATTCCCCTAGTGATATTTTTCCCAGGGTAGTTTTTTTTTAACAACCTTTATTTGTTCCTTCTACAGAAAATGGACTTATGTTTTGTAGTCCCGCAGGACTAAGTTTTAGTAATTTCACTAAAAATTTTCCATTTCATCAAGATTTTCATATGTATTTACATAAAGTTGAGTAGTATCATTCTTATGACTTTTGAAATTTCTCTTGCTTCTGTTGTTACTTTTTATTTTATGTGCTTATATTTTCTTTTCTTTTGTCTTGATTAGTTGATAATCTATTAAAAATCAGCTTTCAGATGACTAGCTTTACTTCTTTTTAAGACTGATTTTTAACTTTTTAATTTCTTAGTTTATTTGTCCTTTCTGTCTTCCTCATGTTCATCTTGCTGTCTTTTTCTAACTTCTTGCATCCGATGTTAAGTCTTCGTGTTTAAAGACAAGAATAGCAAAGCTTTTGAGTTTTCTTTTGATTTTAGTTGTATCCCATGTTCTGTTTTGGTTTTTATAATTGTCTGGATAAGCTGAGGTTATACGCTATATATTTTCTTGGTACTAAGAATTCATTAAGAAATAATTCATCAATCTCCAATGGTGGAGTATTTTTTATTATAATTAATAGTCACTGAATTATAATAATATAATGCTGTCTACATATTTATTATTTAGAATTTATTGTGGTTTACTTGGTGACTTAATTAATACACAACCAGATTTTGAGTGTGTTCTGTCAGCAAGGTATGTTCTCTCTTATTATACAAAGTATGATTAATATCAATCAGGTGTACTTTTTAAATTAGGGTATTTAGATATTCTATACCTTTGCTTATTTTTTGTTCACTTTATCATGAAATACAGATGAATTCAATTATCTTGCTAACATTCATGTTTCTTTAGATAGTAACTATTAGTCTTGCTGTGAGCAACAATAAATTTTCTCTTTATTATCACCAGATTTTAGTTCATAATTTTATCTTTCTTTGGGTTTACTTTGTACACCTAAATATACTTACTTTTCTATTACATGCTCTATCAGCATGTAATAAATAAGTGACTTCTAGCCCAGCTATGATTAATGAAGCAATCAGTGAACTTACTTTACCTCTCACCTTTCTTCTCTTCCCAATTTGTGTTGTTGGATCATTTCTATTATACATTGTCAAGGCATTGGAAGTGTGCATTATGCTCTCTCATTCTCATATGCACTTCTCTTTTAGTCTTTCTCAATCAAAATGGATTGAATATATTCACCACCTCCAATTCTTTTGTCTTATCTCCCCAGCCATTCCTTGGTTCATTGAAGTTTTGTTTTCTATTAATTTCTTCAAGAAGGGGTAATGGGTAAATATTTGCTGGACATTCCATGTTCAAAATTGCCAGCTAAGAAAGCTTAGCTGGATATAAAATCTTTGTCTAACACTTTCTTTCCTTCTGTCAATGAATGTTGCTTAGGATAAATCTGAACTCAGTTTGATTTTTGTTTCCTCTTATACATGACTTGACCTTTCTCCTTGTTTGCCAGAGAAATTCTTCCTTTTATTGTAAAAAACCACCAATGTCAACACAGTATATCACAGTATATATTCTAGCATTAACTATTAACTACTCCGTGGTATATTTTGTGCCTTTTCAATAAGTAGGCTCATAGTATTTATGTGGCAGGAAGTATTTTTGAATTATATATTTAAGAGCTAGTCTTATTCAGTTTGGCTTTCTTCTTCAAGGACTTTAATGATATGCATGTTAGATATTCTTTGTCTATATTGTATTGTTTATTCTTTTCTTTCCAAACCTTTTAGACTGTTTATTTCCCTTTTTACATTCGATTTCTTCTTTCTGTCTTCTGTGGCTTTACTGTGACTTTCTCTGTGTTTATCCTATCTTGGTGCCTTTCAACTATATCTTCATTTCTGTAACGGCTTTATTTTCCCATTTTTTCCCCTGAAATTTGCCAGTTCACCTTTCATATCCTTCTGCTAAATTTATTATCTCTTCTCTGAATTCTTGCATTTTGGATTCATGGAGTTCCTCATAGAAGCAATTAATTATTCTTTGGGATTTTAAACTTTTCGTCAAACATACTTGGTCACAATTTTTATCTGTTCCATGGCAAGTGCATGTATTTGAGGTCTAAGAACTAAATTGGTCTCCTAGTTTCACTAAACACGATGTACTAAGTTGTTTTTTTTTTCTTTTTTGGTATATTTTAGATGACTTCTAGGAAGAAAATAAAAAGTTCTGATTAAACAGCCATATTCGTGCTGGAAGTCTACACTTTGAATTTCTTGCACTCCAAGATTCTAACTGTTGACCAGTTATCAGCTGACATTCTATAAATGTTTGATGAGTAGCTGAATGGCTGAAAAGATTAGTGCAAACTAAAGAATTACTAAAGTCCTGAATGTGATGTTTGGTTATGTCTATAATTTATAGAATTTTCCCTATTATTTTAAATGCTAACATTTCATGGAAGTATATTTGAATATAAAAGATGGTAAAATTACTAATCCAGCATTTTAAAAATCCCCTGCTGAATTTCTTAGAAGCACATATAAATAATATCTTCTCTAGGTAATTTCATATATTTATTTTTTTCTTTCATGTTCTAATTTTGTTGAGACAAAAGGAGGGCTTTTTCTTTTAACCAAAATAATCAGAAATCTTATCAGTTTAGTAATTAGGGATTGAAATACAAAGCTAGTGAACTAAGGCTACATTGCAAGGTCTGATAGTATACAGTAGTTTAATGTTTATTTCTCTGGCATCATATCCTCTCTATAAGAGAATGTGTTGGAAGATTAAGTACAAATAGTTTTTTGCTTGACATGCTAGATTTCGTCATGCTGCTAATTAGCACAAATACTTACTCCAAGAAGTGAGATCATTACTTTCTCTGGTAGTAACTGAGAGGTTCTTTGTAGTGGAGAAAAAGCCCAGGTGTCCAGCTTGAAATAGCAACCACCACCCAGGTGTCTATCCTAGTAACAACAAAATACTTTAGCTAAAAATCCAAGAAGAATGGAACTGCTTCATTCTTTCTATGCTGGATGGCATTCACGAATATGTATTAGTAAATAAAATAACTATCTCTTGCTGTGTAAAAAACTACTTCAAAATTTAGCAGCTTAAAACAACAAGCATTTATTATCTCACATGGTTTCTGAGAGTCAGAAATCTGGGAGCAGCTTAGTTGGGTGGCTCTAGCTCTGGACGTCTTGTGAGGTTTTACTCAAGCTGTTGCCTGGGGTACAGTCACCTGAAGGCTTAGCTGGGGCTGGAGGATCTTGTTGCAAGCTCCCTCATCTGGCTGTTGGCAGGAGGCCTCAGTTTCTCACCATGTGGGCCTCTCCGTAGGACTGCTTGCAACAAGGCAGCTGGTTTCTATCAGGGTGAATTATGAGAGAGAAAGAGATAGAAATTGAATGTCTTTGATAGCATAATACCATCCCTTCTACTATATCTTGTTGGTCACCTTGACCAACTCTGGCACAATGCAGGAAGGAACTACAAAGAGTGTGAATTCAGGAGGTGGAGATTATTGGGGGCCATCTTGGAAGCTGATAATCACCAGGTACTAAACTTGTTCCAGGAAGTACACCAGGCATAGATAATACATGTATGAATAGGATAATTTATTTATTCCTTTTATTAGTCTTGTGGTCAATAGAACATGTACTTAATATCTACTATATACCAGCATCTGTGTTATACAAAAGGTATTCTAAAGTAAATAAGACATGAGCTTCTCCTTATATTCTGGCGGGAGAGATAAATATGTCAGTAAATAGACAATGGTGTTCCACTCTAACATAAAAGTGATTACACTAAATATTGTAGGGGCATTTTGGAGAGAGGTTGCATAGAGAATGTGCAAAGTTGAGCAATTGCTCCAAAGTGCATTTGAGTAGGACAGACAGAGCGATTAGCATTGAGAGCTACAGCCACTCAGTATTTTGGAAGAATGAAATAGCATGCATATAGATTTACTTTTGCAAATACGGGTGCAACAGTGTCTCCTACCCTATGTGCTCTTCTTCAAAATGACCTGGACATTTTCCCATCTAGAAGTGGGGTCTGTTTCTCTGTGCTCTTAAATCTGAGGGTCTCGGGAACTGCCTTCACTAATAGGCTATGGTAGAAGTGTTGCCATGCCTTTTTCTGTTATAGCCTTTAACTAGCTGGGCAGTTTCTACTGCCTGCCTCTTGGAATCTAGCTTCCGTGTAAAAAGTGAGACTTCTTTTAGATATCCTTACTTTCAAGAAGGTAAGCCAAGTGAAGAAAGCCTGGAGGATGAGAAGCCGCATGGAGAGAGAGAGAGGTCAAGAAGCCCTACGGCATCAGATGTGAGTAAAGAAGCTATTTTGAAGAAGATTCTTCCACCCCAGCTGATGCAATATCGATCAGAAACGACCACGCTTTGGAGCCATTTCTACATTCCTTACCCCAAAAAATCATTAACAAAATAAAAACGATTGCTTTTAGCTATTAAATTTTGGTGTAGCCAGTTGTCCTGCAAGAGATAACTGAAATAATGAGCATGTCACGTTACATAATTAGTAAACCATATAATGGAGCTAGCCTAAATTACAGACGGGGGCAGGCCAGCGTGAAGCTGGAACAAAATTCAATGAAAAACAAAACATACTTGCTGTGTTCTGCCAAATGCTGTTAGGAAAGAGGTGGACACGCTCAACTCTTCTGAATGGCAGAGTGGCATAATGAGATTTGTGATTAGAGGTGATCATACTGGGAGAAATTCAGAAGATAAGTGACACAGTGGAGACATTTGAGGAAAGCAGCCCCATTCTTCTTTTATTATTGTTATACTTTAAGTTCTGGGATACACGTGCAGAACATGCAGGCTTGTTAGGTATACATGTGCCATAGTGGTTTGCTGTACCCATCAACCCGTCATCTAGGTTTTAAGCCCCACATGCATTATGTATTTGTCCTAATGCTCTCCCTCCCCTTGGCCCCAGTGTGTGATGTTCCCCTCCCTGTGTCCATGTGTTCTTATTGTTCAACTCCCACTTATGAGTGAACATGCAGATGCAGCACTGTTCTTACACATGCTCTTGAAATTGACCATACAAGGATGATGAAGGCAGACAATGGAAGAGTCACAGCATGGAGAGGAGCAACACACTTGGAAATAATTCATAATCAGAATCACGGAGGTTTGATTAGGAGAAAGGAGTGAGAGAACAATTGTTGCAGATGACTCTACAATGCTTTGCAATTGTCTAAGACAGCAAACACAGGAGAAGGAGTAGCTATAGTGGGGCAAAGGTGGCTAATGAGTCGGTTTCAAATGTGTTGAATTTGAGGTGCCTATGGGATTTTTAATGATTTCAGTCAAGTATTGGAAAAGCGATTGTACTATGGTTTTACTCTGCCATCATTTTCCCCTCTCTCTCTCACACTTCCTAATTATTTTTAATAGAGGGCAGCAATCCAAGAGATGTTGGTTGCTACTGAGTTCCCACTAATAGCTTCACACAGATTCTCACATTATAATGGTCCTAACATCCCAACAACCCACATTTCCCATTTGGTATTTTTTTTTCAATATCTAATTACAGGCATAAGATCTCAGTAATGACTGGGTTACATTTTCTGCTAGACAAATTATGGACATAATTATAGGCACATGTTCAGTATAATATTGAAGCATCTGATGCTTCTATAGAGAAGATAATTGTCAATCTTTGTAGTGTAATTAAGTCTATATGGGAATCCTCATCATTTTCCAAATGAGCAAACAGTGAGCTAGTCTTGATTGGCTGTGTCATGGCAGCTAGTGAAACGCATTTGCTGTGTAGGTTAATTAGTCATGTATGAATGTCACAACCCTCAGAAAACTCGACATTAGCTCTAAGTATTAGAGTTAATTAGCAGTACATTGTTGCAACTCTCCATGATATTTACCTGGCTTATCTTTGGAAATCTAGCCTTTCGTTTTCTTTTTCCTGAATCTTTCTTCTCCTAGTGATTCAGATCATTTAAATTTTCTACCCATGAATTCCAATACAGACATGAGAGAGCACAGGAGCAAGGATTTACAGTGAAACAGACCTGGGTTCAAATCCCTTTCAATTTCATTCTTATGGTGAAAATTTTGATTATTTACTATTAATGTCTCTCAGTTTCAGTAGTTTATCCATAAATACATGTTTAATCTTATTTTCAATGCTTTTTAAAATAAACTTGAGGCATTAATAAGTCTTTTCCTTAAGTTTTTCTCCATACATATTAACTACAGTTCAATATTTGTTTACAGCCTTTCCTTTGGTGTAAAATGTATTGTACAAGGAAGAACACAAACCTTAACTCTATATTTGCTAACTTTTGCAAATACATACACCTGTGGAACCCAAACCTCCATCAAGAAATAGAACATTAATATCATTCCAGCATGTTCCCCTAGGCCTCTTGCCAGTCAAATCCCGTCCTACCCCTCCAGCAGAAGCAAGTTTTCCGATATTTTTCCACAACTTTTGCTTGTTCTTGAACTTCATTTGAATGTAATAATGTAGTCTATAATTTTTTTTATGTAAGTCTCTTTTTTCATTAAATGTGATGTTTTGAGCTCCATTCATGTTGCCATTATCAATGCATCCTTCCTGCTGGGAGAACTAATATATCTGAAAATTTCTGTTGCTTAATATAATAGAAACCTATTTCTTGTTCATGTCGGAGAACAACATGGGTATTTCTGGTTCAAGGACAGCTTCCTGGATATGGTGAACTTGGTCCCCTGCCACTTGGGGTTTCACCTTTTCCTAAGGCCTGGGCAGAGCTGCATTCAGTGGCTGATGCAGAGAAAAGGGACAGAAGGTAACCACAGTGTAAATATCCAGCCCGGAAGTGGCGCATATCACTCTGCACACATGCCATTGGTGGGGTTGTGCGGGAGGCAGGTGGGGGTTGGGCACATGGCCGTATGTGAGGAGCACAAAGGTGAAAAGCAAAAGTCCTGGGTGAGCAGCCTCGTTCCTGTACACGCTCCACACTGTGGAAGGAAGAGTGCACATTTTTGATGGAAAGATGGTTCCCTGCCACGATGTCTCACCTTAATCCCGTGACCTTCCCCTCACACTATGCTCTTTCCTGGGTTCCTCTGTAAGGATAAATGGAGCATAAACCCTACAAACCAATGACATCATGCCCACAGATTCCACACATCTCAAATCTGGACGTCAATTCCTGTCTATCCAATTGCAGTTTCCCTACAAACTCAGCTTGTCCGTGAGCATTCTGCCACTTGCATGGGCTGCTGGATGTCCTCCAAGGCTGTTTCTAATGTTGCTTCCACTTCTGTATTCAGATCTCTCACCTCTGCTAACCTGTTCAAATGTTGGTAATGAAAAAATATTTCCTTAGGTAAGGGTCTGCCTGGTACCCAGAAGCTGTTTTCAAGCAAAATTACTAAAAATACAGATGGTCCCTGGCATACTATGGTACAATTTTTCGACTTTACAATGGTTGAAAAGTGATAGGCATTCAGTACAAACCACATTTCAAATTTTTAATTTTGATCCTTTTCCAGGCTAATGATATGAGTACCATACTCTCTCTCAATGCCTGGCAGCGGTGGTGAGCACAGCTTCCAGTCAGCCCCGCCATCTCAGGGGTAAACAACAAATACTCTATAGTGTACTGTGTTGCCAAGTGATTCTGCTCAACTGTAGGCTATTGGAAATGTTCTGAGCACATTTGAGGTAGTCTAGGCTAAGCTATGATGTGTGGCAGGTGAGGTATATTAAATGCATTTTTGGCTTAAGATATTTTCAACTTTATTGGTACACAAACCCACCATAAGTCAAGGCACATCTGTACAGAAATCTTTGACTGGAAAATCCCCTAATCATTCTCTTAACTTTTTTTTTCTTTTCAATCAAGCCATCATCAACAAGGCTCCTAGAAAGGTATTGAGATATTTACTATGTGTCTGGCCCTTTGCTAGAACTTTTCACATATATTATCTAAATTAATTTAAAAATGTTATAAGACACACATTGTTGTTATTCTGGGATATAGGATGCTGAGGTCCAGAAGGTGAATGGTATTCCAAAGGCAGAATTAGAGAATAACCTGGGATTTGAATTCGTGTAATTTGCAGTCTTATGATTAGAAAAGATACTAAAGAGTCTCTAATTCCTTCATTTCAAATATAGGGAAATAGAAGCCTAAAGCACTCCAGTGATTTGTCTACATCCAAATGCTGGGGAGCGGCTAAGACTTCTAAATCTATTATGTCTGTTTTTTTAAAAAACAATAAATGTCATTATTCCTACACCCTTGCACTATGTCTGAATTGATTCCTAGTTAACAGTGACCAGTAGGGCAGCTTCTGTTTGGAGGCTGCCTATCAAAATACTCTCAGCTTCCACCTGAAAGCTGATGTCACATCAACTAGCTATCTTCCTAAAATGATCAAACCACGCTTTGCCTTTGCTAAACACTTTTTCTCTTAAAGTCTTCCCAAAACCTGTTTAGCAAAGGCAAAAAGGCTCTGACAAAATTTCTCCTAGTTCAAAGGTATGAATTCACTACATAAGTGCAATTCAAAGTTTTCGCTACCACAACAATCAGCTTCTCATATTTCCTTGCTATCTTTGCTTTTATTGTCTGAACCCAAATCAGCTTGGCTCAGCACTGGCAACAAAGTCATATTTAACTGCTGTAAATATGTTTTCCTCACTATCAGGCATCTTTATTTACTCTAAGAAAGGCAATAAACTAGTGTGGGTTAGGAGTCACCTACATACTGAAAATGAAATGGAAAAACATTCCCGCCAAGAAAATAAAATATCTTTGAAAGGTGACACACCACGTTACTTTTGTTAATCCCTAGTTGGGGACCTTGTAAACACACAGCTAGAGTCCGCTGCAGTAAATACCTATGATGATACGTATCTAAGTGAGTGGGTATAAAAGGAAAAGAGAAAATATTTTCCCCCTAAAGAACAATAACATACAATCTTGTAAGCCAGTTAGCAAAGCACTCTGGAGAGACCTCACCTGCTGGAGAGATATGCAATTTGTGGGAAGCCACTAATTGCAACTTATAGAACGTGGTTTTAAATCTTTCCAGAAAGTGCCTTGCTTATTCAAAATGAGGCATTTAAAGGCTGCAAAGCTGCCAAAAGCTCTTGCCCATGGTGACTGGCATTTTCCTGTCCCAGAGAGAGAGTAGGTCTAACATCTTATAATAATGATTGGACTCAAGTGTCCCATGGGGAGAGTGGAGATGTTGGCCAATACTAAAAAGTAAAATGTAAAAAAAGAAAGCTACCATTTGCTTGAGGACAATCTGATTTCAGGATATATACATATATACATATATATATGCCCACACATACACACATATATATACATGCACATACATATATACACAGACATATATACATATATGTATATATATATATATCTGTCTATATATATGACTATCTGATTTCAGGCTCTCTCTATATATATATATATCTATAGATAGATAGATAGATAGATAGATAGATAGATAGATTATACTTAATAGGTTTTACCTTCAGCAGGAAGGCTCTGCTAGATATCTTCTAGGAAAAAAAAAGTTTTTAAAAAAATCAGTTCCAAACCACTTACTAACCAGAACACTGCCTACTTTCTAGAAGTCAGTTAATGCACAGTTTTTGAATGATGAATATAGTTTTCATTAACTGAGAACATATCACACCCCTGGCATTCAGGTCAAGTCTATCCCCTGCTGTTTACCATACAGCCCTGCTGGGCTTTCTTGAGTGTTTCAGGTCTTTTCTCATGCTGTATTCTTTTCCTTCCTGCTCTCTCCCAAAAGCTTCTCTGTCTAGCTATCTACTCCTTATTCTTCCACACTCAGTCAAAATGTTTAGCAACAGGTAAAGAGTTATAAATTAGGGATTGCCTACCGTGGAGGCTGAACATTTCCCTTGAACTTGTATGTGGTGACAGTTTCCTTCCATGAAACTCAAGTCTATGTAGATGTCATGTTATGCATCCCTACAGGATGCTTCACTTTTTCTTTCATGTCACTGGGGACAATTGTGATTGCTTATCAAAGCCTTTTGGTAGGAGCGCTAGAGTGGGAGAACATGCTGATCTTGCTTCCTTTTACCTTCTGTGTCCTCTTCCTTTGGTCCAGTTCCTGTAAGGGCACATAAACATTTGAGGAATGAATGACTCTTCAGTGAATTCTCATTAATACTGTAAGATAGGAATCATTACCCTTAATATACACATAACAACATTGACGAAGATCAGAGAAGAAACTTCTCTGGGATTCTTGATGTAATAAATAATAGAGCTAGTTTGCAAAGCCATGTCTACCTTTCTCTAAAATCCATAACTTTCCACCCTATGCTGCTTTGCCTTATGCTTTAAAAGGAACTCTTACCACATGAACTTAGGATATAAAAGTGAAAATAGTACCAGCAAATGCAAAAAAAAAAAATGCAAGTGAAATTTACATGTGCAATGAATGGTTAGGAGATGGCCAGCAGTTTTAGTGTGTTTAAATTGCCTTTTTTTTTTTTTTTTTTGCCTTGGTGCCTCATGGATATTAGCTCAGAAACCAGCTGTTCCTAAATATATCTCATGGTTAGTTAAAAGGAAGTTAGGAGGCTGAGAATGAAGTGAAGCCAACCTGTGTTTTCCTACCCCGGCACAGAGTTTGAAATCTGTAGGAGTGGCTTCACTAGTCAAGTCAGGACTGAAACATACCACAAGGGAGAGGGCAGTCACTTACTCTGACTCTGATGGGAAAAAATAATCCCTATAACCAATCTCTACTCACCATTTAGTTTGGTCTGTGACTACTTCAACCAGAGGTAATAAGATTATAGCCATGTGGAACGCTTTCAGAAGATGATATCGTTTGAAAGGCATATAATTGGTGGTCTTATTGGAATACTGCATCGAGCTAACTTTTATAAATGTGCAGAATGCCTGAGAAAAGCTGAAACTCTATTGAATGATTTGGAGAAGGCAGACATTGCCAATTTCCACACTACGGTGCTTCTGAGTAGATTATGTGGAGACTGGTGCCCATAGCTTGAATCAAGGGCTACTTAGACTTTGTGAGAGAGGTTCACAGTTTCAACTGGGTGATGGTTCCTCTTGGAACTAAAAATGACAGAAATTATTGAAATTATCATTGTCAAACATCTCACCAAGCTGTCAACCTCATTAAATAAGTATTTATTTATTTATTTATTTATTTATTTATTTAAAGCCCAATTATGAACAAGTTTGTAAGTGAGAAAGGGTGGAGCTGCTCAAGAAGTCTATTTTTCGTATAGACCAGATAGACCAGACCTTAAGCCAAAAAATATATAAAGCTCCTAAATGTAAACCAGGCTTTGCATTCATTTGGCACATTTAAATGTGAACCCTCAAATACAGTGTCACCCTAAGGTATATAAAGTATGACCCAGTGGTGGCTTGAGCGCTGCTTGAGTAAGGGGAGGACTCCAAGAGGACTTGTTGAGCTAAAGGTGAGAGGAGAAGCCAGGCACGGTGGCACACCCCAGTAGTCTCAGCTACCAGAGGCTCAAGTGGGAAGATCACTTGAGCCTAGAAGTTCAAGTACAGCCTGGGCATCATAGTGAGACTCCACCTGTAAAAAAAATAATTGAGGTGATGGGTAAAAGAGGAAATTCACAAGGCTGAAAAACTGGCATAAAATTATGGGAGGAGCATAAACTTCATGGCCAGGAACTAATTGTTTTCACAGATTAAATAAACACAAATTGGGTGCTCCAGTGGGGCAATCTGTTAGTGTGTGGTACTTATACATAAATACACATGAAATATTTTTATAAGTCATTTTAGGAACAGTGCTAAATCCCAGGAATAGGAAAAAGAATCATACAAGGTAATTAATAAATTATTTTTTGATATGGTTTGGCTGTGTCCCCACTCAAATCTCATCTTAAATTCCCACCTGTTGTGGGAGGGCCCCAGTAAAAGGTAATTGAATCATGGGTACAGGTCTTTCCCATGCTGTTCTCCCAATAGTGAATAAGACTCATGAGATCTGATCATTTTAAAAAGGGGAGTTTCCCTGCACAAGCTCTCTTCTCTTGTCTGCTGCCATGTGAGACATGCCTTTCACCTTCTGCCATGATTGTGAGGCCTCTTCAGCCATGTGGAACTGTAAGTCCAATAAACCTCTTTCTTTTGTAAATTGCCCAGTCATGGGTATGTCTGTATCACCAGTGTGAGAACACACTAATACATTTTTCTTTACAGTGATTTCTTAGTTTAATGAAGGAATGAGACATGTGGACAGATATTTACCTTAGTAGACAGAAATTCACAAGATACAATGGGCACACAGCACAGAAAGAACTACACACTCAAACACTGAAGAATTTCTAAAGTAAGTTATGCAAGCAAGTGATCCTTGAGGAATATTTTCCAGAATGCTAGTTATGTAATACATTAGGACAGGCCAATACTAGAAAGGAGGAAAATCTCCAGAATGCTACTGTAGCAATTCAGGCTCCAGTGGGATATGGCCTAAAGAAATAATATTTGGTATTAGAAGCTGATTTTATGAGTATTCAAGAAGAAATTTGCTTTCCCGTTCATTCTCTTGTATGGCTCACATTGTGTTTGTGTGTGTGTGTGTGTGTGTGTGTGTGTGCTGTGTGTGTATATACTCAAACTTCATCAATCCACACTCATTCAATAACTAGTTATCTATTTATTAATCATTTATTGTGTCCCAGGAACTGAGCTAAGAACTGCTGGAACAAAATGGATGGCATAAGAGCCCTATCCAATAGGTACCACTAATTGAATGACCTCTTTGTATCTATCTAAAGACTTAGCCTAAGTTAAGCAAAGCCTGACACTATGTAATCTCTTATATTATGGCATCATGTTGTGGGAATAATGAGTTGAAGTAAAAAGAGCATGGTCTAGCTAGACAGAGGGTCTCAAACTTGAGTGTGTATCAGAATCACCCAGAAGACTAAAACAAGGATTAGTGGACCCTGCCCCAGAATTTCTGATTCAGTAAGTCTGGGTGGAGCCTGAGATCTTTAATTCCAACATATCTTCAGGGAATGTTGGTGCTACTGGTCCAGGAATAATACTTTGAGAACCTTTGGAGATATACTAGTTTCTCATTCCTCTTTCTTTATTACTCTAGCTCAGAGACTCTATCCTTCCTTGTCAACACTAGCAGCACCAAAGGTTGAATTCTATGTGGTTCAGCTTTCTGCTTAACATGTGGAATTTTCTCTCCCCAGGACTAAGTTATAATCCGTTGGATTTCTTTGAGTTTTGTTCTTGTCCAGGGAAAGACGTTCATTAAATAGTAGCTGATGTGGCCAGGCGCAGTGGCTCACGCCTGTAATCCCAGCATTTTGGGAGGCCGAGGCGAGTGGATCACCTGAAGGCAGGAGTTCGAGACCAGCCTGGCCAACATGGCAGAACCTTGTCTCTACTAAAAAAAAAAATACAAAAATTCGCTGGGTGTGGTGGCGTGCACATATAATCCCAGCTACTTGGGAGGCTGAGTTAGAAGAATCGCTTGAACCTGGGAGGCAGAGGTTGCAGTGAGCCAAAATCGTGCCGCTGCACTCCAGCCTGAGAGACAGAGTGAGACTCCATCTCAAAAATAAAATAAAATAAAATGAAAAAAGAAAATAGTAGCTGACATAGAAAGTGTCATGATCCCCAGACTCAGGGGAAGAGACGTGGCCTCTCACGTGAGGGTGGGTGAAGTTTAGTAGCAAACTTACATGGAGCACCTCCCAGATGATACATACCTCTGCATCACGACCTGAACATCTGAACATATGTGCCTTGAGAAAGCAGTCTTTACCCAAAAGCGTGTGTCCCACAAACTCAAAAGAAGCTCTCAGTGTTTAAAATGAAAAAAGCTCAATCATGACAAGAGAAATCATATTCACTATGCAGGAAATTGAAGTTCAAGTCTTACCTATATATCTGAGAAAAAGAAAAACCTGTATTCAACCTCAGAGTAATCCCTAATGAACTACAAGAATCTCTGTGTGCCCTTTATCAGGTGACCAGCTAGCCACGCAGTCAATTACCATCACTGCAGAGCATATGAGGAAAGATGCACTACATTCGTTTTCATGCACTTTTTACATATTGAAGTCAAAACTCCAATGTGTAAACTGAAAATAAAAAAAATAATAATTAGCACAATTTCCTCCAGGATTATTTGGCTTGCAAAAATGAAAATGTAGTTTTATTTTAAGTGATTTTGGGTGTTCTCCCTATTGAAGTCTGGCTACATGTAGTAGAATTTATCTCATTCGTATATGGGGAAAATTAAGCACTATTTCAGCATATGTCTAAGGACCACTTTGCTGCGTGTACAGAGACCCAGGGCACTGGGGAGAAGACATGTTGCATTTAGCCAAGCTTTGATAAAGTAGGATAAGATCTGGGAGGACCTTGCACAAGCAAGGTTTCCACGTTAAAAGAGTGCGAATACACAGATTGCTATCAAAATTACGCATCTCTAGCCCAGCGCCTGGCACATTAAAAGCACTCCATAAATACTTTTGATTTGGAATTTAGTAGAGAAAAAAAGAGCCAAGATTTGTTGGGTTTTACTCTTGAACCTGTAACTCATTTTGTTCTGAAAACATTCCCCAGTAAAAAGGCTTGGCCATCCATATACAGCCTTGGCCATCCATATATATTTCTCTTAATTTTCCACAATATGTCCTCAGCAAGTGTAAAGTTGTAGAAAGGTGAACACCATGGTGTCCTGTAGAGGAAATAACTTAAATAGGAGGTCATTTTTCCAAGATGCATGGTGACTCTAGACATCATCAGACCTCACTGTAAAACCTTGCTTTTCCAGATGGTGAATGGATGTGAAAAGTTTTACAAGCACTTCTTTTCCAAATGTTGAAGAATTTTAATTTTTTTCTTGTTGTAAAATGTTTATGCTCCAGCCATTGAAAATAGTGCAATATGAAAACTTGCTGATCTGCTTTTTTGTCTAGAGAAAGAAAACAATTTGTTTGGCACAAGTCATTGATTTTCCAGTAATTTGAGCAATAAAGGGACTAAATTCTTAGAAAAAATACCAAATCCAACCCCACCTGCCTGATGTTTTCAAAAGATAGTGCATACTCAGCTCAGAGTCCAGAAACATTTATAATTTGCAGTTCTTAATAAACTGATGGAAAGGCAAAGATGTTAATAATTTCTACAGTTTACAAGCTAAAGGTATACTCATAAATTCCTGAGTAATTATGAACAAAATATTTAAACTCTTGGCCTCAACTTATTCAGTGATAATGTAAGCATACCAAACTACCTACTTCTCCAAATATGTATTAATAAGTAATAGTAAAAATGATAATAATTACTCCTTTTTGAATGCTGGTGTTTTCTACATGTCAGGCATTATGCTAAAACCTTTACTTGAATTATCTCATTTTGTTCTTATCACAAACCTAAAACATGTTCTATGATGTCATTTTACAGATAGTGAAAACCAAGGTTATTTAGAGGATAAGCAACTTTCCCGAGTGAACAAAAACAGACCTAGGATAACTTCAAGTCTACCTAACTATAAAACCAGCGTCCACAAACATTTGTCAAAATTATAAATAGGCTCTCAGATTAAATATTATTATTTTCCCCTTTAAAAGACATAGATGGGCATACACTAAGCTATGAAGTAAATTATAGATAATAGACAGATAGATGATTGACAGATAGACAGATAGATAGATAGATAGATAGATGATAGATAGATACATAGAGATACATAGATCACACACATACTTGTTTCTTTCCAATTCCAACAGCCCACTCTGTTTTTTCCATGACTCTGAATAGATTATTTCTGTTACTTTGGATAGGTGGGTTGATTTCATAAAACAAAAAATAGAAATAAAATCTTTTATCACCTTTAGATATAAATGACTTGTTTTTGTAATTAATATATCTACTTAAATAACAAAAATTCAAACTTGTTCCACAGTTAAAACTTCTTTCTTCTCAGTTCCAGAAGTAGATTCCGATTCAGGGGCCTAATGCTCACACACTTTGGTGTAGAACCCATTTTTTGAAAAGGGATGCAAATTTTGAAATATAAAATTAGATACAAAAGTGAATATTTAGTGTGATGTCAGCAAGAGGGTAGATTAGGAAGCTCCAGTTCATAGAAGGCAGTGGTACTCACTGGAGTATATGAAAACCACAGAGGCACTTTGGACCATTGAACATCTAGAGTCAAGAGATTACAGACCAAGGAATGCAATAGAACATTTAGAACCCCCTAGAAAAAGCTAGAGTGAGATATTTTGGGAAATTAAGACACTTAAAAGAAGCCTGGAAACACACAGAGACAGACACACACACAGAGGCCCAGACAGAATGCATACCCAGAAAAGATCTGCAAAGACATTAAGACTTCAACCCAGGCTAATGTCAAGGATAGGTGGGCCCACTAAGTAGTAACAGTCTTCCACATCAGTTTGCAAAGATGGGGAGAGGTGTGTACTTTTCCAAATGCCCAATTTTTAACAACAACAACAAAAAAATAAGGCATAAAATGAAATCGGGAAATATGACCCATGTAGAGGAACAACATAAATGTTGTTATATATGTATATATAAATATATACACATATTTTTATATATATATACACACATGCAATGGAATACTATTTAGCCACAAAAAAGAATGCAATTATGTTATTTTCAGCAATATAGATGAAACTTGAGGTCATTATGTTAAATGAAACAATCCAGGGACAGGAAAGACAAATACCACATGTTCTCATATGTGGGAGGTAAGAAAGTAGAACTTGACCAGGTGCAGTGGCTCACGCCTGTAATCCCAGCACTTTGGGAGGCAGAGGTGGGTGGATCACTTGAGGTCAGGAGTTTGAGACCAGCCTGACTAACATGGTGAAACTCCATCTCCACTAAAAATACAAAATTACCCAGGCCTGCTGGCGCATGCCTGTAACCCTCGCTACTTGGGAGGCTGAGGCAGGAGAATCACTTGAACCCAGGAGGCAGAGTTTGCAGTGAGCCGAGATCTTGCCATTGCACTTCAGCCTGGGCGACAGAGAGAGACTCCATCTCAAAAAAAAAAAAAAAAATTTTCATGAAAGTGATTAATAAAATGCCAGATACCAGAGCATGGGAAGGGTGTGGGTGGGAGGCAGGATGAAAAGAAATTATTTAATGAGCATAAACATACAGTTAAAATAAATAAACTCTAATGTTTGATAGCAGAGCAGGGTGACTATAGTTAGCAACAGTGCATTGTATATTTTAAAGTAGCTAGAAGAGAGGGCTCGAAATGTTCCCAACACACAAAAGTGATAAATACTCAAGGCAATGGACACTCCCAATACCCTGACTTGATCATTACACATTCTATGCGTGTAAGAAATGTACCCACATATACCCCATAAACATGTAAAATATTATGTATCAATTTAAAAAAGGATGATTCCAAGTTAGTAACTTAGCTTCATACTTTAGGATACCATAAAAAGAATAAACTAAACCTGAAGCTAGCAGAAGCAAATAAATAATAGAAGTTAGAGCAACAGTGTGGAAGTTCTTCAAAAAATTAAAAAATAGAATTACCATATGATTCAGCAATTCCAGTTCTAAGTATATAACCAAAAGAATTGAAAGTAGGGTCTCAGCAACGTATTTGTACACCAACGTTAGTAACTGCATTATTCACAAAACCTAAAACATGAAAGCAACCCAAGTGTCCATCAACAGATGAATAGATAAGCCAAATATGACATATGCATTCAATGAAATATTCTGCTCTAAAAAGGAAGGAAATTTTGGCATATACTACTATGTGGATGAAGCTTGAGGATATTAAACCAATGAAATAAACCAGTCACAAAAGATAAATACTGTATGATTCTAATTAACCCCGAAATAGTGTCTTCATCCCAATACTTGCAAATGATCAGAGAGAGCAAAGAATTGACAGGGTTACCACTGGATGCTGAGGCCTAAGTAAAACCTGGAATACATAGTTCACTCATCCCAGCCATCCTGTGATTTCTTGCATACAACACTTCGGTGGCCTTCACCACACTTTGTCAGGGTAGAGAGGCAATCATCTCTATTTGTGTAACTCCTGTTCCACCCTCCACAGGCCAAAGGGGAACAACTAAGACAGGGAGAAATCTTTTCTTAAAATAGATTCTGTCCACTCCAAGTACTAAATGTTAGAAAAAGTAAATACTTGATGTAGTATTCATATCTTAAAATTGGCTAGTTACCATGAATACTGCAAAATTTTAAAAATAGAAAAATCAAAATCAAGTATTTATGACGTTTCCTTAAAGGACCATCTCTCTCATAGCAGAGATCAACCAATATTGGTTGCTTAAGATTACAAATATGTGTATAAAAGGGTCAAAGCTATGAAAAGAGTAGTTTCTCAGTAAATTTAAAGCAGCAATGAAATACAAAATTAGAATAGATACAGCATCCTATATTATCAAACACATTCAAGCCAATTAGTTCATAACATCTGTTGATATTTATCCACAATAGTCTTAAAAAATCACTTTCCTGTATCAATGCTTGCTACCTCTAATGTTTACAACAAATCAGCAAGCTAGGTATTATTTTGCCTATTTCACAGATGCAGAAATTGAACAATAGGAAGATTCAACGCAATGTAGTCAGGATAAGAATGAATGAGAAGAGGCCCAGTCCTTAGGAGGAATTGTAACCAAGTTTCATCTGTAGATCTCCTAGTGATCCTCCAGCCTTGAATTTGTTTTAAGATCTATCTGAGTTACTACTTCCCTAAGAGTTTCTCAGAAGCAAATCCAAATCTTCCCTTAAGTAAGGTATTTACTTAAAGATATTCAAATTATTTCTACAAATAACTATACAGAGTTAAAGATTTCCAGGTAACAGAGAAACCAAAGACATCATGAGCAAGAACCAACAAAAAAGAGAAGCTGACCCACAAAATATTTAGATTTTGTGTGATCAGTCTTTAAAGTAAGTGACCGTACTATGTGCAGAGAAACAAAGATAAGCTTGAAAATGTAACAGCAAACAAAAAATGATAAAATATAATATAGCACATCATAAACTAAAGAATGAAACTAAACTTCTAAGCCTAAGGTACAATAATCAAAATCAATTACTCATACAAATAGCCATAAGGAAATTAGATTACAAATAGCCATAAGGAAAATTTTAAACTAGAAGATAACTCAGAAGAAATCATCTAGAATATAGCATAAAAAGGACACAAAGGTGGAAAAATTAGAATAGTATGAAAAGATAGAGTAGATTCCATGAGATCTAGCCTTTACTTGAAAAATTGTGGTCCCAGAAGAACAGAAAGTTAAAAATGAGGCAATATTTGAAGAGATAACAGCTCAGAGTTTTCCTTAACAAAGCAAAAGCTTCAACCCACAGATTCAAGAAACTCAGTGGTAACCAACAGGATAAATAAAAATAGATATTCAGCTAAATACATCACAGTGAAACTGCTGAATATCAAGTCAAAGAGAAAATCTTAAAAGCAGCAGAAATTTTTTTTAAAAAGACATTACTTTTATTGAAACCATAGAATTACAACTGCTATCTCAAAAGCAACAATAGCTGGAAAACAATGGAATGACATTTTCAAGGAAACAAAAGAAAATAATTGCTAAATTACTAGATCTAGGAAAATGCGGCTTAAAAATGAAGTTGAAATAAAGACATTTTCAGACAAACAATAATACAAGACTGCAGCAGACTGTACTAGACAATTAAGACAGGAGCCTTTGACATTAAAAAAAGTAATCCTGTTAAAAGACATGGGTTGATGGAAGAGATAAAGAGCAAAGGAAGATAAATTGGGATGGGAGTAATTCCAAATGCAAATCAAACAATAATGTTTTAGTTATATATGATTTTCTTTTCTATTTCTCTGATTACTAATAAGAATGAACATTTTTTTTCCTGTGTTCATCACCATTCCTGACGCTCCTTGAAGAAATGCCTACTCCTGACCTTAGCCTTCTTTTCGATTTGGTCATTTGTCTTTTTGTGATTTATTTGTTAGTTATTTATTTCATATAAATTATATCATTTTTAATTATTTTTGCTGTGTTTTTATCTTAAAAGTTTTTATTTTTTATGAAGTTAAATGTATCAGTTTCCCTTTAGAGATATAACTTTTACTTTAATGTTTAAGGAAACTTTTATATCTCAAGACTGAAAAGTAAAACTCAATGATGGTTTGATTTGCAACATTAGAAAAGAGGGGTTGGAGATGGACTCTCAGTTGACAGCTTGTATAAGTGGATGGATCGTAAATCTACCCACTGAGAAAAAGGACACTACAACAGTAATAGGTTTTAGGGAAGGGGAGGAAGATTACAAATTTATTCTTGGCCACATTCAGTTTGAAATACCTTTGAGTCTTCTATGATTAATATATCAAGAGGGAAAATGATTACATGGATCTGGTGCCTCTAGGAGGTTTCAGAGATGGAGATGTTATTTATTAATTATTTGTATGACAGGGGAAAAATAAAGCCATGAGTGTAAATGAGCTCACCTAAAATGAGCAGAGCAGTGGTTCTTAACTAAGGGGGATTCAAATGTCCCGCGGAACATTTGACAATGTGTGTAGACTTTTTTTGTTGTCACAACTTGGAGGGATGAGAGGGGAGTGCCTCTACCAGATAGAGGTCAGGGATTCTGCTAAGCAACCTGCAATACACAGGACAGCTACCATCATGAACCCCACTTCATAACAAGAAATTGTCCATCCCACAACATCAGTAGCGACACAGTTGAAAAAGAGAGAACCGAAGAATCATCTGGGTGTTAGGTTTCTGTGCTCCAGGTTGGCTAACTGAGAGGTGAGAGAGCAGAGAGAAGAGGGCACAGGCCTGTTTTGAGCAGCATTTGGTGGCTGTGCAGAAGATGGCACATTTTCAAATGACATTGAGGAGGAGCAATTACTAATTTAGGAGGAAAACCAGGAGTGTTAAGTCATGGAAACCAGAAGCCAAAGAGAGAAAGTGATCAGGGATGTCAAATTCTAGTGAGTTTATTCAAGTTAGGAATAAAAACTATCAATCAGACAGAGATCATGTAAATGAAGGTTTTAATGGCCTTACCAAGAGCTGTTTCAGTGGAGTGATAAGGGCAAGAAGGGAGCAAAGTCAGATCAGAAGGTGTTGAGGATTGAGTGGGAGATACAGAAATGAAATTAGCAAGAATAAGTAGCTCTTTCAAGATATTTGACTGTGAATGAAAGAAGAAACAGAGGTGTGAAGTGGAGTGAGATTTCTTTTCTTTTCTTTCTTTTTTTTTTTTTTTTTTGAGGAGAGATTGAAGAATACTTAAAAGCCAATGGACAAAAATAACAATCGCTGGCAAGGATGCAGAGAAAAGGGAACTCTTGTACACTGTTGTGTAATGTAAATCAGTACAGCCATTGGAAAACCATATAGAGTTTCTTCAAGAAATGAAAAAATAGAACTACCACAAAGTCCAGTAATCCCATCACTGGGAATTGATCCAAAGGAAAGGAAATCAATATATCACAGGGATGCCTGCACTTCCTTGTTTATTGCAGCACTATTCACAATAGTCAGGATAGGGAATCAGCCTGTGTCCATCCATGGATGAATAGATAAAATGTGAGTTGTATGCACAATGGAATAAAATTCATCCATTAAAAAGATGAAATCTTGTTATTTGCAGCAACATAGATGGAACTGGAGGTCACTATGTTAAGTGAAATACACCAGGCACAGAAAGACAAATATCACATGTCCTTACTCATAATGTGGGAGCCAAAAAGTTGATCTCATGGAGGTAGAGAGGAAAATGATAGTTACCAGAGACTGTGGTAGGAGAGATGGATGTGGTGAGAGGGATGAGGCAAGGTTTGTTAACGGGTACAAAAATACAATTTGATGGAAGGGATATGTTCTAGTATTCAATAGCACAGTAGGGTGACTCTAATTAACAACATATTTTATATTTTAAAATAGCTAGAAAAGAAGACTTCAAATGTTCTTAACACAAAGAAATGGTAAATGTTTGAGGTGATGGCTATCCTAAATACTCCAATTGATCATTACACATTGTATGCATGTATCAAAACACGGCATGTACCCCATAATATGTACAAATATTATGTATTGATACAAATCATAAAAATTAAAAAATTTAAATAGAAGCAGGGCTAGCCAGGTGCCACCATGCTTGAGAGGTCAACTGTAGGTACCCTGGCCAGTGACCCCAGCTAAGGCCATCCCCATTGAGACATCAGCCATGTGAGCAGAGCCATGGCAGACCTCCCAGCCTGACCATCTGCCTGCTGAATTCCATGGAGTGACCTTAGTCAAAAGAGGTGGAAAAGAAGACTTGGCCAACCAAAAGGAGCTTGAATTTCTGACCACAGAATTCCTGACCATAAAATTATGAGCTCTAATAAAATGTTGTTTTTAAAGGCAAACAAACAATGACAAAGGCCAATGGAGTAGATCCAAATGAGGGAGAATGAGAGAAATGTACTAGAGAGATCCTGACAGTGTATGGATGTGGAGGATGGGAGAATTCAAGGGCCAGAAGGAAAAGATGACTTTAGATAGGAGGAGAAATGGCTCTGCCAGTGTAATAGGGAGACAGAAGATGGAATGTGTTATGTGTAGGTGGATGTGCATGTAGGTTTAGGATCAATACTTCCAATCTAACAGCTTCTACTTTTAATCTAAAGTAGGAGGCAAGTTCAACTGCTGAGAATTGGGAAAGAAGTGTGAAACGAGATTGTACAGAGTGGAGATAGTTTTAAATATGCCTTGTGTTTGGCAGAATAGTCAGTGATAAAAGAAAGGTAACAAGATAACACGATCATCCATCTCTCTGTCTCATTTCAGTCACCATCTCTCCCTCACTCTCTCCCATTTCCTCTATCCCTTTCTTTCTCCCTCCTTCCCTTTTCCCTCTCCCTCTCTGTCTCACCTCTCAACCAACCTGGAGCACAAATGCCTAACAGCCAGGTGATTCTTGAGTTCTCTCTTAAACATCAAGTGTTAATAGATTTTTCATCCCACACAGGACATAGTTACACAGAAGACATTTCAGTAGAACATTTATTCTCTGATTTTTCTGCCTTAGGACCGCATCTTTACATTTTAAGTTTCTAACTTACTATACAGTCATCAGAAATATGTTCAAATGAATCCTATATAAACTCACTATTTTAGACCATTGCTACTCCATAGAGTACCTAAAATGAATGATAACCTAACACAATAGATCTCTGCTTATTTCTGCTCCTCAGCAACCAACGCTATCTTCCTATGGCTGTCACAAGTGGTAGGCTTAGTGTAGTCAGATTCACTTCAATTCTGATTCCTTTAATTCTAATTTGTGTGAAAGAAATTTGAGAAACTTACTTAAATTCTCCAAGACATTGTTGACTAATCATTAAATGGACATTGTGGTAACTGTCTTTCATAGGCATTGTGAGTATTAACTACCTATGTACTTAAAGTGATCATAATTTCTGATTCAAGCTAATTGTCCTGGCATAATTATTAACAATGTCTTCCTTCTGTTCTTTTTTTTGTGCTTTTTATTCTTTAACTTTTATTTTAAGTTCGGGGTACATGTGCAGGTTTGTTACACAGGTAAACTTGTGTTGTCATGGGGGTTTGTTACACCGATTACTTCATCACTCAGGTATTAAGCCTGGTACCCGTTAGTTATTCTTCCTGATCCTCTCCCTCCTCCCACCCCCCACCCTCTGGCAGGCTCCAGTATGTGTTGTTCCCCTCTATGTGTCTTAAAATTGCCCAGATTTAAATAGCAAGTTATATGGTTACCCCTTAGGGCCACCAGTGTGTTTGTAAATGTTTAAAAACTAGTTCTCCAGAGAGATAAAAAAATGATTTGCAGAATTTGTGTAAATTTCCATGGTGTAAATATTCCCTCTGTGGCCAATGTGTTTCGCTGAAAAGATTCCTGAAAATTTAATAATTGGCTTCTCTGAGCTAATAAGAGCTGGCTCTAGCACCATTGAAAGTGGCTCTCAAAATTAGCTGCACATTGAAATGACTTATGTAGCTTTAAATATGTTGGATTCCACCTGTATGGGTCTGCAGTTAGCCCTGGCATCAGGATCTGTAAAATTCCCCTGGTGATTCTGCTATGCAGCTAATCTTAAGGACCCTTGCCCTATACACCCAGCCTATGGTAAGTGATCAATAAGAGGTGGCCATTTCCATCGGATAGGCTCTTCTTGTGACAATTTTCTCTTGAATGACTTCATCTCTTTTCTCTCTGGCTTTAATGTAAATGTTAATAAGTAAATTTGGGAAACTATTAAAACCAGAATTCTGAAAGACTTCTTGATTCAGATCTTTCTTCACAGATCACTCCCCACTAGAAAATAAATGTGTTCTTCTGTCAACCTGTGTGCTAGTCTCCTACTCAATTTTCACCACCTTTTCTATTTTTACTTCGTAGCTTTACCCATCCTGAAACTCTCTCCTTGAGAGTCTCATGTGATATGAAAGCGGGAAACGCAAAGTGTGGAGGTCACCCAAATGGATAGCAGGGTCACGACGTGGACGAGGCACACGAGAATGTCCATGCCATGAGCTACTGAGGATAAGAAGAAAGCAGGAATTCAATCATAGGCAGGAAATGGCAAACCACCCCCAAGGGACAGGAACAACTTGAAATTGATCAGGTATGGATTTGATATTGAAAGAGGTCTAATCCAGTTGTTAAAACATGGCCACAGAGTCTGCAGGCAAGCATGCTATTCTAAGAGACGGGAGATGGCAATCACTGTTTTTCTGGCCAGTCTATTGCAAGGGTGAAGGAGTATCACACAAGAAGTCTAAAATATAAGATTTTTATTTTCAAGTACTTAAAACTCTCTTCTTTCATTGTAGAGATAGATATTTGATGATGGTAAATTAGTCCCTGAAAGTCCCTTAAGTTCCTTAAGCTTTATAAATTACTTTTCTAGTCAAGCAGTAGTTCCTATACTGTGTTCTAGATAAGGTTAGCTCACAGGTGGCAAGCTGTGCTATGTCAGTCTCCCGAACAAAGAGGAATGTTGAGTGTCTATATCCCTTCCTAAAAGTCCTAATGTTGACTTCTGTCACATGCACATTCACATTTTATTATGAGACCTACGTCATAGTAATTGAGATATTGTTAAAACTTGTTAAAAGACTCAGCTCTAGATTATCAACACAGCTTTGCAAGTATGTTGATAAACCAAAGATATAAATTCTTCTTGAGAATACCTTCTGCAAGACTGACAAGGGAGCCTGGTTTATATCAAAATGGGCATTATAGGAAAGAACAAGACAAGAAAATGGCATTTAGCATTTATCAGAATTTGGTGTTTCAATTTATGAATTATATAATTCAGTTTCAACACAAGTGGAGTAAGAATTATTGTTCCCAATGTACAGATAAAGAAGTTGAGGTTATGCATAGAGTAATCGATAGGACCAAGATGAGAACCTAAGCCCCCTGTTCTCTGTCAATGATACATCATGACTTCATGTTGCCCCAATTAAATGAACAAATAAGGCTTTTGAGGAAGAGGCAATTCCAGCTATGGAAAGATTAAATCCAGAGCTTGAAAATTGAGTATACATTCAGTCTTCTGCTACTTTTCCTTCACCATGCTGAAATCTGCAGGGGACAAAGAGATTGCTAGTATGATCTTCACTCTCAAGGAACAAATGTTGGTTTAAAATGAGTCAGAGGACAATATAAGATCATCAAAACAAGTTCTGAAATGTGTGGCACAGATGCAAGGAACTTTGGGACTCTGGAAAGGAGAAAGAGGTCAGTGTGGCCCGAAGGCCTTGAGATGGGATTTGTTGGAGGAAGTAGGAGTAAGACAGGTTTTGGAACTAAGAAATATTTAGACAGCTGGAGGAAAGCAGGCCAGGAGAGCTGCTCCTCAGCTAAGCAGATTTGTAATATAGCAGATCTTGTTCAATCAGCAGATGATGAGATTAGGTTATTATTTCCTTCCTTCCAGGGGAAATTTATGGAAAGATGTCCTCCTGCAACTACTCAAAACGCAACATGCTGCCCAGGTCCTGCTCAGACCACTGACAACTCAGAAGTTAATACTCAGAGTGGAAAGGTGAGTAAAGGCTGTTTGATGACCACCCCATGAAAAGAGTCAGAATTACATCCCTCTTGATTCCTGTTTCTTTCTGAACAACATAAATGTAATGTTAGCCAAGCTAATACATGCTGTTTTGTGGTATATAATGGGTTTTCTGTAGCCAGATGTGGTGCTGATTATTATTTTTTTTTTCTGCAAACCTGTGTTACTTTCAGTGTAGCTAAGTGTAGTACATGAGCAAAGGCTTTCAAGTCAGACAGAATTAATCATCTCTGTCACTGAATTTGAGCTCATGGTCTGCTGGACAACTGTGCTGAGTGGAAAGGAAGCCTCTGATGGCTAAGTCACTTGTCCAACCTCAGACAGTGGCAGATCCGGGATTCAGACAGCTAGACTCCAAATGTGTTTCCTTTAACCACTTTTCTACCTTTTCAACTTGATTCCACACATCACCACTGGGAAAGCTTAGGTGAGTAAGTCATGTGGGCTTTGGTTTTTTCATCTGTACGATGGATAGACTGAGACCTTCTTCCCCCATGCCTCTGAGGATGACATAAAAAAACCCACAAAATTCCTAGTCCATGTACTTGCTCACAGATATTTACTGAGTGAGCATCTGATTTCCATCCCATTGTCACCTTCTCCCTAGCTGTCCAGACACCCTGCTTGCCTGGCCAATGCCATCAAAGAATGGAACCTGCTTTTGTTCCACACTCCATAGCCAGAAAAAAGAGAGAGTTGTTCTGGCATGTTATTGTTTGATTTTATTTTACCTCAGGGGTTAAAAATAATGACTATCAATTATAGCAACATCAGGTAGAGGGTTTGGTATACATTTCCAATGAGCTCAGATTTCTCTCAAATTCTCATACTTTTAAGATTTATTTTTAAATGTGAGCATTGAAACTTAACCAATCCTTTAGACTCTTACTCAACAAGGGATTCTAAAGAAAATTTCTCAGTAGGAATTAATCATTTAGTTTGAAACTACATATCTAATTTGTCTACTATGGGAAGGATATGGAAAGAGAAAACCCAATTCTTTTTATTTTTTGGAACAGCTGGGTCCCTAAACCACCAGCAGCTGCTTCACAAATTGCCTAGCCATTAAGTAATTATTTCCTCATCATAAGAGCAGCTGTGGAGATAGTCTCTCTCCCTCCCCAGTGCAACTCCCACTTCCTTCTGCCTCCTCCACCCTGTCCTGAAATGGGCAGGCCAAGAGGTGTATGGTATTGGTTTTCTTTATGTAACTGAGGACTGGGATTAAGCACTCTGATAGCTGATTATTTTTCAACAGCCCTTACCTTAAAGACAACAAAGGATGACTTGGAGTCTTGTGATGCTAGATCTTCCACGTGACATGAAATGTTGCTATCTAGGCATGTAGGCCACTTCCCTCATTTTGTTGATAAGGAACTTAATTGCAGAGAAATGGTTTATTCAAAGTCCCATTTAGCAAGTGGCAGAGCTGAGTCTTGGATTCAGGTCTTACCACTTCTGGCCCAGTGTTGTCTCCACTATCCACGACAATGGACCACAAACTTGCCTCATCTTCCTACCAGTCATCTACTATCTGGGGACTGAAGAAAAACGGGCAATGTTTTCTGTTTCATCAAAAGAAAAAGATAATGCTGAAGTTTTAGCAATTGCATATACTTTCCAAAAGTGTATAGACAATATAAAAATGCTTCATAAAACCACAAACTACACACTCAAAGATATCAGTCAATAACATCAATCTACTCCATACCCAGTCAAAGTCAAGGAAAGTTCACATTTTATGGGTAAACAAAGAGCTTTAGGGAAAGATTAAATCCTCCAAAAAATTGGCCATATTTGGAGTTCAATCAATTTTAAGTTCTGTCTCTATCCCCCCAAAATATAGTAACATATTTTGATGCTTTTACTTCCAAGTTTCCTCAGAATAGTGGCTCCTCCTCTGGAAGCATTTCACTTTGCTCTAATCCAGTGTTTCATAATGTGTGGTCCATGAAAACTTTGTGTATATTCTAAAGATCTAGGATAGGAACAGAAGGGGAGGATGGACTATTTGTTAAAAGTTCAGATTCCTGGGCCTTGCCCCAGACATACTTAATCCTAATTTCTGAAAGGTGGAGTGAGGGATGAGGTTAGAAGTAGTAATTAGCATAATTTTCCTTTTTGTATCTGCCTCTATAACTTCAGACAACCACCATGTCTTAGTCTGTTTTGAATTGCCGTGAAGGAATATCTGAGGCTGGGTAATTTATAAAGACAAGAGGTTTATTGCAGAGAAAAGGAAATACTCATACCCTGCTAGTGGGAATGTAAATTAGTTCAGCCATTGTGGAAAGCAGTTTGGAGATTTCTCAAAGAACTTAAAGTAGAACTGCCTTTTGACCCAACAATTCTGTTACTGGGTATATACCCAAAGTAATATTAATTGTTCTGCCATAAAGACACATGGACATGTATGTTTGTCTCAGCACTATTCACAATAGCAAAAACATGGAGTCAACCTACATGCCCATCAACAGTGGACTGAATAAAGAAAACATGGTACATATACACCATGGAATACTATGCCACTATTAAAAAAGAATGAGATCATGTCTTTTGCAGCAACATGGATGGAGCTGAATGCCATTATCCTAAGAAAATTCACGCAGGAACAAAAAAACCAAATACCTCATGTTCTCACTTGTAAGTGGAAGCTAAACACGGAGTACACATGTACACAAAGAAGGGAACAACAGACACCAAAGCCTGCTTGAGGGTGGAGGATAGGAGGAGGGTGTGGATCAAAAAACTACCTGTGGATGCTATGCTTATTTCCTGGATGACAAAATAATCTGTATACCAAACTCCTATGGTACGCAGTTTACCCGTGTAACAAACCTGCACATGTAGCCCCTGAGTACATGTTTCTTAACAACATAAATGTAACATTAGTCAAGCTATTGCATACGTTTCTTCAGACGTTAAGTAGTAGATAACTATTGGGAAGATGAGGCAACTTCATGGCCCATTGTCACAACACAGTGGAGAAAACACTCCACTGGGCCTTTATTTCCCAACTAAAACAAAAGTTGGGAAGAAAAACAATAAGAAGAAAGGTTTGTTTGGCTCATGGTTCTGTGGGCTCTACTAGAAGCATGGCACTGGCATCCTCCTCAGGTGAGGCCTCAGGCTGCTTCCACTCATGGCAAACGGCAGAGGAAAGCTGGCTGTGCAGAGATCACATGTTGAGAGAGGAAGCAAGACAGGGAAAAACAGTGCCAGGCTCTTTTTCACAGCTGTCTCTCATGGGAACTAACACGGTGAGAACTCAATCACTCCCTCCCCTCAGAAAGGGCATTCATCTGTTAATGGGGATCTGCTCCTAGTACCCAGACACCTTGAATTAGGCCCTCCTCCAACACTGGAATCAAACTTCAACATGAGGTTGGAGGGGGTCAAACAGCCAAACTATAGCCCAGCCTGTAGACACAAATGAGGTAACTTCAGTGCTTAAAACCCACGCTACTAGACTGCAGCTTCCACGGGTACCCTCAGAATCTTTGCATCATCCCACGTGACTCTAACTTGCCATGAATTTCAGTTATTTTGAGCATCATTGACAGCTAACAACCACTTCTCTTACAAGGTCTTTATTCTGGTCTTCACGTGCTATGCCCACTCCCACAAGCCACCGTAGATACATTTGGCCAAACCATCCCCCCCTGAGAACACCTCTGCTTTGATCAAAATACCTGCTGCTGGTGCTCTCAGAGACGTGAGAAGCTCCAGGAGTCCCAGCGGTCCTGCACTGACTTTTGCCATCACCACACTGCCGGATTCATGCTGGGATCTGCTCAAAGTGGGGAGAAGGATCCTGTCTCTAGTTTAGGGTTGCTTGTTGTCACTTGAGCTCAGGCATTTTACTCCTTGTCTCTGTTCTCACAGAGTCCGTTGTACAAATGACTTCCTCAACTTTCACCTCGCTCTTCCTTCCTCTTGGGGTCTGACTCAAGTCTGGGAACATACTGTATTATTTGCCCATAGCTCAGTCTCTGGCCCTGACACAACAGCCCAAACACCCTCCTCTAGGTCCCCTTTTTCCCACTGACAGGACTCTGTCATACAGGCACATGGGTTTTCCACAACCTCAAAATTCAGCATAAAGTCTGTGAATCCTAGTTATGGTGCCAGTGAAATATCCCCCTCCCTTCGTTTTCACTTGCAGGCATCCATTATGTTGAAAATTGCTTTGTGCCTCATATTCCCATTCCATTCACATATTCATTCCCACATAAATTTGAGAGAAATGCATGACAAAATACTAACAGGAAAGGAGAAATAAAATAGAGAAACGTAAAAGGGCAGAAACAACATTAGGGACATGAGAAAACTTTAAACAGGAACAACAGAGAAATGGGGAAATAGAACCAGAAACGCACAGTATAGACATGTGGGTAGGATAAAGCAATGAAGAAGCACAAAAAGAGATATGGAAGACACATTCGGGTAATGATAATAATATTGGCTAATATTTATTGAGCACTTATGCTGTGTCAGGCGCTACGCTATGTGCTTTACTTGCAAAATCTCCGTTAAGCACCATAATAACCCTATCAAGTAAACACTATTTGAATTTCCATTTTGTATGAGGCAGGTGAGACTTAATCAGTCTTGGAACTAACAGTCTGTGGCTTCCACATCTGTGGTAAATCTGCTACCCTAATTCCCCCAAGCACTCTCCTGTACTCTGACTACTCCAAATCCTTCTCTGGGTCACCTCCTTTGACTGCTCCGCACTTGGCCTGTTCCCCTCCCTGCTTTCACGTGATTCAGTGACTCAAAGCTGAGCACCTGGTACAGCAGAAACCCCCAGTACCTGCTCCTGGGCTGTGCTGCCATCTGCTTGAACTGGTTGAGCCTCAACAATTTTATCTATTTTGACTATGACCTGATTAGAAGTTTAGTAAATTTTCCAGTTACAGTAGTCCATGAGGATACATTCCAGGCAACCCCCCTGCAGTGGATGCCAGAAACCCCAAATAGTACTGAATCCTACGTATATTATGTTTTTTCCTGTATATGGATACCTTATAATAAAGTGTAATTTATAAATTAGCCACAGGAAGAGATTAACAACAATTAATAATAAAATAGAATAGTTGAGTTAACTAATTGAATACAAGCACTGCTGCAGTACAATGGCCGCCAGTCTGATAACCGAGATGGCTGCTAAGTGACTATACAGGCAGGTAGTGTCTACAGCACAGATACGCTGGATACATGGATGCATCACATCTCAGGCGGATAGAGAGGGACAGAGAGAGATTTCATCATGCTACTCAGAACAGTGCGTAATTGAAAACATATGAATTATTTCTTTCTGAAATTTTTCTTTTGATATTTTCAGACTGTGGCTGACTAGATAACTGAAACCACAGAAAGCGAAACCACAGATAAGGGGGGACAACTGTCATAAGTGGTAAGCTAGGATTTGAACTAGGGCACAGAGTTTCCTGGCAGGAATAAGGCCCCAGTGAAATATGATGATAAATGATAGAAATGATGAACTGAAATTTTTAAAAAACTTTCAAATGATCACTTGATGAATGATTTAAAAAGTAAAGGGTCAGAGAGGGTCAGGCAGGAACTGGAAAATGAGCATCGACTGCCCCTCCTCCCATTTTGTCCAACGAAAAAACTGGGGCCATGGTCTTCCCAGTCATTTCATTGGGCGTGCCCGGGTTGGGGATGGCCAGGCTTCACGTTTCTGCTCTCTCCAGCATTGGGAGGATTCTAAAATGATTTTCCACAGGATGCTGATAGTCTATGGCAGCAACCATGATGGTAATACACTAGAAAAAAGAGCAACTGAAGAAAATGCAAATATAGTGGCAGATGTGCTTAAATTAAGGCAACAGCAATAAAAAACTGGAGGTAGAAAGTGTTAAGCCTTAGTTACTGCACCAAACAATTGACATGCTTCCTACTCACCCTCAGACCTGGGTTGTTAAATGCAAGCTATACATTACGCAGACCCAATAATGAAAATCTACATTCCATAATTTGCAACCTGCTGGCTCTGTTATACCAAGTGCATGTTAAAGAAGGCATCCTTCAAGCTAATTGTATGCAACTTTTCCCCGTTCTAATTGTGTTATGAAAATACCGCTATCTCATTCAAGCACAACCAGATCACTTTGTTTTTCCCCTAAAGCACACATCAGTAAGGCAAAACAAAACTGATGACTTTCTATTTTGCTATGCACCCAGGAATCCCAAATAGAGGTGTAATGGTTACTGACAAGCACTTTTTTTCTGTGAGCCTCCAGGTCAGATGTTGTGGGATTTTTCTTGTTTCCAGGGTTAGGATTGCAAATAATAGCAACCTACACACATAGATAAGTGTCTCAACCAAGGGTGATTTTGTCCCCCATCTACCTCACTCCCCAGGGACATTTGGCAAATGTCTGGTGGTATTTTTATTTGTCACATCAGGGAGGAGGGTACTTCTATGTAATGGGTGAAGGCCAGGACTGCTGATAAATATTATAGAATGTTCAGCACAGCCCTTCAACAAAAGGAAATATTCTGCCGTAGGTATTAATATTACCAAGGTTGAGAAACCCTGGAGTCTAAGGTAATGTTAAAGGACACTTGGTTAAACTCACCCATGGTAACACATTGATTGTACCCTTGTGTGTGAAAAGTCCAAGAGTTTTAGGCCAGGCATGGTGGCTCACACCCATAATGCTAGCACTTTGGGAGGCTGAAGTGGGTGGATCACGATGTCAAGAGATCGAGACCATCCTGGCCAACATGGTGAAACCCCATCTCTACTAAAAATACAAAAATTAGCTGGGCATGGTGGCACGCGCCTGTAGTCCCAGCTACTTGGGAGGCTGAGGCAGGAGAATTGCCTAAACCTGGGAGGACGAGGTCGCACTGAGCCAAGATCGTGCCTCTGTACTCTAGCCTGGTGACAGAGTGAGACTCTGTCTCCGAAAAAAAAAAAAAAACAAAAAAGGGAAAAAAAGTTTTATTTGAAAAGACTACTCATTCATGTAAATGAAATATATATACTGTGTGCTCATCTATGGGAACCATAGCCAATTTCCACCAATGCCTTTGCATGTGAGCTGTAGCCCCAGAGACCATGGTTATCTTCTCCGCTTAGAAGGGCAGAACTGATTAGTGCCACAGCATGGGTCTGCCAGGGCAAAGGTAGCCTATTCAAGTCCTCCAACAACAAAAGTGTCAAAGAGTTCGTGGCAAAAAAATGTCCTTGGAGAGCATCGAGGAGAAGTCAGTATCTCAAATTCAAAAGAGTGGGAGAGTCCAAAGATGGGCAGCAAGGCTGAGGGTCCCGAGAATAATCAAACCAGTGAGAACAGTCTGCAGCAATAAATAGACATGTTGCTGCAGGAAAGGGTTCTGCTAGGATATAGCAGGGTAGCTGCAGAATATCCTCATTGGATTCACACACACAAATACACACACAATCATATTCTGCATAACAATGTTGTAGTCAACAATGGGCTACACATAAAATGGCGGTCCCATAAGATTAAAACAAAGCCACAAAATTCCTATCACATAGTGACATCATAGTCATTGTCGTGTCACAGCTCTCACGTGTTTGTGGTCATGCTGGTGTAAACAAACCTACTGTGTTGCCAATGGTAAAAAATTATAGCGCACACAATTATGTGCAGTACATAATACTTAATAATGATAATAAATGACTATGTTACTAGTTTATGAAATACATACTATACTATATTTTTCATCATTATTTTAGAGTGTACTTATAAAAAAGTCATTTTGAAGCAGCCTCAGGCAGGTCCTCCAGGAGGTATTCCAGAAGAAGGCACTGTTATCACAGGAGATGACAGCTCCGTGTGTGTTTTTGCCCCGAAGACTTTCCAGTGGGACAAGAGGTGGAAGAAGAGAGTGATAATGATGATCCTGACCCTGTGTAGGCCTAAGCTATTGTGTGTCTATGTCTTCACTTTTAACAAAAACTTTAAAAAGGAAAAAAAGAGATTTAAAAATAGAAAAAAGTTTTAGAATGAGGATATACAAAAGAAACTAATTTTGTACAGCTGCACAATGTGTTTGTGTTTTAAGTGTTATTACAGAAGAGTCAAAAAATTTTCAAAAATTAAAAAGTTTATAAAGTAAAAAAGTTACAGTAAGCTAAGGTTAACTTATTAAAGAAAGAAAAAAGGTATAAAGGTAGTGTGGCCTAAGTGAACAGTGTTTATAAACTGTACCATAATGCACGGTAACGTCCTGGGCTATCACATTCACTCACTACTCACTGACTCACCCAGCACAACTACCAGTCCTGCAAGCTCCATTCGTGGTAAGTGCCCTACACAAGTATGCCATTTTTTATATTTTACACTATATTTTTACTGTACCTTTCTATGTTTAGACACACAAGTACCATTGTGTTACAACTGCCTACAGTATTCAGTACAGTAACAGGGTGAACAGGTTTGTAGCCTAGGAGTCATTGGCTATTCCATATAGATCTGTGTATTCCATCTAGATCTGTGTGAGTACATTCTGTGATGTTCATACCATTATGAAATCGCCTGACGCACTTCTCAGAATGTATCCCCATCATTAAGCTAGAATAATATATATGTGTATATATATATCCCATTATCTTTTGTCTCTATGCCCATTCAACTTGAACTGTTTCAAACTTTGGAGACTTACAGTTATGCTGATTCCTTTATTTAATAAAAGAAAAAATTAAGCTCTCGTGGCTTGTGGCTTTTCTTATTGCCACTGCATGGACTCTGAACCTCTGTCTCAGCCAGGCACGAGGAAGCAGAGAGGTGGTGAACTGAGAGCTGCAGGATCTCACTGTTTTGGTCTAGATCAGCACTTTTTAAAGTTTAATGGGTGCAAATCACATGAGGATGTCATTAAAATAAAGATTACAATATAGTAGGTCTGGAATGAATCTTAAGATTCTGCCTTTTCAACAAGTTCCCAGCATATATGGTGTTGTTCTTCTGCAGACCACACTTTAAGAAAAAAAATTAAAAAGCTCTAGATCTTAATTCAAAACTCTTATTTTTTTCAACTTGGGGGTGGGAACTGTGGTAAGACAATTTGGCAAGATTTGGCAATCGGGACTGCTAGTATAATAGACTATTTCTCTCATCTACTCCCCTCTTCACCCCTCTTGACACACCCTGCCAGAATGCATGTGACCTCCGAGAAAGGAATTATGCTCAGCAAAATGCCCTTGAGGTGTTAAATAATGAACTAAAATATGACTTTTTTTTTTTTTTTTTTTTTTTTTGAGGCAGAGTCTGGCTCTGTTGCCAGGCTGGAGTGCAGTGGCGTCAGGCTGGAGTGCAGTGGCGTCAGGCTGGAGTGCAGTGGCGCCAGGCTGGAGTGCAGTGGCGCAATCTTGGCTCACTTCAACCTCCAACTCCCTGGTTCAAGCAATTCTCCTGCCTCAGCCTCCCAAGTAGCTGAGATTACAGGCACATGCCACCACACCCAGCTAATTTTTGTATTTTTAGTACAGATGGGGTTTCACTGTGTTGGCCAGGATTGTCTCCATCTCCTGACCTCATGATCCTCCCGCCTCGACCTCCCAATAAAATACAACTCAACAAATATAAAATGAATGTACGTAGATTTTCTTTAAGTAATGAGTGAACCAGTAAGATGTTACGATCAGTATGAGGGAGCATTCAAACAACACACACATCCATGCAATCAGAAATGCTGAAATAAATAAACACAGAAGATGTCAATAGTTGCTGGGCAATAATACAATTGATTCTACTCGTCAAAGTTTATTTGCATTGCTAGGAAAAAGTCATTTGCATTCACGTAAGCTTTCTACACATTACAGATTTATAAAATGACTCAAAAGAAGTACAGACCCCTATAGAATTAGGTAACATGGAAAGGCAGCTAAACAGGACACCTAGTAATTATTTTATCCATTTCAAAGTCTTTCAACAATTTTCCTGACAGAGCTGACACTTTAGGGAAAATATCCTAAGTTAATTGAGAAGCCATGTGAGAAATAATATAACTATTGCCCCCAAACTAGCCCTGTCCTCTTATTCCCTCCTAACCACACCTTACCCGGCATCAGGAACCAGGACATAATCTGACAGCTCCTTTCCCATCTCTCCTTTCCCATCTGTCCTTTCCCGATCATACAACGCACATGCCACCTGTTCACCATTTTTTTCCACCCCTCATCATCCCATACCCACATAGGTGTTCTCTTTCCCATTCTCCTTAACTTCCTCAAATATTCTTTCAAGGAAGGCTTATCTCAAATATCATCTCCTCATTGAATAACAATAATGATGATAATAAACGCCACTAATTGATTCCTTAGCTCTTTAGCTCACCACCTCACCTTCACAACTATCCTCAGAGGTAAGCTGTTATCATTGCAATTTTACAGCTGGGGAAACCAGAGCTGAGAGAGCCCCAGTTTTTTTCATAAGGTCACAAAACTATTATGGGATGGTAAATGCTTTACTACCATGAAATAGATTTCCCCTCTCTTAGAGCTTTAGCATTCTGTCCATGTGCTCACTTAGCTTTTTTATCACATACCATATATGGCTGTTTGTCTTCCAGCTCTCCCATTTCTTCTTTATCATCTTTCTTTGCATAACCACATCCTCCCTGCCTCAAAGTTACCTGTGCCTCTGCTTCTCATGAGAAAGCAGATAGCATGTCCTATCCATGCATGGGTCCATGTACAGGGTAAGCTTTTACTAAACAGAACTGAAAGTGAGTTTTATGACAACATAAACACAAATATATTGTCATTATATTCTCTTTTGTACATTACCTGTAGCCAATTAACATGTAGGTATTCAATAATATTTTCTTTAAATTTGATCTCCAAGGAAAATTGGAAAAGAAAATCAGAATTTCTGAAACACAATTCCACAGGAAGAAACGCTTTTTAAAAATATTTAATTTTAAAATTAAAGACAGGTTTAGCTACAGGCAAAGTAATCAGCATGATGAACGAGGGTGGGTGATTTGGTCTCCTACTCCAACTTTGCCGTCTGAGTTCCCTGGGCTCTTAGAGGCTCAGAGTATCCCAGGCTGGACGGAGTCTGATAAACTCCGTGAATGTGTGTGCACTGCAAGCTGACAATGGAAGCACTGGTGTGGTGTCTTAGAAAGTATTCCTAATATCAGTACTTCTTAACCTCAAAGGACTTGTTCAGAGCCAAATGCCAGGGACTTAGGTAGAGGAAACATTGAGAGGAGGAGAGTTTTTATTACGTTTCCAGACTCACTCTATGTATGGCAGGTAATTTGACCTCATGTGAGAGGCAGCTGGCTGTGGGAGAACTCAAGTTTGGGCTGGGCTTGAATATGTTTCCTTCATATGGTGTAACCTTCCCCAAGTTATGCAAATCTTTGAGTCCCAATCTTCATGCTTAAATGAAAATGATGCCTGCCTGTTACAATTGCTTAAGGAATTAAATGGAGGTTTTCTCTATTTGCACGTATGTGCATGTCACAATACACACAGAGAGTAACCATCAGGCAATGAAGGCTGATTCCATCCCTCCCCTGGTCAGTTCATATGATTTCTGGGCCTGCCAGAATTCCTTCCAATGAAATGAAACTAAGGGAGAGAAATACCCCAAGGCCTGGATGCCTGGAAAGATTTTACCTAATGAATTTTCAGTTTATTTGTTATAAAAGTGAATTTGGTCTGATTGAAACAAAGTATTCACAGCTTTTCTGTGCTTTAAAATGTCTTTACAAAAATGCAATTCTTTTTAAATATCTGTATTTAAACTTTATTTTCTAACTTCAATCAACCTCAGGCCTTGATTAAAAAAAAAAAAAAAGATGCTTAGTAATGTTTTGCCTTAGGAAGTATTAAAAAAAGTTACTACCATAGGTTTATTTGACATCCAAGGACACATATATAAATAATTCAGAAGGTGGAAGTCATGGCAGAGGTCCATTTGTGATTAATAAGCCTAGAGCTGTATCAATAACATAATTTGAAGACTTTCAGCAATCTCCCACCGAATGCCTCCTATTCTCAAAGTAAACACATTGATCATGTAAATAGTGCTCTTTTTCTTTTCTAACTTGAGTGTATTATTCCTCGTATTCCACACTTTGAAGAGTAATACCTTCAGCCATGTAACCGGAGTTACTTTATCCTCCTCTCCCTCTCTTTATCACCCTCTCTATCTCAGCAGGTATCTACTGCAGCCCCTTATATCTTTAATGTATTTATAGAATTTAACCCATTTTCACTATCAGTTTGGCCACTTATTCTTTCATTGATTAATATTTATTGAATCTATACCATCTTCAGCCACTCTCTAAGATAGTTGGAATGCATCAGGAAACGAAACGTAAACACCTGCTGTCATGGAGTCTACATTTCAGCAGGGACAACGGGATGATATACTTAATAATAGAGTAAATTATTTTACTATGGGAGAAGGTGGTAAGTGCTGTGAGGGAATAAAGAAAAAGTGGAGCTGGATAAGGAAGAATAGGCATGCTGAAGTAGGTGGCAGTTCAAATATGGTGGTCAATGTGATATTTGAACAAAGACTTACAGAAGGTAACAGAGTTCACTATACAGATATGTGGGGGAAAAACATCCCAGGCTAAAGCAACAGCTATTTCAAAGGCCTAAGGCAAGAATGTCCTTGCATGTTGGAGGGAGGGAGAGGGTGCCACCATGTCTGGAGCCAAATGACAACTGGAGAGAGTCCGGGAGATAAAACAGAGAGGTCAATGGGCCAGACTGTGTAGGGATATGTGGGCCATTGTATGGACCACGTCTTTTGCTATAATTAAAATGGGAACACTGGAAAGTTTTGTGATGGGCAGTGACATGAACTGACTCTGGCTTAGATTTCGAGAGGACCACTGGGGCTGCTGCCTTAAGAATAGCCTGTAGGGACACAAGGACCTAAGCAGGAATCCAAATTAAGAGTCCGGTGCAATACTGCAGGCAACAGTCAAGGTGCCTAGGATCAGACATAGAGCTGGTAAGAAGTATTTGGATCCTATCTAAATTGAAGCTTCCATCCTTGTATTATTGCAGAATGTCCCCCACCAGTTCTTCTCTCCAGTCCCCCACCAATTCCTCTTCCCACATATCCTTCTTGATGCCGTCTGCATGATCTATCCAAACCATAGTTCTGATTATACCTCCCCTTTGCCTGAGCATTCCTACAGCTCTCTAAGATGAAGACTAAACTCTTTACACCAGTACAGAGAGTCCTACAAAGTGATGCCAGCTGCATCCTCCACGTGCAGTTGCCCTGCTCCTCTCAGGCTCTTCCAGCCACCATAACCATGGCTCCTTCCTCAAGCAGGCAGCACCCTATGGGGCTTCCATGTCTCTCTTCATGTTGTCATCTCTGTACCATGTGCATATTTCTTCCTTCTCTAGCCAGAAGATTCTTGCTTCTCTGCCATATACAGCTTACATTTGCCAAAAGAGAGAGACTGCCTCTCTTTTGTTCACAGAGTACTTTACATACATATACTAATTTCTAATTTTGTTTTTAAGACAGAGTCTCACTGTGATGCCCAGGCTGGAGTGCAATGGTGCAGTCTCAGCTCACAGTAACCTCCACCTCCCTGGTACAGGTGATTCTCTGCCCCAGCCTCCTGAGTAGCTGGGACTACAGACACACACCACCATGCCTGGCTAATTTGTGTATTTTGAATAGAGGCAGGGTTACACCATATTGGCCAGGCTGGTCTCGAACTCCTGACCTCAAGTGATCTGCCCACCTCAGCCTCCCAAAGTGCTGGGATTACAGGCGTGAGCCACTATGCCCAGCCCTAATTTCTAAATTAATGTAGAAATTCTCTTATTTATCTTAATTATATGTTTATTTGCCTTTTTTCCACTATAAACTGTACTTGCCTTAATGGCACAAAATACCTGTTGTTCATCTTCCTAATATAGAGTCCAATCTATGACTATGTAGCCAATAAAAGGGAATGAATCATTGCAGGAAAATATTTCCTGGCATCAAGCTCTGTGCCCCAGAGATCACGCTGCAAGCAGATTGGAGCTGACTGACCTTAAGTGACTCTCAATCTAATAAAGACAAGGCCAGAAATTTTGGTCTAGCAACACTAAAGCCAGTGATTTGGAATTACAGGTAAGTTGAAAGTAATAATTTGATAAGCTTTTTGGAATATTGAGTATCCCATATGATGGAATCAGGTTTCAAGCAAATCAAAAAACAAATGAAAAAAAAAATCTACTTCACAAAAAGTATTGCCTGCCAGGGTTAATAATAATATTAGCACATTGGGGTATGTGTGTTTGTGTTTGTGTGTGTGTGTGTGTTTGTGCCTTGCTCTTGTTATTGCTATAGGAAATAATTCATTTTTAGGCCGTTTTTCCCTTTTATTATCATTTTTTGTTGATACAATTAAACACCAGAAGTGCAATACGTTCTGTGTTCTGAACATTGTGTTGAAGATTGCTGATTTTTTCAATTTTCTAGAGTTTTGTCTTCCCAATTCTTATTGATTTGCCAGTCAATGAGACTGTGGATGAAAAGAACAGCTTTGAATAGTTCATTCCAAGAATCTAAAAGAAGAGCAATAAAGATCCCATTTCCAATTGATGAGGAAGGCATTCAGTATATCCTTCTGAAACAGCTATCTAGCAACCTAGAGCCAAAGAAAGTTAAATCTTTACCTCATACTTGATACTAAAAGTAATTACTGATGAATTAAATATAAAATATAAAAGCATAAAACAATAAAAATATTAGGGAATTTTTAATAAATTTTGGGCATGAAAACTTTTTTATATAGGACATCCAAAGCAGATGTAAAAATAAAAATATTTATAAGTTTAAATATGTGAATCGAAATGTTACTATGCAAACATCATGTATTAGTCCATTTTCAGGGAAATGCAAATCAAAACCACAATGTGATACCACCTTATTCCTGCAAGAATGGCCATAATTAAAAAATTTAAAAAAAAATAGATGTTGGCGTGGATACGGTGAAAAGGGAACACTTCTACATGGCTGGTGGGAATGTAAAGTAGTACAAACACTATGGAAAACAGTGTGGAGATTCCTTAAAGAAATAAAAGTACAACTACCATTTGATCCAGCAATCCCACTGGATCTACCCAGAGAAAAAGAAGTCATTATACAAAAAAAAAAAAAACTTGCTCATGCATGTTTATAGCAGCATAATTCACAATTGCAAAAATGTAGAACCAACCCAAATGCCCATCAGTCAATGAATAGATAAAGAAACTGTATGAATAGAATAAAGAAACATGATGGAACACTACTCAGCCACAAAAAGGAATGAATTAATGGCATTCATAGCAACCTGGATAGGATTAGAGACTATTATTCTAAGTGAGGTAACTCAGAAATGGAAAACCAAACATCGTATGTTCTCCCTGATATGTGGGTGCTAAGCCATGATGCACAAAGGCATAAGAATGATACGATGGACTTCGGGGACTCATAAGGAAAGGGTGGGAAGAGGATGAGGGATAAAAGACCACAAATTGGGTTCAGTATATACTGCTTGGGAGATGGGTGCACAAATATCTCACAAATCACCACTAAAGAACTTACTCATGTAACCAAATACCACCTGCTCCCCAAAAACCTATAGAAATAAAATTTTAAAAACCCCAACTGCCTGAAACTCAGTAATTTATAAAGAAAAGAGGTTTAATTGACTCACAGTTCAGGATGCTGGGGAGGCCTCAGTCACGGCAGAAGGCAAAAGGGAAGCAAGGCACCTTCTTCACAAGGCGGCAAGAAAGAGAATGAATGCGAGAGGAACTACCAAACACTTATAAAACCATTAGATGTTGGGAGAACTCACTCACTATCATGAGAACAGCGTGCAGAAAGAGCCCCCATGACTCAAACACTGCCACCTGGTCTTTCCCTTGACACGTGGGGATAATGGGGATTATGGGGATTATTATTTTTTTTTTTTTTGAGATGCAGGCTTGCTCTGTTGCCCAGGCTGGAGTGCAGTGGCACAATCTTGGCTCAGTGCAACCTCTGCCTTCCAGGTTCAAGCCTCCCGAGTTGCTGGGATTACAGGTGTGCACCACCATACCTGGCTAATTTCTGTATTTTTAGTACAGATGGGGTTTCACCATGCTGGCCAGGTTGGTCTCGAACTCCTGACTTCAGGTGATCCACACACCTCGGTCTCCCGAACTGCTGGAATCATAGGCGTGAGCCACCACATCTGGCCAGGGATTAAAATTTGGCGTGAGATATTGAGTGGGTACACAGCCAAACCATATCACATTGCCATGATATAAAATGCAAAGGGCACACTGGAAGCAGAAGAGTGTGGGTAGGGGAATGAAGAAGTGGGTTTGAGTGGGTGGAAGACTCAGAGAAAAGAGGGGGAATGGAGAGAGTGAGCACACAAAAAACACTTTCAAGAAGTTTGTGCAAAGACAGAGAGAGAAAATTAGAGTGGGCCATAGAGGGAGATGTGGGGTGCAAACGTTTTCTTTCAAAAGAAGAGTCTTAATGTTTAAAAGTCAGGTGGAAGGTTCCAGTTGACAGTCTAAGAACCATGTTACAGATATAATGGGACCCCTCCAGTCGTCATCTTACCTGACCCAAGGCATATGGCACTGTTCATGCTCCTGGAAATATCCTCCTTGGCTTCCAGGATCGTACATTCTTTTTTATCTCCTTTCATCCTCGGGTTTCTTTAGCTTTGGCAGGCTCATCCTCCTGCCCCAACCCACCTGACGGAATTTCTCAACATGATGTCCCAGGTCTTGTCTTTTGTCATTATCACTGTCTCAAGCAAGATAATCTCCACCCACAGCTACTACCTAAATGCTGATGAGACTCTCAAACAATCTTTCACTCAAAGACTCTTCTCTGAATTTCAGACCTATGTACCCAGCTGGCCATTCAGAATCTCTTTTTGGAGGCCTGCAAGCCATATTAACCATATTGATCCTGCCACAATCAACCCAGGACCAAACTTTGAATCTCTCTGCACCCCAAGCCAGCCATCTTAAATCTATTCAACTGCATAGGTAAGCAGGCCAGGAATCATCCCAGTTATTTTCATTTCTTTCAACTCTGATACTCAAATTATCACCAAGTGCTGTTGATTTTGTCTCCTAAGCAATCTTGAAATCTATCCAGACATCTCCATCTGCCCTGCCAATAACCTGGTTAATGCTATCAGCTACTCTTATGCAAACTCCAAATAATATTAACTCATAAGCCTCCAAGCCATTGTCTGTTTGACTGACAATAGTAAGATCTTCATAGCAATTTCCTGTTTCTCCCCTGCATGATCTGAAACTTGTCTCTTTCTCCATTCTCCTCTCGAGTCATGCTCCAAGTTGGTCTCTAACTTCAGCATCCCTAGCCTTGTAGTTTTTAAAAATGCAGCCTCTCAGGTTTTTTCTGTGTACTGACCTTTCTGTCTGGAATGCTCTTCCCCTACTCAGCCCACTTGGTCTGGCTGACTCTTGTCATCTTTCACATCTCAGGTTCACCATCACCTCCTTAAAGACCCCAGGAGTCTGACTCATGTTCCGTATATGATGCGCTCTTCAAGATCAGCGTTCCTTTCCTTCATGGCATTTACCTCAGTCTGCTGTTATTCAATTGTTGGTGTGATTATTTGTATATTTGATTTAAACCACTCTTCTCCACTAGTGTATGATTGCATGAGAGGAAGAGTCATGTTTATTTTTCTAACCTATATCCCAGACACATCATACAGTGGCTAGTACAAAATAAGATCATAGTAAAGGATAAATACATTAATGAATGAATAAATGAATGAATCAATGAAATAATTGGGGGACCCTAGACAAACTGCTGCACATCTCTGTCTTATTCACCTATCTACAGAACTATTATGAAGATAAAATGAGAAAACACATGTAAAGGCACATTGTAGGCATCATTTAACTGAAATTGACATACTGCTCATGGCAGGTCTCACATCCCTCTCTCTCCATGAATTAGACTTGACAAAGCTCCAAGCAAGTACTGTTCATGCACAACTGCACACTCACCTCTGTAGACTGGTCTCCACGACCCAGACTTCAGCAACATTCACTTTCTAGATTTAAAAGTTTAACTTGACACTGAGAGCGATGAATACCTGGTTGATTTGATTGTTGCTAATCTTTTTCAGTGCTTGGGGTAAGCAGAGTTCACAAGCTTAAAATCCTCTTCAACCAGGAGTCTAGGGGATAGAATCTTATTCCAAAAGAGAGTTTATTTTCATGTCAGGGTGTGGAGTAGACACAGCTGAACGTTTAGGGCCAAGGCCATGTGTGTGTTTTAGCATCCAGCACATGTGCTTGAATACTCACACCCCAACACACACATATACACACATCCAAAACAAGGAGAAAATAATAAATTCTGGGTGGCCCCAGTGTTTGGAGAATGAATAAGATGAGCCATTCTGATTGCCATCCTTGGGAGCAACCAGGAGACTTTGGCTTTCTGAAGATTCTGACAATTATTTAGGTAAAAAAAAAAAAAATAGTATTTAAAGGATTACAAAGAAAAAAAAAAACCAGCTTGATCCATCCTTGTCTTTCTGTCTCTACTCTTTGGTTTTGAGCCACACCTACAACAAAGTTACTGAATTGCAAAATAACCAAGGAGGCTTAAGGACCCTAAGAAATGCATCAGAGGAATATACAGAGGCCCGGAAAAGTGAAGACAGCAATGGGGAGGGTGAAAGGTTTTCGCAAATGTCTGCTATGGCAAGCACTACGACGCCAGCACTGGGGTGAAGGGGCTTGCACCCCACCCATCCCCGCCCATTCCCAGCCACAGCTGTCCAGTCGACAGTCTGTGTAAATTATGGGTTGGCTTGCCAGCTTTCAGCTGGTGTGATTCAGCATCTGCAATTAATTGGAGTTCTAAAATCTTCCCACCTCCATTTTCCACAGCAAACATACAAAATTTAATTAGCAAGAAAGTAAAAGGGGATTGAGCAATTCTCTGCTGTGTTTGGTCAAGTTCATCAGTTCATTCAAATCAGCCCAAAACAAAAACAAAACAACAGATGAAGCTTTGTGACCAAGACAGAAGGATTGAGAGTATAGATGGCTTCTTTTAAAGTTTAGAAAGTTTTCACTGAGTTTAAAAGAGAAAGGAAGTATAAAAACAAAAATTTTTAAAGTCAAACATTTAAGACCCAAATAATAATTGCTGTCATTCAAAAAAGAAAAGTAACAATTCACGTGATTATGATGTTTAAGAGCAATACCTGTTATGAGTCTCTAGTATTTATTTCAACTAAAAACATTATTTTCATGTATCCTGTATCTCTATCAATTTATCCCTTTGTTTATACACTTTTTTCTCCTTTGTCCCTCCCTCTCTTCCTTCCTTCCCTCCTTCTTTCCTTCCTTTCCTTCTTTCTTTCTCTTTCTTTCTTTCTTTTTTTTTCTTTCTTTCTTCCTTCCTTCCTCCCTTCCTTCCTTCCTTTCTTCCTTTCTTTCTTTCTTTTTCTTTCTTTTTTTTTAAGATGGAGTCTCCCTCTGTTGCCCAGGCTGGAGTGCAATGGCGCAATCTCAGCTCACTGCAACCTCTGCCTCCCCAGTTCAAGTGATTCTCCTGCCTCAGCCTCCCGAGTAGCTGGGACTACAGGTATGTGCCACCGTGCCCAGTTCTGGGGTACATGTGCAGGACATGCAGGTTTGTTGCATAGGTAAACAAATGTGTGCCATGGTGGTTTGCTGCACCTATCAGCCCATCACCTACAAGCCCCACATGCATTAGCTATTTTTCTTGATGCTCTCCCTCCCCCAACCCCACCAACAGGCCCCAGTGTGTCTTGTTCCCTACTCCATGTCCACGTGTTCTCATTGTTCAGCTTCCACTTATAAGTGAGAACATGCAGTGTTGGTTTTCTGATCCTGCATTAGTTTCCTGAGGATAATGGCTCTGAGCTCCCTCCATGTCCCTGCAAAGGACATGATTTCATTCCTTTTTATGGCTGCATCATATTCCATGGTGTATATGTACCACATTTTCTTTATCAGTCTATCATTGATGGGCATTTAGGTTGATTCCCTGTCTTTGCTATGGTAAATAGTCCTGCAATGAGCATATTCATGCATGTATCTTTATAATAAAATGATTCATATTCCGTTGGGTATGTACCCAGTAATGGGATTGCTGGGTCAAATGGTATTTTCACCTCTAGATTTCTGAGGAATTGCCACACTGTCTTCCACAATGGGTTCAACTAATATACTCTCCCATCAACAGTGTAAAAGCCTTCCTTTTTCTCTGCAACCTCGCCAGCATCTGTTGTTTCTTGACTTTTTAATAATTAATTCTGACTGGCATGAGATGGTATCTCAGTGTGGTTTTGATTTGCATTTCTCTAATGATCAGTGATGTTGAGCTTTTTTTCACATCTTTGTTGGCCGCATGTAGGTCTTCTTTTGAGAAGTGACTGTTCATGTCCTTTGCCCCTTTTTAATGGGGTTGTTTGTTTTTGTTCCTGTAAATTCGTTTAAGTTCCTTGTAGATTCGGGACCTTGAAATTCCCACAGGGAAGCCCTACGCAGTGAGGAGGGACGGATCAGGGGTCCAGCCTAAAGAGGTAATCTGGCCACGATCTTCCACTGCGGCTGTGCTTCCCTGTGGGGAATTCCTCCTGGGTCCACGTTGCTCAGTCTCTCCCGTTCCAGCAGTTGCCTCGGTTGCTGGTGCAGGATTCACTCCCCGTTTCTGTTCCTCTCGGTGGGAGCCTCTGACCACAGCTGTTTCTAGTCAGCCATCTTGCCAAGTCATTCTCACATTTTTTGTTTTCCTGGAGCATTTTTTAAAATACCAGACAGCCTATAATTTTGTCCTTCCATAATTTAATAAGCAAATAATAACTTTTTTTTTTTTTTTTTTTTTTACATGGAGTCTCACTCTGTCGTCAGGCTGGAGTGCAGTGGCACGATCTCGGCTCACTGCAACCTCCACCTCCCAGGTTCAAGCGATTCTCCTGCCTCAGCCTCCCGAGTAGTTGGGATTACAGGAGCATGCCACCGCACCTGGCTAATTTTTTTTTTATATATTTTTGGTAGAGACGGGGTTTCACCATGTTGGCCAGGCTGGTCTCAAACTCCTGATCTCAAGTGATCCACCTGCCTCAGCCTCCCAAATCGCTGGGAGTACAGGCATGAGCCACCATGCCCGGACAATAATAACATTTTTAAAAACATGACTATGAGTCATAAGCACAACTATAAAAAATAAACAAAATTTCTTATTATCTAATTAACCATCCACTTTCACATTCTCCTAATTAATGCCAAAGATACCTGTTTACAACTAGCTTGTTCAGATCAAAATCAACAGTTGTACATATTGCATTTGATTGTTATGCCTCTTTCATATAATTGAGTCAGGATTTTCTAAATCCACTTTGCTAAACTCTGCCTTTTGATTGGTGTATTTAGACCACTTATATATAAGGAACTTAATAATATGTTAGTATTCAAATCTGCCATTTTATAGTTTATTTTCTATTTTTTTCTATTTCTCGTTATTGCCATTCTGTTGGTTGCTTGAATTTTTTTTTTCCTAGAATTCCATCTTGATTTATTTATAGCATTTGGGGTGTATTTTTGTGCATAGTTTCTGTAGTGGTTGCTCTGGGCATTACAAAATATATATGTAATAATCTACCGGTGTCAACATTTTATGACTTCAAATATAGTATGGAAACTTCATTCTGTTTAGGAAGCCATCTTCTTCACTCTTAAATATCATCACCTTAAGTATTGTGTTATAATTTTTGTTTCGGTTATCAAATATAATTTTAAATCCTTGACAGATAATTCCAACATTGAACTTAGTGCAGTGTCAGGTGATTTTCTTTCTCATTCGAGTTGTCATTTCCTTGGTTCTTGGTGTGATGGGTAATTTTCTACTGTATCAACATTTTGTCTAGTATGTTAAGAGACTCTGGGGTCCTCTTTAAATCTTTTATTTTAAATGGCAGTCACCCTGTTTAGGTTTATCACATACATAAGTCTCGGCCAACTTTTTTAGGCTATGGTTCCAATGGCAGTTTAATTTTCAGAGACTTTGTGGTGTTACATTGGACTACTTAACATGTCTGGTGTTTCTCGGGCTCCCAGTGGTTCCTGCTGGTGCTGCTTGAGGAAGGAGAGTGATTCCCCTGACTGCTTATTGATAGGTCTCCAAATTGATTCCTCCTCAAACGTAGTGTTGGGCTCGCCTGATGCAGAGAGGCTGCTGATGGATCCAGGAGAGCGATCAGCCTGCCTGGGCTTCCAGCTGTTGCTCTGTTGAGGTAGGAAAATACTGGGTCTAGGTGTCCTTGTTCTTTTGAAAGGAGGAATGAGTGTCACCCTGCCACTATGTTGTTCTTAGGGTCCCAAATCTGTTCATCTTCTTCCTCTAGTGTTTAGAGTTCTCCTTTGGTTGTCTCTTGAGTAATTTTCAGGGGTTACAGTTATGCTTAGCAGGGAAGAGTGGGAACAAATGGGTCTATACAAACTTTTATCAACTGAATTCTTCTGAGTCCTTTTGATACCATTGCATGATTTCTCTTTGACAGCTCTGTTGCTTTCTGACCCACAAAATGTCTGATCCTTATCAGACATTTTCTTACCCAGATGTGAAATGATACATTTCTCCAAAGATTCCAGTTCCTTCCTGGTAGGAAATGGCATTTAGGACAACAATCTGGCTACACATTGCTTCCACGTGTCTTACTTGTAGGCCTTTTCAGTGAAGAGAAAATATATATTTTTTTAAGAGAAAAAATAGTCATAATTTAAATTGATGATTCCACTTCAAAATTACGATTATTAAATGACTTTGATTTTAAACTTGTATATTTTTCTACACAAAAATTCTGTTTCTAATATATTCAAAATTACTTATTTGCATCAACTTATAGCATAACTATAATAGTTTCAAAATAAGAATGTAAATATTACTAACAATAATAATGCTAAAAAAGCACAAAAATTATTGTGAGTACTTTTCCTTTAGAATACATCTTACTGGAGGTGCTCAGTTGAAATATGGTGTTTAAAGTCACTTGAAATAATTATTTTCTCTGTGTGATTATGCAATCATTTGATAGAGATATTTTGTTCATTTATTTACACTTGCTCTTAAGTTTAGATATTACTTTTTCCCCTTTTTTGTCAAAATAACTTTTTAAAAGTATATATTTATCTAATACCAAATTATGTAATAAAGTGTATTCACTTAAGTTTCGTTACCACTCTCCTTTTCTATTTTGTTCTCTGTCTCCCCAGGGAGGAGATTATTTTACTTAGGTTTATGTTTATCCTTTCATTAATTTGTTCTGAAAATATAGGTAACTATATTTCTAAAATGTACCTATACTTTTTAAACAAAAGTTAGCCTGCCCTATATACTCTTACACATCTTGCTTTTATTTTACTTTATTCCATAATTAATTTTATTTTTATTTACTCCATACTAACATGTAGAACTCTCCCTGTTAAAATAGTGAGATTTAATAATAAAATTATAGAATATCTTCCCTCCCCAACATCTTATTACCATATCAACAGGGTTCCCATATAATAGTGGATTAAACCTGAAAAAGCTGCAAGATTCAGATAGACCCTCTCTGAGTAGCAGTCCTCAAGGCACTCAAAGTCAAAAAGGGAGACAAAAATAAGGACCCTAGAGGGATTTGAAATCTCTGGCATCTACACCTATATCAAACACTAAACATTGTCCAACGCCGACCCAAACTAACTTAAAACCATACATTAAAATCATACTTATCTCAGTTTCCATTATGCAGTATGTGGTGTTCAGCTTTTAACAAAAACTTATAAATCATGTTGGAATGTAAGAGATAACACAATTTGAAGAGGAAAAGAATTAATCCACATTACTACATTCAATATGACAAAAATGCTAGTATTATGAGACAAGAAAATTTTAAACTGTGATTTATATGATAAGGTTTGTAATAGAAAAATTAGATAATGTGAAAAACAAGTGAATAATATAAGCTGAATAATAGAAACTCTAAGCAATAATTTTTTAAAATGCTGGAAATAAAAATGTGTACAACAGAAATGAGCAATACCTTTAATGGACTTATCAGTAGACTGGGCAAAGCTAAAGAAAGAATCTATGAGCTTGACTACAGTCAATACAAGCGCCCCAAACAAAAACATAGGGAGAAAAATGAATAATAATATTTTAAAAGTGAAAAAATTCAAGAATTGTGGGTATGACATATGCAGATTTGGCATACTAGAAGATAGGAAAGTGAGAACAGAGCAAAACAGTAAGTAATTGTTTGAAGTAATAATGGCTGGGAACTCTCCAAAATTAATGACAAATACTAAACCACAGATGCAAAATACAAAGCCCGATAAGTACCAGACAAAAAAAACAAAATAAGACAAAACAATAAAACACCTACAGTTAGCCATGTCATATCTAAACAGCAGCAAACCAAAGACAGAGGACATAGTGAAAGAAGACAAGGGAAAAAAAAGGCTTACCTATAGAAAAAAAAAGGATAAGAGTTACAGCAGAATTCTCATCAGAAATCATGTACAAAAGAAGAGAATGGGGTGAAATATTTAATGTTCAATAACAAAATTTACCAACTTAAAATTTTGTATCCAGGAAAATTATCCTTTATAAGTGAAGGATAAATAGGAAAACAAAAACTGAGAAAATTTATTGACAACAAACCTGAAAGAAATATTAAAAGATGTTTGTCAGGAAGAAGAAAAATGACATATATATGAGAAACTCATATCTATATAAAGAAAGAAAGAATATTGGAGGAGAAATAAATGAATCTATTATAGAATCAAGTCCTTTATTTTTCTTGTTCTTAATATATATAAAATATAATGCTTTGCCTAAAGTACATTAGTAGCAATTCATTAGGAGATTGTAACATATGGATAAGGAAAAGGAATGATAATGAGGTTATAAGAGATGGAATTGGGAATACTTTGTTAAAAGGTGACTATACTTTAAATGAAGCAATATAATGTTATTTTAAAATGGGCTTTGATTAATTAAAAATACATATTCCAAGTTCTAGGACAACAAGTAAATTTTTAAAAAAAAGTAAAATGCATATGTTAAAATAGGAGATAAAATGGAATCATATAAAATAGCTAATTAAAACCAGAACCTAGGCATGGTGGCTCACACGTATAATTCCAGCACTTTGAGAAGCCGAGGCTGGAGAATCACTTGACGCCAGGAGTTTGAAACCAACTTGGACAACATAGCAAAATCCCATATCTACAAAAAGCTAAAAAATTAGCTGGGTACAGTGGTGCACACCTGTAGTCCAAACTACTCAGGAGGCTGAGGTTGGAGGATCATTTGAGCCCAGGAGTTTGAGGTTACAATGAGCTATGATCACACCACTGTATTCCAGTTTGAGTGACAGAGTGAGACCCTGCCTTTAAAAAAATGACCTAAAAATAATAACTAAATAAATAAAATTATAAAAGGCAGAGAATAAAGGAAAATGCAATGAATAGAAAACAGTTACAAACATAGTAGATATTAATCCAAATATAAAAATACAAGACCCAACTATACCTTGTCCATGAGAAATCCACTTTAAGCCTGGCCAACATGGAAAACCCTGCCTCTACTTAAAAATACAAAAATTAGTCTGGCATGGTAGTGCATGCTTGTAGTCCCAGTTACTGAGGAGACTGAGGAAGGAGGATTACTTGAACCCAGGAGGCAGAGGTTGCAGTGAGTCGAGATCATGACACTGCCCTCCAGCCTGGGCAATGAGCGAGACCCTGTCTTAAAAAAGGAAAGACAGGGCCAGGTGCAGTGGCTCATGCCTATAATCCCAGCACTTTGGGAGGCCGAGGTGGGAGGATCACGAGGTCAGGAGATCGAGACCATCCTGGCTAACATGGTGAAACCCTGTCTCTACTAAAAATACAAAAAATTAGCTGGGCGTGGTAGTGGGCACCTGTAGTCCCAGCTACTCCAGAGGCTGAGGCAGGAGAATGGTGTGAACCCAGGAGGTGGAGATTGCAGTGAGCCGAGATCATGCCACTGCACTCCAGCCTAGGCAACAGAGCAAGACTCCATCTCAAAAAAAAAAAAAAAAAAGAAAAAAGAAAAGAAAGAAACCCACTTTAAATATAAAGACACAGATAGGTTAGAGAGAGAGAGAGAGATGGAAAAATATATACCATTCTAACAGCAATCAAAAGAAGGTTGGGATAGCTGTATTAATTTCAAACAAAGCAGAGTTCAGAGAAAAAAAAATTTCAGGGATGAAGAGGAACATTAAATAACAAAGCCATCAGTAATAGGCCAATTCTCCAAGAAAATGTAATAATGGCCCTTAATATGTATGTTTCTAACAACAGAGCATCAAAATATGTGAGGCAAAATAGACAGAAATGCAAGGTGAAATACAAAAATCCACTATTGTAGTCAGAGACTTAAGCATCCCTAATTCAGTAATTAATAGATCAAGCACATAGAACATTAGTCAGAATATAGTTGAGCTGAACATCACTGTCAATCAACTTAATCTGAATCTAAAAACAGCAGAATACACATTGTTCTCAAGCTCATATGGAACATTCTACAAGATAGACCACACTTTAGCAAATTTTAAATAGCAGAAGTCATACAAAGCATGTTTCCAGACCACAATGGAATTAAACTAAAAATCAATACTAGAAATATAGCTGTAAAATATCCAAATACTTGAAAACCTGCCTAAGTAATATAGTCAAAGAAGTCTCAAGAAAAATTTTAAAATGTTTTGACTTAATGAAAATGGAAATACAACCTATTAAAATCTGTGGGATGCAGCAAAAGAGGGAAATTTAAAACATTAAATGCATATATTAGAAAAGAAGAATCTTAAATCAATAATCTAAGCTTCCACCTGAAAAAACTAGAGAGCAATTTGAACCTAAAAGAAGCAGAATAAAAGGAATAGTAAATTTAGAGCAAAAAATATATGAAATTGAAAACAGAAAAACAATAGGGGCAAATCGATAAACCCAAAAGCTCGTTCTAGAAAAAACCAATCTTGCTTATACTTAATGTTCAGAGCTTTACCGTAAACCTATTCTTATTTAATATTAATCTTATTAATCTTCACTTAGCAACAGTCTGAAGGCAGCATGGAGGAGACTTGATATGTGGATTTCTACCCTTCTCTGAGGTTTTATTAAACCAGTGTTGACCTACTCTTACTTAGTGTTATACCCAACCCTGTGTGACTTCAAGGCCAACCTCAAAGGTTCCCCTCACTTCCAGTGAGTCTTGGGTGTGTGATGGAGCTGGGAGGCTTGTACTTTCATGGATATTTTTGTTGTCAACATCTACACATCTCCAAACAGAAACAGCAATGAGATGTTGTTTTCAGAATTTTGCCGATGTTTCTGGTCACTTTTTATGCTTTCATGGGCTGTAAAATTAAGAACTCCCTTTTGTGACACCTTACAGAACTGCATATTATAGAAAACCTAGCTTCTCTTTCAATGGCCACAGAGGCAGCATCCAACCACTCTTTCTATCTTTGAGTGCCACTGGTGTATTTTTGCTGTATTTTAAGTCTGTTGAATGAACAATTTTTAAATCTTGGAGCAAGAAAAAATTTAAGATTTGTCTTATCTTAGCCTCCTAACCCATTAGTTTGTGAACTATGTTAACATTACAAGCTTTTGTCCTCTCTTTGTGGATAACAGCTATGGATATTGAATCACAGAGAGATAGGTAGTGGGGAAATTAATATTTACTAACTGCATACTAGGCTCTATAATTGTGGGTATTTGATTTTGTCATTTTATTTAAACTTCACACAAATCTATTTGCTAAGTGTTCTGACTGCCATTTTACAGATCAAAGAATAATGGTTGCGATAGTTAATACTGAGTGTCAGCTTGATTGGATTGAAGAATGCAAAATATTGCTCCTGGGTGTGTCTGTGAGGGTGCTGACAAAGGAGATTAACATTTGAGTCAGTGGACTGGAAGAGGCAGACCCACGCTCAATCTGGGTGGGCACCATCTAATCGGCTGCCAGCACAGCTAGAATAAAGGAGGCAGAAGAACGTGGAAGGACTAGATTGATTGAGTCTTCCAGCCTTCATCTTTCTCCCATGCTGAATGCTTCCTGCCCTCAAACTTTGGACTCAAAGTTCTTCAGCTTTTGGACTCTTGTATTTATAACAGTGGTTTGCCACAGGCTCAAGGACCTTCAGCCACAGACTAAAGGCCGAACTGTTGGCTTCCCTCCTTTTGAGGTTTTGGGATTCGTACTGGCTTCCTTGCTCCTCAGCTTGCAGATGGCCTATTGTGGGACTTCATCTTGTGATTGTGTGAGTCAATACTCCTTAATAAACTCCTTTTCAAATATACACCTATCCTATTAATTATTTCCCTCTAGAGAACCCTGACTAATACAATAGCTAAAAGAGACTAAGAAAGATATCCATTATCTACACAGTCAGTGAACAAGAAATCAAGCCCATGGCTAAGTGGCTTTATGTAACTAAAGTTTCTACCCATTAGATGCCGTTGCTGGCATAAGCATCATGGCATCTGTCCGGAACAAGGCAGGGAATTCAAGGCATATCTACCCAAGCTTTGGCAACTCTGACCATGAAGAAATCTATTTAATCTTTTCCACTCACTAGATATTATTTAAGGGTCATTCACATATCAAAAAGTAGCTTTCTGGGAAAATAATCCAAAGTGAGAAGAAGTGAGAAAGAGAGTTTTAAATCATTCTATGGATGACAATGGCAGGGATGTGTAATGAAGGGGCCAGTCTTCCTGGGAGCCACTAGCAGTTGGAGCTGACTGGCTTTAACTTCAATCCACACATTCAGAACAATGGTTGCAAGGAGAGATGTTTGCAAGGCCAAGCATAGCAACACTGGCTTCCTCCCTTGGTAAATGATGGCAAAGACGGTGGTGGGGGAGAACAGTGTGAAAAAGATAAAATCTATATGGCAGCCAAATGTTCAACTCACAATAATTTTTCAGTGTCACTTTCACAGCTCACAGATCCTGGATCTTCTGCTTTGAAGAAAGATTGGGCTTTGGCAGAGTCAGGTGCTATTAGCCCAAAGAATGAAGCTCATGACTTAAGAGTTTCCATCACGACTCTTGTCAGGGGAAGCATTCTTTCCCAGTCACACCTCTCTTTGTCTCTGGGTTTCAGGAGCAGAAGTTCTGCAAGAGTCTCTAAGGTGAGTCAGTGCCTGTGAGCCCTGGTTGCTTTTCCAATTTAAGACCTCAGGGTTGAAATAAAGCCAGACTATGGAGCAAACCCTAATCCCATGGAGTTTGGATGTTTGTTCATGCAGAATTTAGTGCTGTCTCAACAGACAGGCACAAACGTGTTTCTTAAAGCAGGGGCGAAAGGCATGCGAGGCAGGAAGAAAATATCAAATCGAGCATTTAGGAGAAGCTTCAATTCTCTTCTCTAGTTCTGCAAGAGTGTAGAAAACCAATATACATTGTAAACCAAAAATAAAATCCTACATCCCCCAAATGACTGAATGGACCCCTCTGGGCCAAGGGGAACCTGAAAAACTGAACTCCTGACCATGATGGGAAAAAAGCTCAGACATACCTCATTATACCCCCTCGCTTTTGGAATTTAGGCACAACTGACCAGCATTAACATTAAAATAGAGATCATATAACTGCTAAAACAGACTCTTCATGGCAACAAGATACCAAATTCTAACCTGAATCTGGGATAGCATCACATGACACGTCACAAGCCCTAAAGGAAATCAAAATAATTTACCCCAAAATACAGTTCTCTGACATATATTTCTTTCTTTTTTTTTTTTTTTTTTTGAGTCTTGCACTGTTGCCCAGGCTGGAGTGCAGTGGCGCAATCTTGGCTCACTGCAACCTCCGTCCCCCGGGTTCAAGTGAGTCTCCTGGCTCAGCCTCCCAAGTAGCTGGGATTACGGGCACCCGCCACCATGCCCAGCTAATTTTTTGTATTTTTAATAGAGACGGGGTTTCACCATGTTGGCCAGGCTCGTCTCGAGCTCCTGACCTAGTGATTTACCCACCTGGGCCTCCCAAAGTGCTGGGATTAAAGGCATGAGCCACCTCACCTGTCCTTTCTAACATATTTTTAAATGGCCCTGCAAAACCCTCTCTTATGGCAGAAATTAGCCTCTGTATAGAATCTCCTCTTACAGGTCTTTACTGGATCCAGAAGAGATTTAACTGAGATTTGAAAACCTTTTAATGTCCAAAGAAAGGCATTTACCATCCTTTCTCTCTGAAGCCTGCTGCTTAGAGGTTTCATCTACGTAACAAGAACCTTGGCTTCTACAACCTTCCCCATCTTAACTCAAGCATTTCTTTCTACTGAATTCAACTTTTTCGACAAAGCTTAGCTCTTTCAAGCAATTGCCAGTCAGAAAATCTTTGAAATTACCTATGACCTATAAGCCCCACCCCCACCAATTGCCAACCTGCACTTTCTGGGCTGAACCAATGTATACGTTACATGTATTAATTTATGTCTTTGCCTGTAACTTCAGTTTCCCTAAAATGTATAAAACCAAGCTATAACCCAACCATCGCAGAAACATTTTCTCAGGACCTCTTGAGGTTGTACCCCAAGCCATGGTCAGTCATATTGGCTCAGATAACCTCTTTAAATATTTTACAGAGTTTGCCTTTTTTCATCAACATCAAACATAATTCTCTAAATAAGTTTTATACAGAATTTCCCAAGGTTTAATTCATTGTAAGAACACAGATTGAAATATAAACCATCTCTCTCTGAGTGGTGACCTTACGGGCAATTCTACTTTTTCTTTGCATATGTATTTCTCAAGTTTTCTGCAATGATATTACTTACAAGAGAATGACAGAGGAAGGAAGAATGGGAGGAAAATCAGATAACTTCAAACCTCACTATCTAGTACTTCTCAATTCTACCTTGGTAACTGAAGCTGGACATCCATTAGTATATTTTCCAAATACGCTTTTGTTGACAAGACACAAATTAAAATGTGAATATAAACTGGCATGGGAATCTGTGCCTCAATTTTAATAGCAAGAAGAAAAACAAGGCGTTGAGCAAATGAAAGAGCATAAACACAAGGAAAAATAGGGGAAAAAAACAACCCCAGGAAGACCATGGCAGAAATAATGGGACTCACCAGCAACCATTCCAGTCTCTATGTCTAAACCAATCATAGCAGGTTTGCCACCTGTGTGTGACTGGTTCAGGAATGGGTCTGTAATCCAATACTGACCTAAGAGACTGGAGTCTACCAGCCTGAGGGTGAGGATGACTCCCAGGCTGGCAGAGCAGAGCCTCTAAAAAGCATGAGGGTATCAGGAAAGCTCTGATCAGCTACTGCATTGTCTGCCCCTCTGTGATGTAAATAATGCTTGCCGTCACTATTTGAAGCCAATTTGAGGTGTGTGTTCTGTTACTTACTACCCAACGTGCCTTATTTGCACAAATAGCAATGCACACTTCCTCTTCTTCACAATTTTACCTAAGGAATGAACTTATTTTGCAATCTTGTCACACTAGTAATCTTTTCTTTTGAAAAAAGTGGGGTATTGGTTACTCTGTCATGATGATTTGTGCCCTAGTTATTTTTTGTATTTGTCCTTTTTCTTCAATCTTGCATATGCCCGTTATGAAATTCCACCTCCTGATTTTCTTATGATTGTGCATTGCACGTGGTAAAAACATAACAGTAATTTATTGCCTGTAACTGAAGAATTATGTACATAAAGCACACATTAACACGTTAACTTATTAGGACTAATATAGTCAATTAAAATGGAAATGTTCATTTATTTGAAGGATCATGTGTCAATCTTACTTTGGAAAAAATACCGGCATGAAATCTAGCAATAAAGAAACACACACACACATACACAAATATTAACCACTTAATTAGTGCATTTATAGTTTCCTTGACAATCTTAAAATTCTGAATTACTTAGTAAAGTACAAAAAGTACAAAAAATGTAAAATTTACTTGTGTACCAAAATTAACAAATATTAACATTTTGCCAGTTTTTATTTCAAGCACTTTCTATTAAAGGAATAGGAGATTAAGTATGAAGTTGAAGTTTATTCCTCCCGTAAGTCGTTTCTCTATTTTCCTTCCTAAAAGTATCATGAAGTTTTTAAAAAATGTTTTAATATACACATTTGTCCCAATGAACAAATTATAATATCACTTTATTTCTCCTTTTCTTTTTTTAATTTTAATTTTTTTAGACAGAGTCTCGCTCTGTCGCCCAGGCTGGAGTACAGTGGCAAGATCTCAGCTCACTACAGCCTCCACCTCCTGAGTTCAAACAATTCTCCTGCCTCAGCCTCCCAAGTTGCTGGGATTACAGGCATGCACCATCACGTCCAGCTAATTTTTGTATTTTTAATAGAGACGAGGTTTCACCATCTTGGCCAGGCTTGTCTCGAACTCCTGACCTCAGGTAACCCACCAGCGTCAGCCTCCCAAAATGGGAATAATGCCTGGGATTACAGGCATGAGCCACCGTGCCCAGTCTCTTTCTCCTTTTCTGACGGTTGTACAAAAATTCTTTCTACAGCGTGGATACGATCTTGAATCTGCTACATGTGTTGTAAATACATTCTCCCAGCCTCGTCTTTTAAATTTGATTATAATGTGTTTCTTTCTTTCTCTTCTTTCCTTTGTTTTCTTTTGAGAGAGATGCTTTTCATTCGATTTATTTAAGTTATTTACCTTTTCATTTGTGACTTGGGTTCTCTTTGTCTTAAGAAATTTTCTATTTTAAAACTATTTAGACTGTCATATTTTCTTACACATTTCTAGAGTATTTCCCTTGGGATTTGTGTGTGTATGGATGTGTGTTTATTCTAAATGTCTTTTTGTAAAGTATTTTAACTATGACTTTATTGTTCATTTTTAGTTTAACAGAATTGTGATCAGAGCATATAAAGTGTATGATATTAATACTTTCAGTTTATCAAAATTTTTTTATGGTCTAATATGTGGTTAATATTTATTTTAAAAGTTACATATGGACTTGAATATAATGGTTTCTATTTGTTGGTTAAGATGTATATGTATGTATATAAACTGTGCATGTGTAATTGTTATGTATAGATATGTATATTTAGGTAAAATATATTTATATATTAATATATGTGTGTGGTATGTATAACATATTACATATACATACATATGTATTCATGTATACTACAATTATATACATGTGCACAAACACACACACAGACATATAGAACAAAGTGTCATTCAAATTTTTTACTATCCTACTAATTTTTTGTGTATTTCATCTGTCAGCTTCTGAGAGGTGTGAATTGAAATATTCTTTTGGGACTGCAGATCTGTCAATTTCAGCTTTTAATTCCATAAGGCTTTCATTTCAATACCCATTTCTGTATTTTTGGGCACGCAATTTCACATTTTCTATGTATCTCTGGGGATAAGCATCACTTTTATAGAGTATTCCTGTTTATATCTCTTGATGCTCTTTATCCTGAATAGATTTTATTACTATAAAAGATTTTTATTAGTGTTTGTATAATACATACTTTCCTACAACTATATTTTCAACTGTCTGTTATTTTTCATCAAGTATGTCTGTTGCAGCAACATATAAGATTCAGATCTTACCCATTTTCCATGTTATTGTTCACCATTATTTTAGCCTCACCTGTTTACCTCTCTCAAAAGTCATTTTAGTTTTTATAGTCAATCAATGCTAGTTTACAGTTAACAACAATTTGTTCTTTTTATTTCTGTATGCCAGTCTTCTATGTTAAATTTTCTTCTTTCAGAGGTTGCATCTTATTGTCTAAAGGTGTCATTATTTTCCTCATTTTGTTGCAGGTTTTGTGATTCTAAGTTGATAGTTATTGATCTTCAAATCTCGCCTGTCATATTAGACTATTGAACGGGAGTTGTGTCAGAATCACTGGCAGGCAGTTTTGAATTTGCCTGAGCTGGAGGACCTGTGGGTTTCATTAAATCAGGAGCTTTCGTTTTAATTTTTTTTTTTTTTTTTTTTTGAGATGGTGTTTTGCTCTTGTTGCCCAGGCTGGAGTGCAGTGGTGTGATCTTGGCTCACTGCAACCTCTGCAACCCAGGTTCAAGCGATTCTCCTACCTCAGCCTCCGGAGTAGCTGGGATTACTGGCATGTGCCACCATGCCCGGCTAATTTTTGTATTTTTAGTAGAGAAGGGGTTTCACCATGTTGGCCAGGCTGGTCTCGATCTCCTGACCTCTTCATCCACCTGCCTCGGCCTCCCAAAGTACTGGGATTACAGGCGTGAACCACCACACCCAGCCTAATTTTTTTTTGGCTTGGTGTCACCATATCACATTAGAAGCCTGGATTCAGAACTCACACCTGCTTGTGAAAGTGGCCAGGCCAACTTTTTTTCCGCACTGGTCCTTGGAGGACAGTAGCTTCATTTGCCAAGGACAGGAGTCTCTTCTGTGGGCAGCAGTGGGACCCTAGCCCCCAGCCGTTGGAGCCTATGCCATTCCCTGGTTCCCCCACGAGCCTGCCGAGTGGCTTCAAGTCCCATGCACCATTGGCTTTGAATTACTTATCCTTATTTTGTTTTTGGGTATTGCCTTCTTGGTGGGAGGCAGAGGGTTAAACATCTCCATACACTGAAATTTCTTTTTAAATTCGGCTTTTACAAGTGTTTGAAACGAGAAAGGAGATTTTCCCTAGCAGCTTGGCCTGGTATCCTCCTTATTAGCCTATAGCTCTCCCAGAGCACACCTCTGAATGGCGTGAATCTAAACAGCTAAATAGTGGGAGAAACTCTTATCACCTTGCAAACCATGTAAGTGATTTTGATTAGAAGGATATAAAAAGATCAGTTCTGGTCATGGCTAATGTCCCCACAAGAGACTGGACTCTTGGGCTGTATGCCCCCTATGAGAAACACTAGGCTATTATTGTATAGCACATGGAGAGGCTGGTATCAGCCGAGGCCTGTAGGCACTTCCAACCTGAGCATGTTGGAGCCTGCAGAATACCATGACCTCACCTTCTCCTTGCTTCAGCCAAACTCTACATGTGCAACAAAGTCCAGGCTCCTGTGTGTGGCATTCAAGAACCCTGATTAGACCCTTTGGCCTATACAGAAGTTCTTATAGTCCTATGAACTAAATGTTTGCATCCCCCCAAATTCATATGTTGAAACTCTTATCCCCAGTATAGTGGTATTTGGAGGTGTGACCTTTGGGAGGTGATTAGGTCATAAAAACAAATCTCTCATGAGTGGGATTAGTGCCCCTATAAGAAGAGATACTGTTTACCACAGGAGGACACAGCAAGAAGATGGCCATCTGTAAACTAAGAAGAGGGACCTCACCAGAACCCGACCACACCGGTACCCTGATCTCAGATTTCCAGTCTCCAGAACTGTGAAAAATAAATGTTTGTGTTTAAGCCACCCAGTCTACAGTAGCTCAAACTAAGACATCTAGTTTTCTGAAAGCAACATCCTTTTCTTCACCACTGTGCCTTTCCGTGAGCTATTTTCTCTGTCCAGCTGACTTCCCCATCCCCGTCTTGGAAAACTTGCACTCATGCTCTGAGACAGACCTCAGGGATCACTGCATTTGTTAAGCTTTCCTGTCGTTTCACAGTTCGACCCTGGCAGTGGTTAGCATTCCCTCCTGTCTAAGGCATCTTTGACCTTTACAAAAGAGCTCATTGCAAAATGTATTCATAAACTTTTCCCTGCCTCCCTAACAACAATGTAAGCAATGAAAGGGAAATAATGTGTTTTACTTGGTTTTACATCCCAGGCATTTGACATGGTATCTGGTGCAAGACTGATGCTCAATAAAGTAATGTTAAGTGAAAAGGGCATCTGTGTGAGCAAAGACTTCTAATTCCTTTCTGGTCTCCAATTGACCAGCCTTTTACACACGCAGGCCCCTGAATCCCTGCTTTCACCTTAGGGCTGAAACCAAGCCCTGAACCTCAGCTCAGTCAGCTACTAGCTCTAATCCTGAACTCCTCCTGGGAATGTGGCCCATGACATAATTTATTGTCTTTGTGTATCTCAGCTTGAGCCTAGGCTATAGGCTTGTCTTTATATGTCAGGAGGCCCAAGGAGTAGGAACAGCCCAAGGTAAATTTATATTAGAGGGTGAGCAAACTCTTCTCAATAGAAGAAGGTGTCAGGCACAAAGAGCCTCATCTTTTCCCAAAGCACAAATCTGCAAGGATGGACTTGATTCATTCAGTCAATGTTGTTTTCAGTGCCGACTGTATTCTGGAACTGTGCCCAGGAATGGGGTGTTGAAGTGAGCAAGGCAAGTGTGATCTCTCACCTCCTGGATCCTGGATGGGAATCCATTCAAACAATCTAACTTCAATCTCCAGATCTCACCAAATCTGTGACTGCAAATATGTCGTGTCACCTTTAGTATTCAAACCAAAGCAATCTGGAGCAGTCTACTTGAACAGATTTCCTAGAATCACACCTTGCCCTCAGGTTTGTTGTTCTCCAAGTTCCCTCAGGATCTGTTCTCTGCCCTGCTCTGTGCCCCCCAGGAGGGCTACTCGCTCTCTACTCTCTAGATTTTAGCTAACAGCAGCCAGAAGGAAGTGCCTATGGGGTGTTGGAGGATAGGAGGAGAGAGAGATAGGGTGGGTGGGGAAAGACAGAGAGAGAGAGCAGGGAGGGGGTAAGAGAGAGAGGAGAGAGGGGGTAAGAGAGAGAGGAGAGAGGGGGTGAGAAAGAGAGGAGAGAGAAAGAGAGGGAGAGAGGAGAGAGGGAAGAGACAGGAGAGAAAGAAGTGGGGAGAGAGAGAGGAAAGGGAGAGGAGAGAGAGGGAGAAAGGAGAGAGAGAGGGGCATGCGTGTGTGTGTGTGTGTGTGTGTGTGTGTGTGAAGGTTCTTAACCCCTTAGGCTTTTCCTGAGTCACTCAGTCCTCTGTTCCTCTAATTATGGTCATCTGATTCTGTTTAGCCTTAGGGATGGCACCTCCTTCCCCTTGGACCTGTAGGCCTAGTTTAGTAACAGCTTTTTTCTGTTGATAGCCCTGGGGTGCCTCATTATCCCTTGTTGACTGGCTGATAGCTGGGCTATCCAGGCGTCTCAAGTTAGGCCTCACTGATAGAGCTTGTTGTGCTCTTGCCTAACTTGGTTTTCTCCCCACACCGGGTGAGATCATCTGCCAATAAGATAAGACTGGGGAGTGTAAAACTGTGGCTCATTCATTGACAGTCTACAGTCAAACCCTGTGCTAGCACTTTATTCCTGCCTACACCTCTGCAAAAAGTCTCTTCACTGGACACTCTCTAGTCATGCTTTTGAATGCACCATCAGTTTCCTGCTGAGACCTTGATTGACATATGCACCGTGCTTCCCCCTCCCTGCTACACACACCCAGCATGTTCCCACGATCCTTGAAGATTCTCAGGTGAGTCGCATTGTGCACAATGTCCTTGTCGTTCGTGCTGGTGTAGGGTAAACACGCCTGATAGCAATAACGCCAGCGTAACCTTAGAATGACCCCGATGGCAGAGGCACCTGAATGTGTGTCCTGAGCTAGGGGATGTGGGAGTGGCCAACCCAGAGATTCATTTCTTGTCTATGAGTAACGTTAAGCTCCAGGCCCAACCAATGGAACACGGGCTATACAAGGCATTAAGGCCCTGAGTTTTGGATTAAATGAATGTTGCCCGGTGGAGGTCGTTAAAGGGAAGATGTTAAGTGAAAATGCTATATAAGCTTCAGGCTGCTGGCAAGCAGTTGCAGTTTTCCTTCTCAACCTGTTCAGCTCACGTCACGGGACGATAGGACTGTGGATGTGTTGTCCAGCCTACTGCCACGGGGTCATTTCTGTAAGTAAGGTGGTTCTCTCGTCCAGCCTGCCACCCTGGACCCTCTCCCCTTTATGTAAGCCCCTAGTAAAACCCCATGTCCATTTTCTGGCTCTGGGTCTCTTCTTCTACCTCTTGAACCTGTCGCTATCCCTACTGAGGTTAATAATGGAGGCTGGGCACAAAAACTGGTTCCTCTCATTTTATTGCAGAAGCTGGGCTATCCAAGCAGCTAAAATTTTGCCCTGTCGATACAGCTTTTTCTACTCTTAAAAACTTGGCTTTGATTCCTGTCATAGGTTGAATAATGGCCATCAAAAAATATATGTTCAAGTCCTCATTTGTGGAACCTATAAATGTGACTGTATTTGGAAAATGGTCTGCAAGGCTCTTGCAGATTAAGGATCTTGAGATAGTCATTGTCTAGGTTATCCATGTGGGCCTTAAATCCAATAGCAAGTGTCTTTAGAACAAGGGAGTGTTCTGGGCCTTGAGCTCAGTGTTCTGGGCCTTGAACTCAATCTATCATAAGGTAATAGCACTGCTATTTACATTTGCCCCCCTTTCCCTACAACCTATAACCTCCCTATATTAATGGGCATGGAGATTGGAGTGGCAGGAACCCATTGGCCAGCACACGGTGGCCCCAGCACAAAGGGTGGTTACTGGCTATGGATTTATAAAACCAAAAAATCTGTTCTGCTGCTTTTCTTAAAACAAAGGAAATTTGGAGAGATGAAGTTGACACTTCTATGGAGTTGTAAATGACACTACTGCAGTTTAGAAAACATGCCACAGAAAACCATGCAACTGAGATAAACATGCAGGAGGACTAGAGTTAGTTGAAGTTGGAAAACTTGCTTGTTTCTTTGTTTTAGACAAAGTCTCTCTCTGTCGCCCAGACTGGAGTGCAGTGGCGCAATCTCGGCCCACTGCAACCTCTGCCTCCTGGGTTCAAGCAATTCTTAAGCCTCAGCTTCCCAAGTAGCTGGCATTACCGGCACCTGCCAGCCTGCCCAGCTAATTTTTGTATTTTTAGTAGAAACAGGGTCTCACCATGTTGGCCAGGCTGGTCTCAAACTCCTGGGCTGAAGCGATCTGCCCGCCTTGGCCTCCCAATATCCTAGATGACAGGCCTGAGCCACTGTGCACACCCAGAAAAACTTGTTTCTAAGCAAATGTCAGATATTTCCTGGGGGCTGCCCTGATAGGAAGGACACAAAGTCCAGAAGACTTGCATTAGGGGTATGTGGAAGTGGAGAGTCTTACTACATACAGTGAAGACTGGAAAAATGTGGGCCACACAATCATTCTTCCAACCAAATGTTTCTTGAGGACCTAACATGACTGGCATTTACCAGTGTCTAAAAGACAAATATTATATGCCCCATATACATAATTAGAACTGGTCTCTACCCTTAAAAATGGGGTCAGTAATTTGAACTATGAGTTACTAAATATTATAGATGTTATGCTAGAAGTCTCTATAGGGTACAGTGGGAATAAGATAAAAAGGAGGTGGAAAACTCTATGGGAGAATGTCACTAGTTCCTGCATTCTCCATGGGGGTGGTATAGCCCCACAAGAGGGCGAAAATTGTTTCATGGGTGGATGTGGCAGCAAAAAATCATAACTGCATTTTAATAGCTTGTGGCTCTCCAAACGGCTGCATTACATAAGCCGATATAAAGCACACCTGTGTTACTAAAATTTCATAGTGGCAGTTCCAAAAAGTCTGAAGTCTGCTGGGGGATGTCAGTAATGAATACAAGTGGTTCAGAAATCTTTAAAGAAGAGGGCTCATCCCCTCGACAATGGACAGTGGGAAGCAGCAGCAGCAGCATAGCATCGAGCAAGCCTAAAGGAGGGCAATGGAATGGCATCACTGGGGCTAGGAGGGAGTGGGATTCTTCAGGAAGATTAGTCAGCCTGGAGAGGTGGGTTCAAAGAGACAGCAACAAGTGATAACCTTGGGGAGGCGGATGGACCTGATTCCACTCTGACATCTCTCAGAACAGCTGGGACTGCTGTGTTGGATCCAAGGCTAAGACATGTGCTAACAAGAGCTGGTATTGTCAACATGCCTCGCTGCCAAGGCTTTCCCTTTGGCTTTGACCCATCTGACGTTGACATTGGCTGGTGCATACCAGATTAGCTCTGGACCCCTCCTGTCAACGGACCATTCTTTGTTTCCACCAGTTAACACTCTTTGTTTCTAGACCAAAGTTGTCTCCTTCTTCTCTTTGCAGACTTTATGACTAGGGAGGCCAGCCATCCCATTCTGCCCAGGACATGGGACTTTGAGTGTTAAAACCAGGGTGGTCCAGGGCAAACCGGGCGGGTGGGTTACCCTACTTAGGACTGAGACTACATCCTTTCGTTCTGCAACAGGTACAGACATCTGACAGCCAAGCATCGTTTCCCTCATGTCCTACACCCCACTATTCAAGCCCTTGTCCTGTTGCTGCTTAGAGCAGCAATTCTCAACCATGGCTGCAAATGAGAATCACCTGGAGAACTTTTACAATCCCTGCTGCTTAGGGCACGCCCTAGGACAATTAAATCAGCATCTCTTGAAGTAGAACCAGGCATCTATATTTTTTAAAAGCCTCCCAGATGATTCCCATATATAGCCAAGGTGGAAACCATTGGCTTAGAGCAGCAACAGTGATTAACTATTAATGTAAAATAACCATCACTGAGTTGACTCTAATTTGGAGGGACTGTCACTTTTTTAACCTTGAAGATTTAACACATATGCCTCAATATTAGGGTCATGAGTACATTGGTCTGTCAATACTTCGGAAATTAGTCATTAAGTCAATAGTTTAAACTGAAATTAGATATAGAAACACTTTTTTTCTAGTACCTATATGTGTCTGGTTTTTATCTCTGCATATATTCCTTTTCGGCAGGTTAGAATTAATGAAACAAGGCAGTCTCCATTTGCAGGAGTTTACATCACATGAAAAGGATCTCAGATTTAAAATCAACCATAATTCTTAAAACTAATGGTTTACTGCTGTTAGCAGCTGGTAGGCCTCTCTGAAGCTGGCATGAGTAATCTCTAATCATTTCCATCAATAACCTTCCCTGTGGTGTTGTCCCTGGGGATGCTGTCACCATTTGGAAAGATTACCCATCCATTTGAATGGTTAGCATGCATGGAACCACTTGCTAACATATGAAATAAATAAAGGAATTAGTTTACAGCTGAAGCGCAGACTCACAAAATGTTAGCTTTGAGAAGAGCTACTTAGGCATTGCACTAAAGCCCACTGAATATTCCTGGGACCTTCCATAAAGTCAACCTTATTAGCATGTTTTCTTTGTATTATCTAGCAACAACCTAAAAGACAGAGAAACCTCAGCCCCTTGTAACTACAAGTGTATCTGATTTGAGCTTGAGTCTGATTCAGAGTATTTGAAAATGTTTTTCTTAAGGATTTTTTTTTTAAACCAATGGGATTTAAATGGGAAATAAACATGGTAGTGTTTGTCTTTCTCTATGAAGAGGAAAAGCATGACTATTTTGTAATGAGGATAATATTTTGAAAACTATTCAACTATTGCATTTAATGGGAGCACATCCCTAGTCTCTGGCTGCCCCTTGGTTTCTTGTGAACTGGTCTGAAGCACTCAAATTGGTCACCTATAAAGGAGAGAACATGAGGCCTCCACCCTGAGGAAAAAGAGCATCTCTCAATAGACTGGAAGAAACAGGTAGAAAATCTGGCCCTGCTGATCACTGAATGTGTAAAAAAGAGACACCCTCTCTTCCTCCGCCATTGTGGTGTGTGCTTGACTCTGCTTCTCATGTCTTCTCACAAGACTTTCTGGATTAAGCGACTTCTGGCCAAGAAACAAGCAAAATCATCCCATTTCCCAGTGGATTTGGATGAAAACTGGTAATAAAATCAGGTACAACTCCAAAAGGAGACTTTAGAGAAGAACCAAGCTGGGTCTATAAGGAACTGCACTGAGATGACACACGTATTTGTGATGTCCCAAGGTCACATTCACCTTACCATATCAAGCTGAAAATACCACTCTCTGAAGAGTTGGACATGTTTTGAGAGTATATTTTTTCACTCTGAATCTGTTATGAATATGTTGGTTGGCTGGGTTCAGTAATAAATATGAGACCTTTCATTTAAAAAAATACAGATGAGGCAAAGAAAGGGGTCTCGGGTCCTCATGGGTGTCTCTGGGCCAAAATCCTGGGAAAGGGTAGGAACTAGAAAGAATCTAAGTATTCTAGTCACAGTACTTCCTTCAGAGTCTCATAGTCACTGTCCATTCCAGGGTCCAATTAGCACTGTGAATTGTGGATGACAGCGGGACAGTGCCAAGTGACTATGAAAAATCTTGGCCTTCATATGTTTTGGCTGATGTGAGTGGTTAGTTTGTGTAATAGAAGCCACATTGCTGATATGGGTTCATCAGAGCTGTTATGTTGTATGAATCTCTATAGCCACTACAGTATATTAAATCCAGAGCATGGGAGCAGGACAAATATAATATAACATAAAGCAGTCCTGGCCCCTCTTCCACATGGGATGTGCACAGCAGCAGACGACAGAAGAATATCTTGATGGGGCAGATAAGGGGCAACATATTGGAAACTAGCAGGCCCAGAAGACAGCACGGGGACCTATGCACTGGAGCAAGGACATCCTTCTCATCACTCCCAGGAGGTCAAGTGAGCCCCATCATGCGCCCTCAGGTCGTCATTGGTAGAGCAATGGAAAGAGGAGGAAATGTAAAAGGCTGAGTAATTATCTGAAGGGAGACTGTGTTATCTTAATGACACGGTTTAACCAGAAGAAGTTGAAATACATTGACTAAGTTAGTGCTTCTCACCACCACTGCCCCTCCCTCTGCCCCAAACCCACCCCAGTCAGGACTCAGAGGAACATGAGAAAGGTTAGATCAGTTATACAGAAACAAAAACTACATCTTCAACAGAATCAGAGAATGAATTCTCCATTTCTCACTGTCTGACTGTGGGCAAGTCATACATGTATTTACTCACAGATACCCTGTACTTGGTATCATAGCAGGCGCTGGCAATACAGTGAAAAGTGTCTTTAGATAGACCATCTGCTGTCCCCACTTCCCTCGATATCTCTCTCTCCTCTTTCAAAACCTAGGGCCTGGAGTCAATATTTTTTAAATCTTTTCTCTACCTCAAAAGCTGTTTTGTTTTGTTTTTCTTTTTTAGCTTTTAAAAAAGGTATACTTTGGGAGGCCAAGGCAGGCAGATCACAAGGTCAAGAGATAGACGCCATCCTGTCCAACATGGTGAAACCCTGTCTCTACTAAAAATACGAAAATTAGCCAGGCGTGCTGGCACATGCCTGTAGTCCCAGCTACTTGGGAGGCTGAGGCAGGAGAATTGCTTGAACCCAGGAGGTGGAAGTTGCAGTGAGCCGAGATCGGGCCACTGCACTCTAGCCTGGGTGACAGAGCGAGATTCCATCTCAAAAAATAAAGTATAAAATACATTTCACTCTTGAGGATTAAAAAGTGAATAATTATAGTTAAGACTACAGGTGTTCTGGTGAGTTTACCTTTTCTTCCAAAAGAATCAAAAGTTTTTGAAATAAGCTCCCCTAATATATATTAACCTCAATATTAGCATTTCCATCTCCCCAGTGTCACTTTCCTTGTCATACATCTGGGGAAGGGAATCGTCTCACTTTTTCCTCCTGCTCTGCTGGCTGCCTGCTCCATATGGTGGGCTTCTCTGCACCTTTATCTCAGTCTCACCCATGAACTGTCACTCATGTTTCTCAGGGTCCTTGTTCCTTAGATCCTTTCCACTAGCCCAAAGATCCCAAATACCACTTATCCAAAAACGTGTGCATTTTATATAATTTATTGCAAGACTAGAATAACTGAAAAGATTGGAGGGAGGACACTTAAGCATTTGATTAGACACCTGCTTACATTCACCGCCCCCCCCCTCCCCGCCACTACCATGAGCATTGCTTCTCTGTCTTGAAATCTACCTCATGCTCCCACTGCCAGAGAATCATGATGCTCAAAGTTTACCTGTGAGATCTCTTACCCTCTTTAGAAAAGTTTTAGCCCCTATCCAGAGAGGCTTTTTTTAAAAGATTCATTTTACTCTCCCAATCAGGGAATCTGGGACACTAAAATGCTCCCAAAATACATTTCCCCAATTGTGAATTATTCAGTATGTTGTAATAAAATGTGCAAAAGGTTGGCCAAGAATAATGTATAAGCAATTCAAGTCCAGCGGCACCTCCCAGGAAAATGTTATGTTCTAAGGTTAAGCTTTCTACATGTAATGTGGACATATATAGCCTTCCCTTCTTTTTCAGGAACTTTGTCAGATCCAGAAGACTTGTACTTCCATGGTAGCAACAAGAAACAACAGGATGGGGAAAAAACATCAGTTATGTATAGTTCTATTAAAGAGTGGGGATTAAAGGAAGTCTTAATAAATTTCAGAGGATGACTTCTTCTTAGGCAAGAGAGACACATGGCAGTTTCAGTACCCGGGGGGGCAATAGTTGGATGTGCCCTAACAAAAATTTAACCTACCCAATTGCCCACTAGCAGGAGAATGCTTAAACCCATCATGGCAAAATTATACCACGGAATATTATTCCATAATACAAAACTACTGATGCATGCGATGTTACAGATTAATCTCAAAACCATTATGCTGGGTGAAAGAAGTCAGACATAAGAGTGCATACTGTAAAATTCCATTCTTTCTGAAATTGAGGAATAGACAAGTCTCCTTTATATTGATAGAAATCAGAAGAGTAGTTGCCTATGTAACAGGGATGGACTGGAAGGAGGCTTGAGGGAACTTTCTCAGTTGATAGAATTGTTTCATATCTTGTTTGAGGTGTCATTGACACACATGTATGCATTTGTCAAAGTGTCAGATCACAAAATAATGTGCATATCACTCTATACATAAATACATTGCATGTTTACTGTACATTTGACTGTAAGTAAATTATACCTCAATTTCAAAGAAGATATTTCAAAAATCATAACTTTTCCTTAGATATACAATGTCCTCTTAATTTTAAAAACATATTCTAGGTTGGGTGTGGTGGCTCATGCATGTAATCCCAGCACTTTGGGAGCTCCGAGGTGGGTGGATCATGAGGTCAGGAGTTCGAGACCAGCCTGACCAACATGGCGAAACCCCATCTTTACTAAAAATACAAAAATTAGCTGGGCGTAGTGGCACGCACCTGTAATCCCTGCTACTCAGGAGGCTGAGGCAGGAGAATCTCTAGAACCTGGGAGGCAGAGGTGATGCAGTATGCCAAGATTGCACCACTGCACACCAGCATGGGTGACAGAGCAAGACTCCATCTCAAAAAAGTAAAAAGCAAACCCATATTCTTCATAATACTTTATAGTGTTGTGAGAGGCCCATGATAAGCACTTAGCAGATGCATCTGAACACACACAGAATCTGTAGCCTTTCTGGCCTGACATCTATGATGGCATTTCTGACACCATATCCTTATTCAGTGAACCCATGTGATGGGGCCAGTGGGGGCAGTTCAAGGAGCACAGATGGGAAAAAGGCTACCATCTGAGATGAAGCATGTCACTTATATGCAATACTATCTGCTGGCACATCCCTAGGTGTACACATTTGCTCATAATGGTAATCAAGGCTTACCAGGTGGAAGATTTTTACTACTCTTAAAACTCAGCTAAGAGTTAACTTTCCAAAACCCCAGCTTCCTGATCAGAGAGGCAAAGTCATCATAAGCTCAGATAAACCAACAGCCCATGGACACTCCCTTGTTCTATAAAAACTCTAAATCTGATACAAACAATGAAACTGGATAGATACATAAAGGTTAGTTGTTTCTTGATCAGCAAAACTAGACTCTGATTTCTTTTCTGCTGTAGCCTTCTGGAGGTGAGACCTGGGAACACCAAGCAGAAAAAGCAGGAAGATCATTCTTTAGGGAGCTTGTGTGCCTGCCTGAAAAGTTGGCTAGACATTCATCAATTGACAGGTACACTATTTCCTCTGTGAAAAGTAACCCATAAATGCAATAAATCTTTTCTTAATGCAGTGACAAAGGGTTGAGAATGAACTTCAGTTTTCAGTCTCTGAAACAAAAGAAAAGTTCACGGAATTCCATGTGGTCTAAGGGGAAGGAGTAGCGGTCAGGCAGGAGGCGAGGAGACATCTGTTGGGAATGTTTTTTCTCACTTGTCTGAGAGATTTTCCAGAAGTTAGTCTTTGTCTCATGCCCTAAACATCTAAATGTACAGGTATAAACTGGAAATGCTGCAGCCTTCATGCTAAGCTTGAGACTCACATCAGTACAGGGAGGAAGACGCCCTCCAGAGAAGCACAGAGAAACAGGCCAAGACCATTAGATTAGGTCTAACTTAGAGACCACTCTGCCGACTCTCCAATCTTGTGAGCCAAAAACAGTCATTGTTTATGCAAATCTGAGTTTTTTCTTCTTAGGTGCCAAAGAATCCCACCTCATATTGTACTGAATATGTATTTGTTGAAATTACATATGGTATTTTCCTGAAAATTCAGATACCTTTTGGAAAAGATTGATTATAATTGTCACATATGCTCTAAAGATGCTCTCCTCTATATTCTGTGAAAAGGTATTTTTAAGTCAACATATGGAACAATAATAACCTTGTGTTCAGAGTGAGCATGAGAAAGAATGTGAGGATTACTTCCTAAGTAGCTTATATTGTATAAGACTTTGCTAATGAGTTTGCCAGAATTACCTAAAACTATGTTAGTGATATCTAATCTGTAATTACAGTGTTCTTGGAGAGCCCTTGCGTGTCATACAAACTGGTCACTCACTGACTAGAATCATATGGTCTCTTTTTGAGCAACGGTTCTTCTTACAAATCCTACAGGAGTAAGATAGCAGTGGGGATCAGGAAAACCCATCACCTTGGTGCATATGGAAGCTATCCCAGGCACCTCAACTGCAGTGTCTGTTTTTCACAGCATGAGTTCACTTCCCTTAATCATACTTTATGCTCTCCAAAAATAATGTGGAGGAAGCATACATTATGTACTTAAAGATACACCATCTGTTTTCTTTCTCTGCCAAGAGGGGAATTCCTTACTAAAATGAAAGCCTCGGGTCATCATAGGAAGCAGAAAGCTAAGATGAATGCCTTTTCTTTTTTTTTTGCCACAAACATAAGTATAAACTGTTTCCCATGGCCATTCAATAAAACAGGTGAATATGCTTAACTTTCACACACGGGCCATTAACTAAAAGCAAACTCAAACAGCCTAAGATTCCATAACACAAAGGTTGTGCTTCTGACTGAACAACAGGAACAAAAGCTGGAATTTTGAAATTACTGCTAATAGATTATGAGGTCCTCTAGGGCAAAAAGTAAGACTTATTAATCATTTTATCTCCCAAGCCTAGCTCTACCAGGCATGGAGCAGGTACAGTAAATGCTCAGCAAATGTATAAAAATAAAAAGAACTACTTCTTTTGTGAAATAATATATTAGGCCAGTGATTTCAACCACTGCACATTAAAATCATCTAAGTCACTGCTAAACTATAAAGGTGGCTAAGATTATTCCCAGACCAGTTACATCAGAACACAATCTGCACAGGTGAGTCTTACAAGGTAGCCATCTATATATTTAGCATATATGAAGGAAATTTTCTAAAAAATTAGGTTCATGGGTCTATGTGCAGGTTTGTCATATAGGAAAATTATGTGTCACGGGAGTTTGACATACAGATTACTTCACCACCCAGGTAACCAGCATAGTACTTAAGAGGTAGACTTTTGATCCTTTCCCTCTTTACCCTCTATCCTCAAGTGGGCCTCAGTGTCTGTTGTTCCTCTCTTTGTGTTCATGTGTTCTTACTGTTTAGCTCCCACTTATAAGTGAGAATATGCAGTATTTGGTTTTCTGTTCCTGCATTAGTTCATTTAGGATTATACCCTCCAGCTCCATCTACATTCCTGCCAAGGATATGATCTCATTATTTTTTATGGCTATATAATATTCCATAGTATATATGTGCCACATTTTCCTTATCCAGTCTACCATTAATGGGCATTTAGGTTGATTCCATAGCTTTGCTACTGTAAATAGTGCTGCAATGAACATTTGCTTGCATGTCTCTTTATGGTGGAAAGATTTAAATTCCTTTTGGTATGTACCCAGCAATGGGATTGCTGGGTTGAATGTTATTTCTGCCTCTAGATCTTTGAGGAATCACCACACTGTTTTCCATAATGGTTGAACTAATTTATATTTCCACCAGCATAGTTTAAGCATTCCCTTCACAACCTCACCAGCATCTGTTATTTTTCGACTTTTTAATAATAGCCATCCCCCCGCAACAGGTGTGAGATGGTGTCTCATTGTGGTTTTGATTTCCATTTTTCTAATGATTAGTGATGAGAGTTTTTTCATACGCTTGTTGGCTATAGGTATGTCTTCCTTTACAAGTGTCTGTTCATGCCCTTTGCCCACTTTTAATGGGGTTGTTTTTCACTTGTAAATTTGTTTAAGTTCCTTATAGATTCTGGATATTAGACCTTTGTGAGATACACAGTTCACAAATATTTTATCCCATTCCATGGGCTGTTTTCTCTGTTGATAGTTTCTTTTGCTGTGCAGAGGCTTTTTGGTTTAATTAGGCCCGATTTATCAATTTTTGTTTTTGTGGCAAATTTTGCTTTGTTTTGTTGCCATTGCAGTTGGCATCTTTGTCATATATTCTTTTCCAAGTCCTATGCATGGAGAGATATTTCCTGGGTTATCTTCTGGAGTTTTTATAGCTTTAGGTTTTACATGTAAGTCTTTAATCTGTCTTGAGTTGATTTTTTTATGTGGTGTAAGGAAGGGATGCAGTTTCAATCCTCTGCATATGGCTAGCCAGTTAACCCAGCACCATTTGTTGAATAGGGAGTACTTTCCCCATTGTTTGTTTTGTTGACTTTGTTGAAGATCAGATAGTTGTAGGTGTGTGGCTCTATTTCTGGGCTTTCTATTCTTTTCCATTGGTCTATATGTCTGTTTTTGTACCAGTACCATGCTGTTTTAGTTTCTGTAGTCCTGTAATATAGTTCAAAGTCAGGTAACACCATGCCTCCAGCTTTATTCTTTTTGCTTAGGATTGCCTTGGCTATTTGAGCTCTTTTTGATTCCTTATGAATTTTTAAATAGTTTTTTTCTAATTCTGTGAAGAATGTCATTGGTAGTAGGATAGAAATAGCATTAAATCTGTAAATTGCTTTGGGCAGTATGTCATTTAAAAAATATTGTTTCTTCCTATTCATGAGCATGGAATGTTTTTCCATTTGTTTGTGTTTTCTCCAATTTCTTTGAATAGTGTTTTGTATTTCTCATTGTAGAGGTCTTTTACCTCACTGATTAGCTGTATTCCTAGGTATTAACTCTTCTATCATAAATGGGATTGCATTCTTGATTGGGTTCTCTGCTTGACTGTAGTTGATGTATAGAAATGCTACTGGTTTTTGTGCATTGATTTTACATCCTGACACTTTGATGAAGTAGTTTATCAGATCTAGGAGCTTTTGGGTGGAGACAATAGGGTTTTCTAAGAATAGAATCATATTGTCTGCAAACAGAGATAGTTTGACTTCCTCTCTTTTTATCTGGATGCTTTTTCTTTCTCTTGCCTGATTTCTTTGGCTAGGACTTCCAGTACTATGTTGAATAAGAGTGATGAGAGTGGCCATCCTTGTCTTATTCCACTTCTCAAAGGGAATGCTTCCAACTTTTGTATGATGTTAGCTGTGGGTTTGTCATAGACAGCTCTTATTATTTTGAGTTACTTCAATGCTTTGTTGAGCATTGTTAACATGAAAGGATGTTGCATTTTATTGAAAGCCTTTTCTGCATCTATTGATATGATCCTGTGGTTTTTAAGTTCTGTTTATGTGGTAAATAACATATTACTGATTTGCATATGTATATTAAGCCAACTTTGCATCCCAGAAATAAAGCCTACTTGATCATACAGGATTAGCTTTCTGATGTGCTGCTGAATTCAGTTTACTAGTATTTTGTTCAAGATTTTTGCATCTGTGTTCATCAAAAATATTGGCCTGAAGTTTTCTTTTTTTGTTGTGTCTCTGCCAGGTTTTGGTATCAGGATGATGCTGGCCTCAGTAAGAGAAAAGTCCCTCCTCCTCCTCTTTCTTTTCTTTCTTTTTTTTTTTGGAATAGTTTCAGTAGGAATGTTACCAGCTCTTTTACAAATCTGGTAGAATTCAGCTATGAATCTGTCTGGTCCTGGGCTTTTCTGATTGGTAGGCTTTTTATTACAGATTCAATTTTGAAACTGATTATTTTTCTGTTCAAGGACTTAACTTCTTCCTGGTTCCATCTTAGGAGGTTGTATGTTTCCAGGAACTTATCTATTTCTTCTAGATTTTCTAGCTTTTGTGTATAGAGGTCCTCATAGGAGTTTGAGGGTTTTTGTATCTCTTTTGGGTCACTGGTAACGTCCCCTTTGGCGTTTCTGACTGTATTTATTTGGCTTCTCTCTCTTTTTTACTTTATCAGTCTGGCTAGTGGTCTATCAATCTTATTTACTTTTTCAATAACAAACTCTTGAATTTATTATCTTTTATATAGTTTTTCACATCTCACTTTCATTCAGGTCAGCTCTGATTTTGGTTATTTTTCTTCTGTTAGCTTTTAGGTTGGTTTGCTCTTGTTTCTCTAGTTCCTCTAGGTGTGAAGTCAGATTGTTAATTTGAGATATTTCTAACTTTTTTATTTTGGTGTGTAGTGCTGTAAACTTTCCTCTTAACACTGTTTTAGCCATGTCCCATAAATTCTGGTATGTTGTATCTTCATTCTCATTAGTTTCAAAGAATTTCTTTGATTTCTGCCTTTATTGTTTACCCAAAAGTCATTCAGAAACATGTTTAATTTCCATGTAATTCTCTGGTTTTGAGCCATTTTCTTACCTATTGATTTCTATTTTTATTGCACTGTGGTCTGAGAGTGTGTTTAGTATAATTTCTTTTTTTTTTATTTTGCTGAGGATTGTTTTATGGCCAATTGTGTGGTTAATTTCACAGTATATGTCATGTGCAAATGAGATGAATGTATATTCTGTTGTTTTGGGGTGAAGAGTTCTGTAGATGTCTATTAGGCCCATTTGGTCAAATGTCAATTTCAGATTCTGAATATCCTTGTTAATTTTCTGCCCTAAATAATCTAATACTGTCTGTGGGGTGTTGAAGTCTCCTGCTACTATTGTCTGGTTATCTTAGTCTCTTCATAGGTTCCTAAGAATTTGTTTTACAAATAAAGGTGCTGCTGTGGTGAGTGAATATTTATTTAGGATAGTTAGGTCGTCTTGTTGAGTTGAACCCTTTATCATTATGTAATGTCCTTCTTTGACTTTTTTTTATCGTTGTCAGTTTAAAGTCTGTCTGAAGTTAGAATAGCAACCTCAGCCTTTTTGTTTTCTGTTTGCTTGGTAGATTTTTCTCCATCCCTTTACTTTTAGCCTATGGGTGTTACTGCATGTGAGATGAGTCTCTTGTAAACAGCATGCAGTTGGGTCTTACATCTTTATTCCATTTGCCACTCTGTGCCTTTTTATTGGGTCATTTAGCCCATTTACATTGAAGGTTAATATTGACATATTCAGGTTTGATTTTGTCATCATGTTATTAGCTAGTCATTAAGCAGATTTGGTTGTTTGGATGCTTTATAGTGTCAACGGTATAGGTACTTAAGTGTGTTTTGTGGTGGCCAATAATGAAAATGGAAATATAGAAAATATCTTTCCTTTCCATATTTAGCACTCCCTTAAGAATCACTTGTAAGGCAGGTGTGGTGGAAACAAATTCTCTTAGCATTTTCCTGTCTAGAAAAGGGTCTTATTTCTTCTTTGCTTATGAAGCATAGTTTGACTGGATATGAAATTCTTGGCTGAAATTTCTTTTCCTCAATAATGCTGAATATAGTCCCCCCAGGCTCTTTTGGCTTGTAGGGTTTCTGCTGAAAGGTCCTCCACTGGTAGCCTGATAGAGTTCTCTTTGTAGGTGACCTGTCCCTTCTTTCTAGCTGCCTTTAATATTTTTTCTTTCATTTCAACCTTGGAGAATCTGATGACTAGGTATCTTGTGAATGATCATCTTGTATAGTATCTCACAAGGGTTCTCTACATTTTCTGGATTTGAATGTTGGCCTCTCTAGCAAGGTTAGGTAAATTTTCATGGATGGATATCCTCAAATACATTTTTCAAGTAACTTGCTTTCTCTCCTTCTCTTTCAGGGATACCAATGAGTCACATATTTGGTCTCTTTAAATCTCATATTTCTTGGAGTTTTGTCCATTCTTCTTTGTTTTTTCTTTATTTTTTTCTGACTCAGTTATTTTGGGGAACTGGTCTTTAAGCTCCGAGATTCTTTCCTCAGCTTGGTCCATTCTGCTGTTAATGCTTCCAGTTGTATTGTGAAATTCTTTGTGAGTTTTTCAGCTCTATCAATTCAGTGTGCTTCTTTCTTAAAATGGTCATTTTGTCTTTTTTTCTCCAGTATTGTTTTATTGTATTTCTTAGATTCTTCAGATTGAGTTTTGACTCTCCTGTCGATGATTTCATTCCTATCCATATTCTGAATTCTATTTCTGACATTTCAGTTATTCCAGCCTGGTTAAGAACCATTGCTTGGGGACTAATGCAGTTGTTTGGAGGTAAGAAGACACTCTGGCTTCTTTAGTTGCCAGAGCTCCTATACTGGTTTTCTCTCATCTGTGTGGGCTGATGTTCCTTCAATCTTCGAAGTTGCTGCTGTCCTTTGCTTTTTTTTGTTGTTTGTTTTTATATTTTTTGATGCCCTTGGAGGTTAGATTGTGGTATAGGGTAGGTTCAGTTGACTGGCTTCTATTCTACTCCACTCCTGTGTCTTAAATGAGCCCTCTCCCATTACTATCTTTGTGTCTGTGTTTCTTTTATTGGCTGTTCTGGTCCATGTGGCTCTCTCAGGCAGGGGCTGCAGTTGGCAGATAACCTGTATCCTTGTTGGGTTAACCCTAATCTTCTGTCCAAGTTCTTCCCAGAGAAACACAAGATTGTGCCAGCACACAGAGCTCAGGCAGTGGTGGGACTACTGGGCAGGAAGCTTTAGCAGGTGGGTCCCATCTGGCTACAAGAAGCAGGGGTGACTGAAGTTGCCTGCCCTGCCATCCAGGTGTTTCTGGGGAAACAGGAGGCTGTGCCCTTCAGCAAATTCAGGTAAATGCAGGGCTGCTGGGCTGAAAGCTTTAGCAGGTGTGGCTTGTCCAGCTAGGAGAGGTGGGGGTGGGTAGAGTCACCCACCCTGCCATCTGGGTGTTTCCCAGGATAACAGGAGGCTGTGCCCACTGGATAAGTTCAGATAGAAGTGGGACCACTAAGTTGGAAGCTCTAGCAGGCATTACCCTTCTGGCTACCAGCAGCAGGTATGGGTGTGGTCACCTGCCCCTGCCATCCAGGTGCTTCCCAGGACAAAAGGAGGCTGTGCCCACTGGCTGAGTTTAGACAGAGGAGGGATTGATGAGCTGGAAACTCTAGCAGGCATTGACCACCTGGCTTTCAGCAGTGAGGGTGAGCAGGGTCACCTGCCCTGCTGCCTGGGTATTTCCTGGTAAAACAGGGGGCTGCACCTACTAGCTGAGTTCAGAAAGAAGCAGTACCACTGAGCCAGAAGCTGGCACTGAGCCCCATCTGGCAAGAGGGATGAAGCAATCTTACTGCTCCCAGGCACTGTGACTGCAGTCTCTGCTGGGGCTGTGGCGTCCGCGCTGGCCTGCTGAAGGGCCAAAGGCTTGTAGAGGTCCTCCTGGACTCAGGACTTGTCCCTGCAAAATATCCAGGTAGCTCTCTCTCTCTGTCTAGAAGCACAGTGGAGTTGTGGGGGTTGAGGGGCAGGGGTATTTTCCCATTTCCAGTCTTGTACAGATTCCTGTGGACAGCATGAATCCCCCAGGAGGCTCTCACTAACTCAGCATTTCCTGTGTTGAAGAGGTTCTCCTGGCACCATACTGAACACAGACAGGCTGGTGCCCAGCTTCTCTTCTGTCTGTTCTCTGGGTCCCGCTGTTGCCTTCATGGATCAAGATGTGGTTTCTCAGATGATCAGCCTGCAGGGTCACTGTTCACTAGCTCTTTTGTTTCCTCTTGGTAAGAGCATAAGAGCTGCGCACATAAGCTACTTGCAGTCTGCCATCTTGGTCCCTCTCTCTAGGAAAATGTCTTAATTATGCTCTTTGTAGTTTATGTTTGTTTGTGCTGCTGTAGCAAAATACCATAGACTGGGTAACTAATAAAGAATAGAAATTTATTTCTCAAGTTCTGGAGACTGGAGAGTCCAAGATCAAGGTGCCAGAAGGTTTTATGTCTGATGAGGACCTGGTCTTTGATTTCAAGAGGGCACCTTGTCGCTGTATCCTCTGGAGAGGATGAATGCTGTGTCTCCACATGGAAAAGTGAGGAAGGGACCAACAGCTCCCTCACACCTCTTTTATAAGGGTGCTAATTGCCTCCTAACACTTATCATCGCTTAATACTAACAAATTGGTGATTATGTTTCAATATATGTATTTTGAGGATATATTCAGATCATAGTAATCCCCTTCTAGTTCATGGTGTCCATATCAAGAAAAATTTTTGGTTAAGTAATAGAACCAAATGTTAAATCAAAATTGGATATTAGTTATGAAATTTGAGAAATAATTTTGAAATTTTGAAATTTTTTAGGTCCCTTAAATTAATCACAGAAAGCATTTCAACAAAACTCTGGAATACTATGAAAATCAATTCCCATCTCTCTCAGAGTAGGATTCCCATCTCTCTCAGAGTAGACCAAACTTCATACATGGGATGTTTAATGAAATAATTGTTTAATGAAAATAATTGGTTTTATAGCATTTGCAGAACTTGAACACTAACTCAGAGGTTTTGTAGTCTTTCAAATTGTTGAGGTTCACCCATCCTGAAAATCATACTTTTTAATAAGACCTCTGAGAACAAATGCTGGTTTATTACAAAATACTAAACATATATGTGAACCAGATCACTTTGTCCGTTTCCCTTAATATAAGTTTTAACTCCTGGTAAAATGTCTGAGAAGCCCTGTTCTAGACTAAGTAAATCCAGACCACTCACCATCTCAAGTTCTCTGTAGATTGAGTTCTGTGCACACAGAGGAATTGTGTTCATATGAATTGCTTGGAACTCAGCAAAAACTGCACTCAAATAGAAGCCCTTAAAATAAGAAATCTTTGCCTTTCCATCATCTGCCTTAAGAGTAGGCTTTATGGCAGAGGCTCACAATCCCCAAAATACTTCATGTCTCTGGAGAAGACATCTATCTGCGCCCTCCCCGCCCCCCGCCATTTTGCCTTTGGCTCAGGAGTGACTACCCTGCATTACGTTGTGTAAAGGTCTAGCATGTCAGGTGGGACTGAGAGCACAGCCCGTGCTCCCAGTCATTGCTGAGTCTTCTTGCTCTGAAATGAATAAAGGGAGACACTCCCCTACATGAACTCATGGGAGAACTGACAAGCGCTTAGCCTGGAAACAGTTTTCCCTCTTTTTCAAGCTCTGAACTTGGCTCTTTTAGATGATCTCCAGCAGAGGCAGCCCTATTAAGAAACATGCATTTCTAAGGTTAGTACGTTAATGAACCAATCTGTTCTTCTCTTTTCACCTTTCTAAGCCTTCTAAGAGAAATAAGAATTGTCTCTTCCGTACTCACCATTTTCTAATCCACCCCACAAAATCACATTGTGAAATAGTTTTTGACAGCTCTCTGATACATTCAAGGTGTACTTTCTGTTCAGTTTTGGAATTTCACCTGCCAACTGGTATTTCTTTGGATTTTATAGGAATAGCTTCGAAATAGGTTTATGAACATAATATTAGGAAATTTGTATATTTTAACACAAAAGATAAATTCATCCAGGAAATGTACACAGCAGAGCTTGTCTTAATATCCTCTGAGTATTCAGCTCCCCCAGCATTAAAGAGAATACTCCATAAACAGTGCAAGATGGAACAAAGAGACTTCAGCAGCTTGTATAACTCATTATACACAGATGCCCCATCACCCCCCAAAAAATGTCTTTATTAAGTCCAAACTTTTGTAATTAAAATATTTTTGGTTCTAAACATTAGTTAAAACATTTCTTCCTTTTCCCTCCATGCTTGTAATACGTACCAGTTAGGATTTTGGAGGAATGAGATATGTTGACAGCATGTCATGTTCCTACCATAGCTCCTGTATGTAGTTGGAGATCTATAAATGTCACCCTTCCCCTCCTGAAACATAGAGGATTGAGAAGAACTTCATAGAGGAAGGAGCATTTTAGTGGAAACTTAAAGAAGTTCTTTTCTTGAAGTTGGAAATGGAGAGAATTCCATGTAGAGGCAAGAATCAGCAAATTCAAATGCGTATGGAAGTATCCAGAGACAAGAAGTATCATGTTGCAGGATGCATCTAGAAATAGAGTGAGAAATGGTTCTTGTAGGACAGGCTGCAGGTACTTTGTAATGAAAGTATCTCTTGCAATAAAGCAATCTTAATCTAACTATTTAGAAGGATGAATTTTTTTTACATTCTAACAATATAGGTAATATTCTAAGTCCTTTCTTAGTATTATGAACATTTGTATTTGGAGATTTCTATTTGCCTAAGAAAATGGAGAACTGTTCTTTAGGATTGAGCAAGTCTATTCTGCAGTAAGGCCAATGACAGCCTTTTCAGATCACCTTTCCACGTGCTTAGGTCTAAAAAATTGCAGCAATTATATCATTTCATCCCAAGATTGTTCTTTTTCACAGAGCTTGCTGCTGATGGGGAGATGTGATTTGAAAAAAATTTGAAACAAAATGAGTACTGGACCAGCACAGAGCAGGACCTAGCAGATAGAAAGTCTTTAGTAATTTATTTTCTTTGACATAAAATTAATTGATTTTAGTCTTGCTCTAGCAGTTGTGGCCCATCCCTGCTACTAATTGTCTAAGTGCCTTTGTCTTGCAAAAATTCTCTAAGCCTCACTTTCCTTCTTTGAAAAAAAAAAAAAAAAACTTAGATTATAATAACAAAGATGCTGAGAGATTAACATTGGAGGAAATATATGAAAGAACCAAGTCTAATCGCTGGCCATATAGAGCAGATAGATAACGAAAGGTGATTGGCTCACGAAAACAACAATCCATGATTCCAGGGTCAAGCAACACTGTGGACTGGAGCTCCTTTCACACCCCCTATGCCAAATCGCAACCAGATGGTCTTTAAGGATTCTGCCAAGACAGTACATTTTCTTTTAATCATTTTCTTTTTTTTTTTTATTGGAGCTTAGTGATGAGTGTTCTTTACAAATTTATTCTCTCTGACCTGGCTCAGAGAAAGGAAATGAAGTAAAAATAACATAATACAATAAAAAATAACATAATAAAATTAAAAATAAAATTTTAAAAATTAAATTAAAAAATTTAAAAAAAATACAATCACCTCTTCATTCTGTTGGGAAGATTTGTTTGTACCCTGGCCTCTATTTTCATCCATAGAATGGAGACTATAATCAGGTGTGTGTCCAAGCATCTTTCCAGCTCTAATTCTCTGAACCACACTTTATAGTAAACAAGACAGGTACAGTCAACTCTTGAACAGCATGGGTTTGAACTGTGTGGGTCTACTTATATGCAAATTTTCCTCCACCTCTGCCACCCTTGAAACAGCAAAAGCAACCCTTCCTCTCCCTCCTCTTCCTCAGTCTACTCCATATGAAGATGATGAAGATGGAAGACCTTTATGATGATCCACTTCCACTTAATAAATTGTAAATATATATTCTCATGATTTTTCTAATAACATTTTCTGTCATCTAGCTTACTTTAATTTTGAGAATACAGTATATAGGCCGGGCGTGGTGGCTCACACCTGTAATTCCAACTCTTTGGGAGGCCAAGGCAGACGGATCACCTGAGGTCAGGAGTTTGAAACCAGCCTGGCCAACATGGTGAAACCCCATCTCTACTAAAAATACAAAAACTAGCCAGGCAATGGTGGCATGTGCCTGCAATCCCAGCTACTCGGGAGGCTGAGGCATGAGAATCACTTGAACCTGGGAGGCAGAAGTTGAAGTGAGCCGAGATCACACCATTGCACTCCAGCCTGGGCAACAGAGCAAGACTCTGTCTCAAAAAAAGAATACGGTATATAGTACATGCAACATACAAAATGTGTGTTAATCAACTGTTTATATTATCAGTAATGCTTCTGGTCAACAGCAGGCTATTACCAGTTAAGTTTTTGGGAAGTCAAAAGTTATGCATGGATTTTCAACTGTGAGGGGAATGAGCAGCCTTAATCCCTGAGTTGTTCAAGAGTCAACTGTAAAGGAGCCAGAAGAGATGTATTCACATCTTTTTCTACCTCAGTTTATGTATTTTAAAAAATTAAATACATTTGAAAATATATTTTACTTTTTTACTTTAACTGTATGGTTTTCATCCTACAAAAACACTTTGAGGAGGGACTTACAATCTCCACTTGTTTTTGAAAAAGAAATTGTGGCTCAGAGAGTTTGAGTGACTTGCCTAAGGTCACACAGGGAATGAGCAACAGAGCAGAAACATGTATGCAGGTATTCTGATCAAATGTTTTTTTCTTTTTTTTTTTTTTTTTTTTTTTTGCGATGGTGTCTCACTCTGTCACCCAGGCTGGAGTGCAGTGGCACGATTTCAGCTCAGTGCAACCTCTACCTCCTAGTTTCAAGCAATTCTCCTGCCTCAGCCTCCTGAGTAGCTGGGATTACAGGCACATGCCACCATGCCTGGCTAGGTTTTGTTTTTGTTTCGTTTTGTTTTGTTTTGTTTTTCTTTTTTGAGATGGAGTCTCTCTGTGTTGCCCAGGCTAGAGTGCAGTGGCGTGATCTGGGCTCACTGCAACCTCCGCCTCCCGGGTTCAAGCCATTCTCCTGCCTCAGCCTCCCGAGTAGCTGGGACTACAGGTGCCTGCCACCATGCCCAGCTAATTTTTGTATTTTTAATAGAGAGGGTGTTTCACCATATTGGCCAGGCTGGTCTCGAACTCCTGATCTCAAGTGATCTGCCCACTTCGGCCTCCCAAAGTGCTGGGATTACAAGAGTGAGCCACCACGCCCAGCCAAATTTTTTCTTTTCTACAAAGTATTTCTGAAACTCAACTTTCCGGGACAATTTCTTTAGGAAACTTTTACAGTTTCAAAAATTGCTTTGGATGAGGAAAGAATTCTCAGGTCTGCTTCTTGTGTTTATTTTTGTATTTTTTTTCTCTTTCCTCCTGCTAAGCTGACAGTCATACTTTCTCTTTGTTATCAATGTGACCACCTATAACAGTCTCCTCTCACTAATCTTCTTCTTTTTAAACTACTGTGGCTTTAAAGGCTGCAAAACAGAAGCTGTCAAAAGTGTGTGGAGAGTGCTGGATCTTGAAGGAGAGGGACCCAGGGTTTCTCTTAGAATAAATAACATAGGTATGGGCTTCCTCACCTTTTTGGGGTGAAGTATTTTCATTCCTTGGTGCTCAGAATAAATTAGACCAACAGATGGAATAATTTCTGCTGAGATTTTATTGTTTTTTTTTTAATTTTTATTTTTTAAGAGAGAGTTTCGCTCTTGGCTGGAGTGCAATGGTACGATCTCGGCTCACTGCAACCGCCATCTCCTGGGTTTAAGCGATTCTCCTGCCTCGGCCTCCCAAGTAGCTGGGACTTCAGGTGTGCACCACCATGCCCTACTAATTCTTTTTGTATTTTTAGTAGAGACAGGGATTCACCATGTTGGTTAGTCTGGTCTCAAACTCCTGACCTCAGATGATCCACCTGCCTCAGCCTCCCAAAGTGCTGGGATTACAGGCATGAGCCACAGTGCCCTGCCAGTTTTGTTTATTTTGTTACTGCTTTTTCCTCTACCTCTGGAACCACTAGATTGTGAGTCATGCACAGTGTGTGTGTCTCTCTCATGCCCACTGTATAGTCACAGCAGCTGTTCTTTCATTCATTTGTTCATTCAACATATCTACTTTGAGAGGCTGGCACAATGCCAGGCACTAAGTTGGATAGTGGAGACACACTAATTAAAAAGAGATTCATATCCTGACCTCAAGTTGATGACAATTTAGAAGGGCTATGGGTAGGAAAACAGAAAACTATAAGCAATAGACTCAGTGTCACAGTCTAGATATATCCAGGACACCTGGAGCACAGAGGGAGGCCTGCTCCAAAGGAGTCTTACTTCTTTTATTAGCCACAGACAGTTTCTAGAACACAATGTCAAAGATGATATTCCAGGCAGAAAGAGCATCGTATGTAGACAGGAGGCATCAAAGAATGGGGCTGGTCTAATTGAGAACTGCAACCGAGTTGCTGTTGCTAGAGCACAGATCAATGGTGTACTGGCAACCTAAAATAAAACGCTGATTTGAAGTGTTTGCTGATACCTTAGATGCAAATCCTCCCATCATACCCCATTTCCAACTACTAGTGGCTTGACAACCACCTTGCAAAATTCCTGAATATTTAACAGTCGCCTCTCAAGAGTGGCCCCGGCAAATGATTGAAACAGAATCACTCTCTCCAATGAGAATAAAATAACGTTGTCCCAAACTGGCTATCCTACATTCTCTGGAAAGTCCAATGACACACCCTGGTTTATACTTCCCCCTCAGGACCACACCTGCTTCATGACAACCCAACAAGAAACTTGGCCCTTTTCCTTGTTTTCCCCAAAACAACGCTGTCATGGTATAGAGATTTGCAATGACGATTTGGAATTCATGTAGCAGGAAAAGCAAATGGCCTAGAACAAGACATCTGACTTTGTTATTTACAAGTGTGTTGACCATTCTTCATGATGAGAGTGCAGGTATGTTTCTCTGTAGAGAAACATTGTCCATCTCTCTCCAACCTCTTTCTGCAGGACTGCACTGCTTCTTTCAGCTTCCTCGAGAAACTCAATCTCCCTAGGCTATCTACTAGAGCATTTTGCCTCCATACCTCCTGTGGACTTTCTGTGCATCCACAGGGGCTCAACTGTGAATTTTGCTAAACAAGGGATTTTTCTTTTGAATCTCACCATTCAGCAATACAGAAGCAAATATTTTGGAAATGCAATCTCTCCTTTCTTGTGCCTCCACCCATCTCTATACATGGAAGAGTGATTCTTTAAAAAAAGAGCAGTTTCCTACTGATAAAAATGATGCCATACCTCACACCTTAGAAGATAGTAGCTACTACAGAGTATTTTATAAGAATACATTCTTAGCTATTGCAACAAAAGTAAGTTTTGTCAGCTGAAAGCATCTGTTAGGCAGGAGGAATAAGTTTTAGTGATGGACTGCTTTGCATAGTAACTATGGTTAATAATAATGTACATTTTAAAATTGCTAAAAGAATAGATTTTGTTCTTACCACAAAAAAAGATAAGTGAGGTGATGTTAATTAGCTTGATTTAATTATTTTACATGCATTTATCAAAACATCACATGGTATCCCATAAATAAATATAAATATGGATATATTTACACACACAATTATTATATATTTTATAAGCAGTATAAGGAAAGGAGTACCAAAGGAGAGTGTGAACAGGTCTGTAAGACTATTGCAGACTTCAGTATTTGTTAAATTGATTACCCATTGAGGGGTATACCCTAAAGAGGGTCATACAAGGAAGCATAACTGTTAATTTAGCCAGTGCCTGTCCCATGAGTAAATAAAAAGAGTTTCTATTTTTTATTTTTGTTTTATTTCATTTTGTTCTGGATACTCTCTGTAGGTATAAGAAAAGGCACTGATTTGAGACCAATACTTTAATAAAGCTTTTGCAATGTAGAATCTTCAATAAACTAATTTCCACACTTTTTTGCTCTGGAATATCCATTTTCACATGGTATAAAAGTGCCCTGCCTCTCTCAGAGAACATCAGTGCAGCAAACAGCTATACAGTTTAATTAAAAGTATCTTTACTGTATTATAAAATAGCTAGAAGACAGGCTTCCAAATATCCTGACCAAACAAATGATAAATGCATGAAGTCATGGATACACTAACTATCCTGATTGGACCGTTATACAACATAGATATGTATGGAAACCTCAGATTTAACCCCATAAATATGTACAATTACAATGTGTAAATAATTTTGAAAAACAGAACAAACAACTTGAAAACACAGAGTGCTACATATGCCAAGGGACATTTCCATTTTGCTTACAAAGAGATGGGACTTGATCGGAGGGCAAAAGAGTTCTGTAGCATGAAGAACTTAATTCAACAATCCCCAAAGCGGTGTTCAGTGAGATACTTTCACTGTCTTACATAATAATCTGTTGCTTCGGAGCCAGTAGAATGGATTGGTTTCTTCGCGGACTTTTCACATTTAGCAAATCCAAAGAGTAGGATAAATCCCAAATACAACGAAAGGTGTGGTTGGGGGAGCTACCCGGGGATGTGTAACATGTGCAGCTCAGCACTGCACGATGGTTCCTCGTGAATTTTTTTTTTTTTTTTTTTTTTTTTTTTGAGACGGAGTCTCACTCTGTCCCCAGGCTGGAGTGCAGTGGTGCAATCTTGGCTCACTGCAACCTCCGCCTCCCGGGTGCAAGCGATTCTCCTGCCTCAGACTTCCCAGTAGCTGGAACTACAGGCACATGCCACCACACCCAGCTAATTTTTGTATTTTTAGTAGAGACGAGGTTTCACCATGTTGGCCAGGATGGTCTCGGTCTCAACCTCGTGATCCGCCCGCCTCGGCCTCCCAAAGTGCTGGGATTACAGGCGTGAGCCACCCGCCCTGTCCCTCGTGACTTTTATGGAGCTAAGCCGAAAAAGGGGTGGGGGACACTTAGAGATTGGGCCGGATATGCTTTGGGTGCCTGCCATGTGGGCCATGTCCAGTGCTTACACCCATAGGAGTGGCTACGTGCACACACATTTGGACACTCATCACCCCCACCACCACGTGCGCACACAGTCTTACAGAGTGCGTTGAAAAATAAGGCTCCAGTTTTCATAAGGCACATAACGCGCTGGCTGCGGGAACCCCAGTGCAGAGCCAGGACTGCGCAGTTCAGATGGCTTTTCCTTCAGCCGGAGAAGCAATCCCTTCTAAATTAAATGCCAGGTGTGAAACAGGTTTCCTTCTTTCTGCTCCTCTACTGTGAATAAACAGACATTCCTGCGCAAGTGCAAGGTAATCCATGCATAATTCATCCCAGGGCTCCGCTTTCCAGATGTGCAGCCACTCGTGGGTTCCGGTGGCCGCCTGGATTTGTCTCCTGGAGACGCAATATCGCCGGCAGCCAGATCTGATCTGACTCCGGCCAGCAGCCTCCCTGGCTGCAGCTGATCTGAGGCTGTCTTTGTGCCTGATCCCGGCCCTGCCTCCCAAGCTCCCCGCTTGCTCCTGTCTGGGATCCCTTGTCGTTGGCTTACGTTGACTTCTCATACTTCACTTTTTACACTTCAAAGTTGAGATTGAATTTACCTTTATGAAGTAGACGTTTCTTGCTCAACGTGGAGGATTTATGGTTTCCTCTTGTTGGCCTGTTGGAAGGCCTTTTCCAAGACTGAGAAAGAACTTCTGGATGTTTAAAGATTATTGTTCCTTTTTATTGTGAGAGAAAGGAGCTAGAGAACTGGTTTCCATTGCCTTCTTTTGGGTGTGTGTCCCTTCTACAGGCCAGGCACAGCTAAACACTTTACATGGGTCATTTACAGGTAATCTTTCAGGAAGACAAACATCAAATGCGTATTCGGTGCTGTTCGGGACCTTATTCATCCCTTTGATGAATGTGCCTCAGAAAGGACGCGTGGAGGACATTGCCGCAGGCTGTGTGGGTTTATGTAGCCACCCTGTGTTCCCTAGCATTGTGACCTCAGGAAGTTACCTTTCTTTTTCCTCACCTGTAGCAGAGTTGCAAGGGTTGTTATAAGGGTCAAAAACAATACATGTCAAGTGCTTAAAATCATACTTGGCAACAATAAATGCTTCATAAACGTGCTCTTTTGCTATGTTATCCTATTTAGTCAGCACTGAAGGTTGCCATTTGTATCTTTATTTTTAGCTATAAAAACATTGACGCTTGGACTCACCCCATGTCACAAACTAGGAATCCAGTAGCCCAGCTAAATTCACAGGCAGTATGTCCGTCCGAATTCAAACCCCGTGGACTCTATTTTATTCTATACTACCCTTCTCTCTGATTTTCCCTCCTGGAAATTAACCCCAGGATACTGGATTTCCAAGTTGGCAAGTAAAGCAACAACAACGAAAAGCTATACTCAGATAATAATTTTCACCACTGCAACCTGTCTCCTTAAAATGGGTGTGTAGTTATTCTTCTAATGTCTTGGCAATTTCAATGATATTTTGTTTGGATAAAACATTTCCATGTATTTCCAAAGCAAGGTCAATCTTGGTAAAATAAAATTGTCTGCCTGGCCACATTGTTGTTTATTCCACTTGGATATCACAGGTACCATTTTAAAGGGACACTAGCCTAGTGTAATTGTTTAGTTCCTGGAAACATTCACAGGTGTCAATTTGGCAATCCTGTCTGGATGACCATTTCTAATCTTTAACTTCCCTTCCCCAAACAGCCAACAATGACCTTTGCATTCCTGGTTCTGTACCATTTATTTCAGATTTACTCTTTGGTTTTCCTAGCAACAGTGCATGAAAAGATTTTGCATACAGAATGTCCGCTGAAAACCAATGAGGCCACCTACCATTACACCTCACAGACTGGTTTCACTTTAAATTGAGGACGCTGTGCTTCATATCACATGCAGCACTGCCAGGGCTACTTAATGCTACATAAATAGAACTTAACAAAACTTAACATTATACAGAAAAATAATTTATAGGTCTGAATAAAAATGTACAACAATGCACGATGTTTAGTTTATTCCCATTCTATTAATTAAAAAGCTGAGGTTCAGAGACATTCCATGCATAGCCCACGGCTCCAGAGCTGCAGTGTGGCAGAGGAGACCCCCGCCCCCATCAGTCTGACTCCAGTTCCACTCCCTCCCTTCCTATTACTAAGGTCATGGGCTTAGCATAAGTTTCATCATTTCAGAACATGACAAGTGCTTGACTTTGTGAATGAGCAAAGTTAGAATTCCAAAACCTGTAAGAAATGAAGCAAGGGAAGCCCTGCTCTCTTTTATTTTTCAGATAGTGAGAAAGGCTGACTCCTACTGCAAAGAGGGAGGGGTAGAACCATATTTACAACCTCTTATTTTTCTTTTAATTCAGAGCTATGCTAACAAACACTGCCTTAATACAATCAAATGAGGTAAATACTACAACACACAGGGAAGACCCTTGGAATCTGGGCATGCAGAGCCTAAAATTTGGAGCCAGATGAACCTACCCACTATGTGATTGCTACAAGTCAATGAGCCCCTCTGAGTTTCTCAATTACTTCATGTATAAAATGTGAGTAATACTACTTACCTCCAAGAATTCAGTGAAATAATGTGTAAAGTATGTGGCATAAAGTAGTCACTCAGCAGTTTTAACTTCTTGCCCCTGTGACTTTCCTAGAACCCTGAAGATGCTCCTGCAGAGGAGTCATCCAGGGCCCTGGACCATCAAATTGCCATTGGCCATGACTATTTGTCAACACTATGGTTTTGTCTGTGCAGAAGACTCTTCTTCTGGGAAATGATCCTTCCTCTACTGTAGCCTTTTTATATGAATGGTATATTCTTGATTGTCCCAAGAATGGGCATTTACTCAAATCAGAGCAATCCCTGGGATTTTGAACTTGAGGTCAGAAAGAACAAATCTCAGGCTATGGCTGAGCAAATCTCAGGCTGCTGCTGGCAGACAGGAAGAAGGAGCTGAAACTGCTGTCCCCACCTTTTCCCCCTTGTGGAGAAAGCAGGTCTGAGAGGTGAAAACAAGGGCCTATTAGAGAGATACCTTGAGTCCAGCTGCTCTCTACCCTTTGTTTTCCAGAAACTTCCAACACTTCACAGTTTCTTCTCCTCTCCTAAATCCTTGCATGCTCTAGTTCAAATGTGGTGTGCTAGTCAGAGGCAGAGCTGGGATTCCTACACACGTCTCTTTGAAGGCAAATTCCCGGCTGCCTTCACTCATGCTCAGGAACCCTACTGTTCACCAAGGGATCCCAGGCTGCTGGTCTTATCTGTATTCCCAGCCCCCAGGCTCCACCCTGATACAAGTCATATAGTCCTGTGCCTGTTTATTACTCTGGTTGTCATGACTGGACCAGCCTCACACCCAGTGCCAGCCTCTCTATAACAGCTATGGATCTGTTCCAATGTGCCCATCTAACCAAGTTCACCTCTTCTCTGACAATGCCAGAGGGCTCCTTATTATGCTTGTCCTGAGGGTGGGGATGATCTGTTACTTATTGTGCTTCTCTGGGGTCTGGCATATGTACTTGAGCAATAACTTTTGTTGCATTAAAGAATGCAAACCTCAGAGATGATGGACTGTGGAACTGAAGGTGGGGAAAAGATGCCTCTTTAATTCTCAGTAGTGAGGAATGATCGCTGGGGAGACTGTCTGCCCAAGGTAACAGAGCCCTGTTGTCAGGTGTCTTTTTTCTTGTGCTCCCCACTATTCTCAACCCCTTCAGTCCAATGTTTCAGAAACTTCCAGCTACTTAGCTGTGTCTGAAAAGGCAAAGACTTTCTTTATCTCAACTTCAAATTCCTATTCTACAAGAAAACCCCACTGTGACATTTTATTCTTCTTTATTTCTTCTCTGCATTACTACTTGTCCATGGGGCAAGTAGTGCAAAATAAGAACAGACTTAGAGACAAAGTTACTGTAAGATTCCTGTATTGATAAGCAAGCGAAAGGCCTTTAACTGGATGGGCGTTGAGTGTCCCTTGTGTATCCATTGTCTTGCTAATGATACATCTAAAAAGCATTTTATGATCGCCACATGAAAGTTCTGGAGCACCACATACAAAGGCACTCAGAGGACAAGGAGAGCTCTTCTGTGGCTTGGAAGCCACATACCTCACTGAGGGGACAGAACCAAAGCCAGGCTTCAGTTCACACTTGATGATGTCTTGCCTTTTGCTGATTTGAGGGAGGCTCCCCAGCTAATACTGCCAGAGAAGGATGCAGCTTGGAACTGCAGTACCTTGTAGAGGCAGGTGTCTTCTCTCTGCACTCATAGACTTCAACTTCATGGTGACCCCCTGGTGCTTGCTAGCGCGTGTCTCCAAGCTGCTCTCTTTATCTCAAGTACAGCTAATTCATCGCCCTGATATTAACATTGCCCTTGACACAAAATTTCAAGGGGAGAAAACTAAGAAGGGTGGATGGCGAAAGGGATGACATGACAAGCTACACGCAGCTGACTCCTTGTTGAAAAGGTGCCCCTGGAGGTAAATTTTAGATAGAAATCTATATAGTCTGGCATCAATGTGAACACACATCATTTTATAATTAATTTGGAGAGTTCAGAAGAAACATTAAGTATTGATTCCAATTAGCTTTGGGGTCTAAATTAATTGTTTTCTTACTTGAAAATTCCTCAGCTAATGGCTGGAACGGAGGGGTAGAAAGAGCAATGCTATGAACCCACAGCATGGAATTCTAGCATTAGCTCCAAGGATTCCTTTATCTGATTTTGGAACTGTTTTTTTCTGGCTGCCAACTCATTCCATGTTATTTCTTCAAAAAGTGCAAAAGTTTTAGAGATCTTAGGCCATGTTGCCACCATAATCCCGGCCAAAAGCCAACATTTTCAAAGTTCTTTAGAATGCAGTAGGTTTTGCTATTTATAGAAAATTAGCATATGAAGGTTAGTGATCACTGCAATGAGATGTTTATGAAACACCCTTTATTATTTTGTATGGCCTGAAAAGTATTATATTTGTTGGATAATTTAGGTGTTCTCTTGAGGGCTGGTGTCCTTGATTTGTTCCTTTGCTTCCAAGTATGAAGTTCACCCTGCCTTCTGAAGCTCTTAGTTTTATTCACCCCTTCCTACAGCCGCTCCTGAGACTTAGTGACCCTAATATTTACCTCAGTGAGCCTCTTCCAAAGGGTTTTATTTACGGTTTACAAATGCATTCATTTCTCCTCTCCTGTTTAACCAGTCAGCGATCTTTTTCAGTTTTTTGTTGTCAAGAGAATAAATTGACAAAAGATACAGAAAATAATCCGAGATGAGCACTTATTTGCAAATACTTAGATTTGTTGAGGGAGAAATGGGTTTTTTGAGACAAAGTCTCGCTCTGTCACCCAGACTGGAGTGCAGTGGCATGATCTTGGCTCACCGCAAGCTTTGCCTCCCGGGTTCATGCCATTCTCTTGCCTCAGCCTCCCGAGTAGCTGGGACTACATGTGCCCACAACCACACCTGTCTAATTTTTTGTATTTTAGTAGAGATGGGGTTTCACCGTGTTAGCTAGGATGGTCTCGATCTCCTGACCTTGTGATCTGCCCACCTCACCATCCCAAAGTGATGAGATTATAGGCATGAGCCACCGTGCCCCACTGAGAAAGGGTATTCTTTTTTTTTTTTATTATTATACTTTAAGTTTTAAGGTACATTTGCACAACGTGCAGGTTTGTTACATATGTATACATGTGCCATGTTGGTGTGCTGCACCCCTTAACTCGTCATTTAACATTAGCTATACCTCCTAATGCTATCCCTCCCCCCTCCCCCCACCCCACAACAGGCCCCGGTGTGTGATGTTCCCCTTCCTTTGTCCATGTGTTCTCACTGTTCAATTCCCACCTATGAGTGAGAATATGTGGTGTTTGGTTTTTTGTCCTTGCAATAGTTTGCTGAAAATGATGGTTTCCAGCTTCATCCATGTCCCTACAAAGGACATGAACTCATCATTTTTTATGGCTGCATAGTATTCCATGGTGTATACGTGCCACATTTTCTTAATCCAGTCTACCATTGTTGGACATTTGGCTTGGTTACAAGTCTTTGCTATTGCGAATAGTGCCTCAATAAACATATGTGTGCATGTGTCTTTATAGCAGCATGATTGATAATCCTTTGGGTATATACCCAGTAATGGGATTGCTGGGTCAAATGGTATTTCTAGTTCTAGATCCCTGAGGAATTGCCACACTGACTTCCACAATGGTTGAACTAGTTTACAGTCCCACCAACAGTGTAAAAGTGTTCCTATTTCTCCACATCCTCTCCAGCACCTGTTGTTTCCTGACTTTTTAATGATCGCCATTCTAACTGGTGTGAGATGGTATCTCATTGTGGTGTTGATTTGCATTTCTCTGATAGCCAGTGATGATGAACATTTTTTCATGTGTCTTTTGGCTGCATAAATGTCTTCTTTTGAGAAGTGTCTGTTCATATCCTTCGCCCACATGTTGATGGGATTGTTTGTTTTTTTCTTGTAAATTTGTTGGAGTTCATTGTAGATTCTGGATATTAGCCCTTTGTCAGATGAGTAGATTGCAAAAATTTTCTCCCATTCTGTAGGCTGCCTGTTCACTCTGATGGTAGTTTCTTTTGCTTTGCAGAAGCTCTTTAGTTTAATTAGATTCCATTTGTCAATTTTGGCTTTTGTTGCCATTGCTTTTGGTGTTTTAGACATGAAGTCCTTGCCCATGCCTATGTCCTGAATGGTATTTTCTTCTAGGGTTTTAATGGTTTTAGGTCTAACATGTAAGTATTTAATCCATCTTGAATTAATTTTTGTATAAGGTATAAGGAAGGGATTCAGTTTCAGCTTTCTACATATGGCTAGCCAGTTTTCCCAGCACCATTTATTAAACAGGGAATCCTTTCCCCATTGCTTGTTTTTGTCATGTTTGTCAAAGATCAGATAGTTGTAGATATGTGGCATTATTCCTGAGGGCTCTGTTCTGTTCCATTGGTCTATATCTCTGTTTTGGTACCAGTACCATGCTGTTTTGGTTACTGTAGTCTTGTAGTATAGTTTGAAGTCAGGTAGTGCGATGCCTCCAGCTTTGTTCTTTTGGCTTAGGATTGATTTGGCGATGCAGGCTCTTTTTTGGTTCCATATGAACTTTAAAGTAGTTTTTTCCAATTCTGTGAAGAAAATCATTGGTAGCTTGATGGGGATGGCATTGAATCTATAAATTACCTCGGGCAGTATGGCCATTTTCACAATATTGATTCTTCCTACCCATGAGCATGGAATGTTCTTCCATTTGTTTGTATCCTCTTTTATTTCACTGAGCAGTGGTTTGTAGTTCTCCTTGAAGAGTTCCTTCACATCCCTTGTTAGTTGGATTCCTAAGTATTTTATTCTCTTTGAAGCAATTGTGAATGGGAGTTCACTCATGATTTGGCTCTCTGTTTGTCTGTTATTGGTGTATAAGGATGCTTGTGATTTTTGCACGTTGATTTTGTATCCTGAGACTTTGCTGAAGTTGCTTATCAGCTTAAGGAGATTTTGGGCTGAGATGATGGGGTTTTCTAGATATACATTCATGTCATCTGCAAACAGGGACAATTTGACTTCCTCTTTTCCTAATTGAATACCCTTTATTTCCTTCTCCTACCTGATTGCCCTGGCCAGAACTTCCAACACTATGTTGAATAGGAGTGGTGAGAGAGGGCATCCCTCTGTTGTGCCAGTTTTCAAAGGGAATGCTTGCAGTTTTTGCCCATTCAGTATGATATTGGCTGTGGGTTTGTCATAGACAGCTCTTATTATTTTGAGATACGTCCCATCAATACCTAATTTATTGAAAGTTTTTAGCATGAAGGGTTGTTGAATTTTGTCAAAGGCCATTTCTGCATCTATTGAGATAATCATGTGCTTTTTGTCATTGGTTCTGTTTATATGCTGGATTACGTTTATTGATTTTCATATGTTGAACCAGCCTTGCATCCCAGGGATGAAGCCCACTTGATCATGGTGGGTAAGTTTTTTGATGTGCTGCTGGATTTGGTTTGCCAGTGTTTTATTGAGGATTTTTGCATCGATGTTCACCAGGGATCTTGGTCTAAAATTTTCTTTTTTTGTTGTGTCTCTGCCAGGCTTTGTATCAGGATGATGCTGGCCTCATAAAATGAGTTAGGGAGGATTCCCTCTTTTTCTATTGATTGGAATAGTTTCAGAAGGAATGGTACCAGCTCCACCTTGTACCTCTGGTAGAATTCGGCTGTGAATCCATCTGGTCCTGGACTTTTTTTGGTTGGTAAGCTGTTAATTATTACCTCAGTTTCAGAGCCTGTTATTGGTCTATTCAGAGATTCAACTTCTTCCTGGTTTAGTCTTGGGAGAGTGTATGTGTCCAGGAATTTATCCATTTCTTCTAGATTTTCTAGTTTATTTGCGTAGAGGTGTTTATAGTATTCTCTGATGGTAGTTTGTATTTCTGTGGGATCGGTGGTGATATCCCCTTTATCATTTTTTATTGCGTCTATTTGATTCTTCTCTCTTTTCTTCCTTATTAGTCTTGCTAGTGGTCTATCAATTTTGTTGATCTTTTCAAAAAACCAGTTCCTGGATTCATTGATTTTTTTGAAGGGTTTTTTGTGTCTCTATTTCCTTCAGTTCTGCTCTGATCTTAGTTATTTCTTGTCTTCTGCTAGCTTTTGAATGTGCTTGCTCTTGCTTCTCTAGTTCTTTTAGTCGTGATGTTAGGGTGTCAATTTTAGATCTTTCCTGCTTTCTCTTGTGGGCATTTAGTGCTATAAATTTCCCTCTACACACTGCTTTGAATGTGTCCCAGAGATTCTGTTATGTTGTGTCTTTGTTCTCGTTGGTTTCAAAGAACATCTTTATTTCTGCCTTCATTTCGTTATGTACCCAGTAGTCATTCAGGAGAAGCTTGTTCAGTTTCCATGTAGTTGAGCAGTTTTGAGTGAGTTTCTTAATTCTGAGTTCTAGTTTGATTGCACTGCAGTCTGAGAGACAGTTTTTTTATAATTTCTGTTCTTTTACATTTGCTGAGGAGTGCTTTACCTCCAACTCTGTGGTCAATTTTGGAATAGGTGTGGTGTGGTGCTGAAAAGAATGTATATTCTATTGATTTGGGGTGAAGAGTTCTGTAGATGTCTATGAGGTCTGCTTGGTGCAGAGCTGTGTTCAATTCCTGGATATCCTTGTTAACTTTCTGTCCTGTTGATCTGTCTAATGTTGACAGTGGGGTGTTAAAGTCTCCCATTATTATTGTGTGGGAGTCTAAGTCTCTTTGTAGGTCTCTAAGGGCTTGCTTTAGGAATCTGGGTGCTCCTGTATTGGGTGCATATATATTTAGGATAGTTAGCTCTTCTTGTTGAATTGATCCCTTTACCATTATGTAATGGCCTTCTTTGTCTCTTTTGATCTTTGTTGGTTTAAAGTCTGTTTTATCAGAGACTAGGATTGCAACCCCTGCCTTTTTTTGTTTTCCATTTGCTTGGTAGATCTTCCTCCATCCCTTTATTTTGAGCCTATGTGTGTCTCTGCATGTGAGATGGGTTTCCTGAACACAGCACACTGATGGGTCTTGACTCTTTATCCAGTGTGACAGTCTGTGTCTTTTAATTGGAGCATTTAGCCCATTTACATTTAAGGTTAATATTGTTATGTGTGAATTTGATCCTGTCATTTTGATGTTAGCTGGTTATTTTGCTTGTTATTTGATGCAGTTTTTTCCTAGCCTCGATGGTCTTTACAATTTGGCATGTTTTTGCAGTGGCTGGTACTGGTTGTTCCTTTCCATGTTTAGTGCTTCCTTCAGGAGCTCTTTAGGGCAGGCCTGGTGGTGACAAAATCTCTCAGCATTTGCTTGTCTGTAAAGTATTTTATTTCTCCTTCACTTATGAAGCTTAGTTTGGCTGGATATGAAATTCTGGGTTGAAAATTCTTTTCTTTAAGAATGTTGAATATTGGCCCCCACTCTCTTCTGGCTTGTAGAGTTTCTGCCGAGAGATCCGCTGTTAGTCTGATGGGCTTCCCTTTGTGGGTAACCCGACCTTTCTCTCTGGCTGCCCTTAACATTTTTTCCTTCATTTCAACTTTGGTGAATCTGACAATTATGTGTCTTGGAGTTGCTCTTCTCGAGGAGTATCTCTGTGGCGTTCTCTGTATTTCCTGAATCTGAATGTTGGCCTGCCTTGCTAGATTGGGGAAGTTCTCCTGGATAATATCCTGCAGAGTGTTTTCCAACTTGGTTCCATTCTCCCTGTCACTTTCAGGTACACCAATCAGACGTAGATGTGTTCTTTTCACATAGTCCCATATTTCTTGGAGGCTTTGTTTGTTTCTTTTTATTCTTTTGTCTCTAAACTTCTCTTCTCACTTCATTTCATTCATTTGATCTTCCATCACTGATACCCTTTCTTCCAGTTGATTGAATCAGCTACTGAGGCTTGTACATTTGTCACGTAGCTCTCGTGCCTTGGTTTTCAGCTCCATCAGGTCCTTTAAGGACTTCTCTGCATTGGTTATTCTAGTTAGCCATTCGTCTAATCCTTTTTCAAGGTTTTTAACTTCTTTGCCATGGGTTCGAACTTCCTCCTTTAGCTCGGAGTAGTTTGATCTTCTGAAGCCTTCTCTCAACTCGTCAAAGTCATACTCCATCCAGCTTTGTTCTGCTGCTGGTGAGGAGATGCGTTCCTTTGGAGGAGGAGAGGCACTCTGATTTTTAGAATTTTCTGTTTTTCTGCTCTGTTTTTTCCCCATCTTTGTGGTTTTATCTACCTTTGGTCTTTGATGATGGTGACGTACCGATGGGGTTTTGGTGTGGATGTCCTTTCTGTCTGTTAGTTTTCCTTCTAATAGTCAAGACCCTCAGCTGCAGGTCTGTTGGAGTCTGCTGGAGGTCCACTCCAGACCCTGTTTGCCTGGGTATCAGCAGCAGAGGCTGCAGAACAGCGGATATTGGTGAACAGCAAATGTTGCTGCCTGATCGTTCCTCTAGAAGTTTTATCTCAGAGGACTACCCGGTCGTGTGAGGTGTCAGTCTGCCCCTACTGGGGGGTGCCTCCCAGTTAGGCTACTGAGAGGTCAGGGATCCACTTGAGGAGGCAGTCTATCCATTCTCAGATCTCAAGCTGCATGCTGGGAGAATCACTACTCTCTTCAAAGCTGTCAGACAGGGACATTTAAGTCTGCAGAGGTTTCTGCTACCTTTTGTTTGGCTATGCCCTGCCCCCAGAGGTGGAGTCTACAGAGGCAGGCAGGCCTCCTTGAGCTACGGTGGGCTTCACCCAGTTCGAGCTTCCTGGCTGCTTAGTTTACCTTCTCAAGCCTCGGCAATGGTGGGCGCCCCTCCCCCAGCCTCGCTGCCACCTTGAAGTTTGATCTCAGACTGCTGTGCTAGCAATGAGCGAGGCTCCATGGGCATAGGACCCTCAGAGCCAGGCATGGGATACAATCTCCTGGTATGCCATTTGCTAAGACCGTTGGAAAAGCACAGTATTAGGGTGGGAGTGACCCGATTTTCCAGCCATCTGTCATCCCTTTCCTTGGCTAGGAAAGGGAATTCCCTGACCCCTTGTGTTTCCTGGGTGAGGCGATGCCTTGCCCTGCTTCAGCTCATGCTTGGTGTGCTGCACCCACTGTCCTGCACCCACTGTCAGATAATCCCCAGTGAGATGAACCCAGTACCTCAGTTGGAAATGTAGAAATCATTCGTCTTCTGCGTCACTCATGCTGGGAGCTGTAGACTAGAGCTATTTCTATTTGGCCATCTTGGCTCCACCCTCCACAAGGATCGAGAGAGTGTTTTCTTAGGGCTTCTAAGGCTGACCTTTTTATATCAGCAGCCAAGCCTAGCAAACTGAAACAAAGTAACTTGTTATATCCAAATGAATGAATCAGAGGAATGATATGTTAGAAAAGTTTCTTTACATTGGTGAAAGCCCTTCCTGGCACTCAGTGGGAGACCCAGAGTCAGAGAGAGAGGGAAGAGGGCAATGGTTCTAAACGGAGTGTGCTGGTTTCTCCTCTAGAATTCAAGAACAGAAGGGAAGGGCCTTACTTCTTTCCTTGGGCATGGGCTGTCAGTGGAGGCAGAGAGACTTCCAGAAAGGCATGGTTCTACCTCCACCAGTGTACCCAGTGGAAATGTAACAATGACGAAGGAAGTTTCTTGGGCTGGTCAGCCTGAAACGGCAACATAATGTCCTGCTTATTTCTCTAAAATAAAGTCATCCAGCGTTACTGGGACCCCAAGAAAGATGCAGAAGGGCTAAGCAGACTATGGCCTAGGAAGGAACTCGAGTTGGAACAAGACCATAGAGCACGGGGACCTTGCAACCAAAGGCAGTAGCAAGAGCATCTGCCGTGAGTCAAAGTTGCTTACACGATGCTCAACTCCACATTAGCAGATGGAACCCAGATAAAGGTTGAGAGCCGGAAATGAAGAGTGGGTAAAACACACCAGCTCTCTTTTATGATGTTCAGGAACTTGGATCACCCCAGGAGAAAGGGCAAGCACACTAAAGAAACCCTTGAAGATTGAGTATTTATTACAAGTGACCAAAAGTAGACCTGGACAGAGGCTGAGTTAATCATTTTAAGTTTCTGAACAATCCGCTCATCAGATGGAATAAACCAGAATGGGATAGATCAAGTTGTCTTATTCAAGAACATATATGCTGGAGGCTTGAGGGGAAGGTCAAACTCAGACACAGGAAGATTTACCAGGAAGACAATGATGCTTAATTCTCAAGACCTCTGCCTTGCATTGTGCTTGCTATTTTGTATTCTTTTTCCCCCAAGAGAATCTCATGAGAACAAGATCAGCCTCAGAGCTCAGATGCAGATATTAATGGAACTTTGTAAAAAATCTGAGTCTCGTTGTGTTAATTGAGACTTCCATTTCCTATCTGACATTTTATTGAGAATTTCAGGTTGTCATGGTTCCTATACCATAAGCTTCATGAAGTCAGAGACATGCCTATGTATTTCCTTATGCCTTACAAAATACACAATTCTCAGTACACAGTAGATGCTCAAATGAGTTTTAAATGAAGAAGCCAGGCTTGGGCAGAGCAGTCAGCAATGGTTTCTTGGAAGAGAAAGACTTAAATTGCTTTGATATTGACATTCAGACACGTAAGAAGTAGCAAAAAACAAACCAGGTGACAAATAAATTTAAAGAAGGACCTGGGTATAAAACAACTGGCCAGAATGGAAGGTTCAAGAAGCCAAAATAGTGTAGTCTATATTAATAGCCCTTAAATAAAAAACTCCTAATCACAAGAAGTGCTCTTAATGGTATATCATATTCTGAAACTTAATGTTGTCAGAAAGGAGGCTGATCAAAGGACAGACCTACACTATATATAATCTTTAATGTCCATTCAAATAAAGAAGTAAGATAATAGAGATGCTTTAAAATTTCGGTCTAGGTCTCTCTTTATGTGGACCACTCAGCTTTGACGAAATTTACTCAACATTTTTTCCCCATGGAAGCAAAATTAAAAGGACAAATGAACAGCTACTTACAAATCTTTTTAAAAAGTGGACTTCGTTTTATTAAGGAAAAAAATAATGTGATGTATATAAAGCTGATATCTAGGTGACAGGTTCATGTTTCCTTCAAAGTTAGAAAATAACTGCAATTTAAAAGGATATGATATATCTCAATACATTGTTTAACTTCACTGACCGTATGCTGGGGACTCATTGACATGTAGGAGAGGGTTCCTCAACCTCTGTAGCACTGGTCAAGGCCAGACAAGACCCCCCGAATGCAGAGCCAGACCCTGCCAGGGGCTTCCCCCAGGGGAAAACCCAGCCATCCCCTCATGCGCTTGGTTTTCTTCACCACCACACTATGTTATTTTCTGGGTCACATCAGCTAAGGCAACAAAAATAAAAAGGAAGGACTGTTGTTTAGGCAGATTTTCCCTAAAAGGGCAAGGAATAAACCTTTTGCTCCAACTCTTAAACTTACCTCAACTAACAATTTAGTTCGGCATAAATCCTGGGAGGTTTGAAAGGCATCTTTCATGCCTAGCAGTAAGGTGCATTTCAAGAGATTACACAGTTAGGACTGAGACAGAAAAATGTTCCCAGCAGTGCAAATGGAGAAAAGTGTGTGCGATTTGTGCTTAAAGTCTACATGCCATGTCTAAGATGCATATCATATATTTACCCTAAGGAACTCAGGGCAATCATTTTTTACTCTAGAAGAAAATACTGATACTTCATCCTGTTTCTAATATTACTAAACACTTCACATGTCACAGTTAGGGAAAAAAATTTAAAAAACAAGTTGCACTCTGAGGACTCTGAGATAAACCAAAAATAAAAGTGTCACGCTGACTGGCTCTGTTCCCACAAATCATAAACTTTTGAATATTTCCCATTAAGTCAGCTGCAATCATCATGTAAGATAGTTGCTGTTTTTCCACTATGAACAGACTAATATAAATTTAATAACCTTGGGAATTCCACTTTTTGTTTTCTTTAAATACTTGTTTTTCTTAGTTGGGGATGGAGGCTTTCAGTCCTTCAAAAGTCTTTCTCTCTTGCTCACACTAATGTCTTGATGTTTCTTTCTCCGAGTCTTCCTTTTTTAGTTATTCCTGGAGGTTCCATTGAGACAAAACTCAACCAAGTGTAACCTGTAACAATTTATTCTCTTTCTGATCAGAATATAAAATTGGGTACATGTGATTTATAAAATATAAGCAAGCCCAAAAGCTCATTTAATTAGGTTGTATATACTTGCTATTAAAAAATAAGGAATATGCTTCACAAGTAAAAATGATATCTACAAAGTCCTCCCAGTAAAAGTGGTCTAATACTAGCTCTAGGCTTATGAAATTTACTTAAGAAGATAAAGAATGTCATTACCTACAAGCCCAGAAAATAAACAGGAAGGATATCCTATAAGCTTACATATATGGTAGGTGCACCCTACAGAGGTTTCTAAGATGGTTCTTGGTTCTTAATCTCAACAGAGCTAATAAGGACAGTAAGATACTTCTGACACGTAAAAGTAAATTACAAATCCAGTGTCTTTTTAAAATTCCCGTCAGAAACTAATGTTTCAGTTTAACATCACATGTCCCTACTTTTGTTAATTATACAAATAATGTACTTAAGTATTAATGTCTCTTATGACACCTACATACATAAACTATTTTTAAAAAAACTATCAAATTAATGACACAAAAAATCAGAAAATTTATTAGCAGCTTATCTGGCCAAATCCACATTTGATGGCAGGATGTTGACTAGGAGAGGGAATTATAGAAGCAAAAAATGATACTTGTGCCACTTCTAATATGACTAAGACCCTCACAAACCATAGGTAGACCACAGGCTTTGTACCTGAGATAAGACAGGTACAGCAGGTTCATCCTAACTTGGTATGGACCTCAAATAATGAAAGCTTCACTCATTCCTACACATCTGAACTCCTTTACAAAATCATTTATATCGTTGATCTTTGCTGTGCTGATGTTTGGAAGTATGTCTTGACATTTGTAAATATAATAGTATTAGACAACTGTTGTTTTTTGCCTTCAACAGACAAATGTTACTTGGCAACCTTGGTATTTTTGCTTTTTTCTCCTTTAATTTCTGATTGCATTTTTTAAAATTTGGTAATCTAGTCCTTCTGCAGTCTGACTCCCTTATACTCATTTCCTTTATGAATGTTTCTGTCTCTGAGCCTTCCTTTGACAATCCACAATTACAAGCTCAAGTATTTCTTAAATGACTATTTAAATGAAAACACACCAATTATCCACAGTCTAAAATAGTTACCTAAAGTAATTTCAGATTATACATTTTTTTTATAGTGGAAGACCTTTATTTTTCTGATTAAAAACATCATGCAAGTACATTTTTAATTAGAGAACAAAAAAATGAATAAAAAGACTGTAAACAACCAACCAGAAAAAACCTTACTAACATATAATCAGTGTGTTTGTGTTTGTGTGTGTGTGTGTGTGTGTGTGTGTGTATGTACTTAGCAAATCCATATTGGTGTACATTTATGTTGTGTTTATATTTTTATCATAATAGGTTATTAATTCTTTTGTTCTCTACCATAATCCTGTTTTTCGTTTTTTTGTTTTGTTTTGTTTTGTTTTGTTTTTGTTTTTTTGAGATGGAGTCTCAGGCTGGAGGGCAGTGGCGCAATCTGGGCTCACCACAAGCTCCGCCTCCCGGGTTCACGCCATTCTCCTGCCTCAGCCTCCCGAGTAGCTGGGACTACAGATGCCTGCCACCATGCCTGGCTAATTGTTTTTGTATTTTTATTAGAAACAGGGTTTCACCTTGTTAGCCAGGATGGTCTTGATCTCCTGACCTTGTGATCTGCCCACCACGGCCTCCCACAGTGCTGGGATTAATCCTGTTTTATTATAACTTAATTAGGAGGTATGATACCTTACCTGTTAAAAACTTCACCAGGCAGAATAATTTTGTAGATTATACACCAGAAGATAACCCTTAAATGCAAATCCTAGAGGAATGGATAGATACAGTTGTAAAAGTTCCCAAATTAAAGTGACCATTAGATGTTTTGGAAAATAAGTTTTATAATAACTGCTGGCAGGGGTGTAACTGGACATAACAAATTATGAAGGGTAATTTGATAGCATATTTTTAAAAGCCTTAAACACGGGGAGAGCTATCAACTTAGCAATTCTAAATCCAAGATATGTTCAGGCTTCTTCAAGGATGTTTGTGATAGCCTAAAAATTCACATGAGAAAAATATTTTTAAAAATATCCAACAAATGGCTATTATTAATTCTTATGCATCTGAAACTTCGTTCCCACTCCTCGTCATTTTTAAGCTATAGTTCAAAAAAAGAGAACTGCTGAGAAAGTATTTCCAGAGTTAAAGCATTTGAAACATAGTCTCAAACTGTCTTGAATAAAGGTTGTACTAAGGTATATAATTTATGAAATACTATACTTCCCTACCTTTGCCTTCATAGTATTAGAAATTTCTTTTTCCCGATTATATGAAATCAGTCTAAATAAATTAACCATGATATGAATTTTAAATGCTGGTATTTGGCCACATTGGAAAAAATATATATGTATGTCTGGTTTTATTTACAAGTCTATTATCAACGTTTATTATAAATAAGTTCTCATACATGGCAGCATTAGCACTCAAAAATACTGACTTTAGTATTCAAGATTTTATACTTTTGAATATACTTACAGAAATTCCAACATTTTTACTAAAAAAAATTATAGCTACTGATAAGCACATTAAGTCACTGTGACTATCATTTAAGGAAACAATTATATTTGGAAATAGAAGTTTTAATCAAAACCACATGTGCAAATTTGCTAGCTATTCTTTCCTACTGTGTCCACTGATTGCCACTTGAGTTTTAGCTCTGATATATATTAGGCCTATGTATACTGCATGTATAAATATACAAACCATACTCGTGGTAAAACCAAATCAATCCTGAATTTTGATTTTCTAGGGATTTAGTTCTGGGGTCCATATTTGTGCTAAAGGTCATGCGAGTTATGGGATTGAGTAATAAATATTAACTCAATTTCCTGCTTGCTTCTCTTGTACTAAAGACCTGTTGATAACTGGGCAATACAGAGGCACCTCAGAGCTCTAATATTTCAGTAAGCCATGGTCCCTGCTCACTCATCCTATGCTAACACGCACAACACACTTTAAAATGAACCAGATGTAGAGTGCTCGGCTAGGGGCCTGTGCAGAAACTGCACATAGTGGAGGTTTGCTTCAGGGAGTGCCTGACAGTATTACAAGTGGCCAATTAATTTCCTTACAGTGCTATGCAAAATACTATGAAATACCAGGAAATCAGTTGCTTTTCTCTCCCTGTAATACTGGCAGGGGTGTAACTGGACACAACACATTATGTTTTATGAAATACGGCTTTAATAAAAAAACATGACAACGTAACAGCAGAGGTCAGTAAGGTCACCCATGTCATACCGGGGTCATTCAGAATCCACGTCAGGAATTAATGTGGCCCGTGTCACGGAATGGTGTGAGTGAGCACTCGGAGAAGCATGGCAGGATGAAGAGCTTGCAATGTCTTTGTTTACCCACTAATACTTGTAATCTTTTCAAAGCCCCTTAAGTGTTTTCCTAAAAATGCAAATAAAGTCACAAATTGAAACGTGAGAAGAACTCCAGAGACACACCAAGAGGGTAGACTAAAGTAGTCACACTTGACTTCTAGGTGCCTCGTGCTGATTAATTAGCAGAAAAACAAATAAAACCTGATGATTGAGGAACACATAGGTTGCAACTGGAATGAAACAGAGGGCATTCCTATTTTGAAAAAACAAAACGGGGATTTATGCTCTTAAGTGATAGAATTTTTGAAACAATTTTTATTTGTATTCTTTTTGAAAAAAACCTTCTCTTTTATTTTGTCTCCATTTTATCTTTCCTGTGTGGCAAGTTTTCAATAAGGAATAAATTCTTCCCTTCTAGGTTTTGCAGAATGTCCTTCCTTACTTTTTTTTATGCGTCTTTTAATTTTTCCCAGCTTTGTTGAAGTATAATTGACAAAAAATTGTACGCATTTCAAGTATACAACGTGGTATTTTGATATAAGTACACACTGTGTAATGAGTCCCACAATCGAATGTATTAGCATATCATCTGACATACCGTATACCGTGTGTGTGTGTGTGTGTGTGTGTGTTAACACTAAAATTGATACCCTTTAGCAAATTTCAAGTATTTGCAACAGCATAGATGAACTTAGAGGGCATTATGCTAAGTGAAATAAGCCAGGCACAGAAAGACACATAATGCATGATCTCATGAATCTGTGGAACCTAAAAACGTTTAACTTAGAGAAAGAGCATAGAATGATAATTGGCAGGTACTTAGGGGCAGGAGAAAAGGGATGTTGTTGGGCACAGGCTTTCAGTTAAACAATGAATAAATTCTAAAGAGCTAACATGGAGCATGGTTAATATAGTGAATAATGATGTGTTAGATGCTTCATGGGTTTAAAGATAGTGTTCATTCCTGCTTCCTATTCACAGGGGTTAGATAGTCTCTTGAACAGCACACAAACACACACGCACACACACACGCACACACCATTTGCTCCCTTATCTTTACTTGACACACACCATTTGCTCCCTTATCTTTACTTGACATTGATTTGGAAAGCACTAGACATATTGTTTGCTCTTATGTGTTCTATAAAATAAACCAAGTGAGATTTCTTAAATTGTATTGACTAACATGAGGGCCTCCACTCTTAAAGGTAAGCTGCTAAGTCTGACATCCAAGATGCTCAGGATGGAGCCCTTAGGTGTTTCCAGAGTTGACTCTCATCACCTGGCAGATCATGTACCTGGGTCATCTGCACCGTAGCTCCTCCACCACTCCTTCCCCTGTTTTGGTACAGTCGGTCTGGAAAGCCTTGATTCCGTCTGCCACAATACTCCTATGAAGCTTGCGCTTCTCAGGAGCTCCAGACTAATACCTCCAACTGCACACCTCATGTGCCAAGACACCTCACCCTTGATGAAAATTGTAACCTTCCCCCCAAATCTGAGTGCACTTATCCCATTCTCTGGTCCCTTACATTAGTCCCCATGATCTGGCCCTGCCTCTTCCTACAGGGGCCCTCCCTGCCACTTGTCCAGCCATTCTACCCTCAGGCCTGCTGGCATTCTGGATGTTCTTAGACTGCGTCCCTTGCTAGAAATGTCTGTGCTTCTGCCAGGGAATTTGCCCCTCCTCAAAGTCCATGTGATGGGAAATGAGTGTCTGTCTATCCCACTCTCCTCCAGGACTTCCTTAGCCTCTTCTTGATGAGTGGACTGAGCTTCCAACTCTACTTCGTGTCTCACCTGGGACACAGCATGCCTTTGTTTGCATGGAAAGCGATCGCTGCAAGAGCAGACCATGTCTTATTCGTCTTTGTACCTCAGTATCTAACCCAGTGCAGTCACTTACTTAGAAGATAATCCAACAGGATACATGCAGTCTTTCTTTCACCCTGTAATCTAAATTAATCTTTCCTTTAACTAGGCTCAAAGATGTAAGTCTGAGATCCTTAATATTCTCTGCACAACTGCCTTATATTAGACTTTACTGCATGCATGTTGGCTAAGAGAATATCAAACTCTTGTAACAAAACTTAGCATAATATGTTGCATCTAGGAAGCACTCATCTGCAAAATGGTGGACTAAATAACAAGCACTGCATCAAACCATGGTTTTGTATATTAAAGAGAATAAAAATTGAAAAAACACATCTTGTAAATGTATTATAAACATTGATTAGTGATTAAATACTTAATTATTTAATTCATTAATGATTAAACTGCTAATTCATACTAAAATGCTTTATGAATTATCTTTATGATAGGATGTTATTACAGTGCTCCCAGAATTTATTTGGAAAATACTATTTGTTTTCAAATAGAAAACTTGAAGCTACCTATCATCATTCATCCAAAAGTTCTGAGTTTCTGTTAAGTGCCAGGATCTCTGCCAGACACTGGGAAACAGCAGTGAATAATTTAGACTCAGACCTTCTCCTAGGTCCAGGGAGACTGATTAGAAAACCAGGACATTAAAAGAGCATGTAGACTGATTAATGAAAGCAGAAAAAGCAGTCTGAACCTAGCCTTGGGTGGTCAGGGTAGGCATCGTCCAAGTAGAAGTGGCATTAAATCCTTGAAATATAACAGGAAAATATCTTACTCTTGGGGAAAAAAAGCCAACTTTGAAGAAGTCCTAATCTCCAAGGTGACTGGGCCAACCTACATAAGCTTCGGTGTGACTTCACAGCCCTTAAAGTAAGTCTAATCACAGCAAACACGCAACAACAAATTAACTCCTCATGTATGAGCCTGCTTGACTTCAGACTTTTTTTGGGTGAGTTTTTGTAGCACAGTTACCTTTATACTTTGAAGAAACTAAAGGAAAAAAATCATATTTAAGAAATGCCATCTTCAATAAAATAGTATTAACATTTAAATCATTAGGGGATAAACGCCATGTATTTTTGCATGCATTATTTCACCTGAATATTACAGCTCCATTTTACCATTTCAAAAGTACCCTTTTCTAAGACATAGGCCTTTCCAATCCCAAAGCCAACACCTTTAGTTTGCATACTATGCTATCTCCTTCCAGTGAATGGGAATTGTGACTTGCCCCCTCTCATTAAATGCACACTCAAGAATCAATAGTGCTAACAAAAAAGGTCAAGATGTTTAAACATACATTTAACATTTAAAGAGAATATTAAAACAAAGCCTAAAATTTTTAAGACTTAAAATTTATAATTGGTTAACTCGATTTACATAGTCTTAATCTCAAATGTTTGCAATAAAAAACTCAAATACATATTACCTAGATGCAATTAAAGTTTGAAAACTTTAGCTATGTTGATCCAGAAAGCAAAGAGGATTCAAGCTATGAAAACAGAAGGAAAGGGTATTAACACAGGTAATGGTAAGTCCAGGGAGAGGAGGAAAATGTTGAAAAGGAAGACAGACTTCCTTTCATTTTCCAGTAAGATTTCACACACTCTAAGCAAAGAGTAAGTGATATGTGCCTTCTATAAATATTAATCTTAAAATTTATCATGTTGCTTTGGTCATAGGTCTATGCTTATTTTTGCATTATCTGAAGGTGATGAACCCTTTATTCAGGTTTGCTAATGTTTCATGTGTCCATTTATAAACTCTCTAAGTCCTAAAAGAGCATCTTTTAAAATGACTAGACAATGCTTCTTTCCAAGCCTTTCCAAGGCTAATTTAAAAAATGAAACTCATCATTTCTTCCTCAGAATGTTTCTCCTTGCAATTGGGCTAAACATGGTAGCCCACATTGCTGTCACACAGACCCGTGCTTGGGTCTACAAGCAGTCCTCATTCCTTTTCCTGATGGCATAGTAGTCCATTTGCAATTGTGGCATGGTTTTATTGCTCCCCATTAACGAACATTGGAGAAAATTCCAGTCTTTTGTTATAAATATGCTGCACCAAATACCTGTGTGCATGTTTCATATATTTTTGGCAATGGATTTTTGGATGTAGTCTCAGAATGGTGATGGGTAGGTCAAACTATACATGTTTGGAAGAAATAACCTCTGAAACATATTATTAAATGGAAAAACAAGGTGAAGGAAAACATTGTAGTATAAAACTATCCATCTAAGAAAGGAAATAATAAAAATACACACATAGACATATTTTCTTATGTTAACATAGTTCATAAATTATGTTTTTCTATAGTAAACCTAAAATACAAATAAATATTTTCTTACATTAACATAAACATTTTTATACTCAACATAAAATAATGAAAGGATAAAAAATTAATAACTACCTTGAAAGGTAGAGAAACAAGCGAAGGAAACAGGGAAAAAAGCCAGATGTCTCTGAATGTACCTTGTTTTGTAAATTTGACTTTAGAATCATTTTCATTTAATATTTTGTATAATTATGAAAATGGGAAGCAAAATTGGGTATCAATTTGGTTGTACAACTGCTCAGAAAGAATTTTTTTTTTTTTTTTTTTTTGAGATGGAGTCTCGCTCTGTTGCCCAGGCTGGAGTGCAGTGGCACAATCTTGGCTCACTGCAACCTCTGCCTCCCGGGTTCAAGTGATTCTCCTGCCTCAGCCTCCCAAGTAGACGCGATTACAGGTGCCTGCCACCACACCCAGCTAATTTTTTTTTTTGGATTTTTAGTAGAGATGGGGTTTCACCATGTTGGCCAGGCTGGTCTCGAACTCCTGACCTCAGGTGATCCTCCCATCTCAGCCTCCTAAAGTGCTAGGATTACCGGGGTGAGCCACTGCGCCCAGCCCAGAAAGAAATTTGATTGACTATTCATTCCTAGTGAGATATTCCCTAGGAACCAGGAAAAAAATTTTTACCTGTTTTCAGAAAACACTGCCACTGGTAGTATTTATAGTGTAATTTTGAGACTGTTGAGTGTACTTCTTTGGATAAAAGAGATGAAAAACGATAGTGATTTCTTCGATAGAGGGGATGTTCAGTGTGAGTGAACCTTGGTCTATTGATGAAGTTAAGAAAAGCATCTGTGGTTCTGAATTTGAATTGAAGCATCAGTATGAACTTATAAAGTATTTTATCTTAGAAACATTTCGTAGCTCAGCTAACTGATAAGCCATAGAAAATCAAGACCAACTAAGTAGCAAAGATTACCCTTCTGTTTTCAAATGAGGTCTTTAAATAGGAAATCAGAGTTCCTTGTGTACACAACTAAGAATAACAAGATCTAAGACAGGTATATAAATGCACATACACACACACACACACACACACAATATAAAGACAAAAACAGGGATATAAGAGATATTTGTAAAATACCAGGAGAGAATATTCTTACCAATTATATGTCAATAATAGTTGAAGAAATTATCATTTACCAAAATTGACTCAGGTTATAAAAAAAACTTTACTAGATTTTCAAAAAATACATTTTGTGTAGTCAAAACACAGCTATTTAATTCAAAACTATAAGGATGTAACTTAAAATATAGATAATTAACCTCCACATGGTTAAAATTGTGTGTAATTTTTATGCTTCTTCTTGCTTAGAAGCATTTTTAAATTCTTAAGTATACACGCATATATGCAGTCAAAAATTAGTAAACCATTAGACATCGACTTTTTACAAATTTTGAAATATACAATACATTATTATTAACTGTGCTCATCAGGCAATTAATAAAAATTGAAAAATAGTAAAACAAAATAACACAAGTTATTTTTAAAAACCCATTTTTAGGATAGATTTTGTTCCTTAACTTTCTTAGCTTACATTAATGGTAATTCTTTTTTAATTTAATTTTTTTATTAAAGTTTTAAGGTACATGTGCACAATGTGCGGGTTTGTTACATATGTATACATGTGCCATGTTGGTGTGCTGCACCCATCAACTCGTCATTTAACATTAGGTATATCTCCTAATGCTGCCCCTCCCCGCTCCCCCAACCCCACAATAGGCCCTGGTGTGTGATGTTCCCCTTCCTGTGTCCGTGTGTCCTCATGGTTCAATTCCCACCTATGAGTGAGAACATGCAGTGTTTGGTTTTTTATCCTTGCGATAGTTTGCTGAGAATGATGGTTTCCAGCTTCATCCATGTCCCTACAAAGGACATGAACTCATCATTTTTGATGGCTGCATAGTATTCCATGGTGTATATGTGCCACATTTTCTTAATCCAGCCTATCATTGTTGGACATTTGGGTTGGTTCCAAGTCTTTGCTATTGTGAATAGTGCCGAAATAAACATACCTGTGCATATGTCTTTATAGCAGCATGATTGATAATCCTTTATCAATCATGCTGCTATCCCATGATTGATAATCTTTATCAATCATGCTGCTATCCCATGTAATGGGATGGCTGGGTCAAATGGTATTTCTAGTTCTAGATCCCTGAGGAATTGCCACACTGACTTCCACAATGGTTGAACTAGTTTACAGTCCCACCAACAGTGTAAAAGTGTTCCTATTTCTCCACATCCTCTCCAGCACCTGTTGTTTCCCGACTTTTTAATGATCGCCATTCTAACTGGTGTGAGATGGTATCTCATTGTGGTTTTGATTTGCATTTCCCTGACGGCCAGTGATGATGAACATTTTGTCACATGTCTTTTGGCTGCATAAATGTCTATTAATGGTAATTCTATGGTTCTGCTCACGAGAGCCTATTCCTGAGAATGACTCGATTTAACTTCTCCTGGAGACTCAAGTGTACTTAAGGTACTATCTGACAAGATTGCCCCACTTCACCCGGAAGATCCGCTTCCCTTTTGGCTTCGGTACCTAGAACACCTCACACAGCCTGCCCTCCCTCTTGCAGGTCTCCCTCCTCTTGTGACTCCTCACCAGTGTGTTCTGCTCCCCCTAAGCTGGAGAAGACACACTCTTCCACCTCTGCTCTCCCTTAGCAATGGGATCCTAGCCCAGTTGGCTCACTTGTCCAAACGTCAATTGCTTCAAAAGAGACAGTAACCTGGGGTGAAGCTTAAAGATGGAGTTTTCTATAAAGCAACTAGCTGCCTTCCTGGCCCAAAGCAGATACTGAATACATTGTAGTTAATTTCATTGTTGGCTACAAAGGGGCATGGAAGAGCGTTTAGCACAGCTCCTCTGACCAGTCTCCCACTGAGCTAAGTGTCACAGAGACTCAAGTGTAAAAGTCACCGAAAAATATCGAAGCTGGAGGGGACACAGCTTTTCTTAGCACAATGGTGGAACTTCACCCCTTTGAAAGCCAGCAATGCATGCATGGATTGCCATCCAGTGTAAGTGTGTGTATATGCCTGTGTGTATAAGTACATTATTTATGACCAAGCATTGAGCTACAATTCCCGTCATCTTTTGCCTGGAATAGAGGAGAACGTTGGGGGCCAATGATAAGTTTAGCCCACCCGCATTAAAAACATTTGACCCTGTCACAGTATCACCCAAATAAAACAACAGGAAAGGCCAGGCCCTTGCCTGCCATGTCTCTGGAGCTCCAGCCAAACTGAGAGTGGTAACACAGTGATAAAAAATTGACAGCACACAACTCAGTAATGATTGTTCAGAGAAAACATCCCTTTCATAATAATCTTATTAGGGGAAGAAAGTATTTTTTCGTCTCTCCTTTGTGAGGAGCAGTTTATTTTTATGGGTAGCGAAAGGAAATAAATTTTCCTAAAATGGTTCCTTGGTGGATCAGGGTCCACACAGCTCATTCTGCGTTTATAGATAAGCAAAAGGTCAATTGAATGTTACGTCGTTTATATTGCTGCGTGCTTAGACATTGCAGAGTGCAGCGTGGGGAGAGAGCTGGCTGTCTACTTCAACTCTTCTTCCAGCTATCTTCCCAGACTCGATTGAGGGCAGATTTCTGTGCCAGAGGCTGTCAGAGAAAACACCTATCAATCACCTGTCATTAGGCATTTGTTTTGCTGGTGGAATTTAATTCACTGTAGGAGATTAGAATGTGTTGCTTTTGTCACCATGCAAAATATACAGATAATTTTTCGGGCACACACTTGACGGGTTCCAAAGGAGTGGCATATGTGCCTGTGAAGGATGTCTTGGTCCTGCGCTGCTGAGGCCATGTCAACAGTTCCTTAAACTTTAAGCAGGGACTTGTTGGGAGACAATGGAGAGAACTGAGGTCTACCACCCATTCTAGGGAAGAGACAGAGGGTTGTCAAACTCCGTTCTTCTCCAGACACCCACAGTGTGAAATCACAGTTAGCTGTCATGTAGGGGTCTCCTCGCTTTCCTGACCACGTGGCTCATTTATTTAACAAATATTTAACTAGTAGACAGCATGCACGAGCCTCTATATGCCAGACCCAGAGAGGACCCTGCCCTTAAAATGTCTAATTTCTAATAGAGGCAGGAGGGAGGATTAATTCAATAAGTGTCGAATGTCTTTTGTATGCGCACTTCGAGACTCTAGCAGGAAAAGCAGCAAGAAAGGTCATTAATTCTGAGCAAGCACCTAGGATGGCCCAAGCAATATATGGTAACAGGCATCTGTACATCATTTTTTCATTTTATCTTTATAAATATTATCTCCATTTCTTCAGGTAAGAAAAACAAGACTCAAAGAGATCTTGGCCATAAGAGGCTACATCAGGATCTAAACCTAGATCGTCGTATTTTAAATTCAAGGGTACTTTTTTGTGCCTCATGCCACATTCAAAGTAAAGTGAAAAAAAAACAGGCATCGAATTTCTATGGGATGGGAGGCCGCCAGTGAGAGTTAGGGGGAGGCGGGGTTAGGAGGTAGGTGTGGATGGGGGAGGAGGGGTGGGTGTGCACAGTGGGGAGTGGAAGGGATGTGGTGGGAGGTGGGAGAGGGATGGGGTGAGAGGCAGGGCTGAGGCTGGGCATGCTCAGAGAGTTCAGAGGATGCAGCCGTTAATTTGAGCGCTAAAAAGTCACAGGATATAAAGGCAAACAGGTAGGTTCTGAGGATAAGGAAAGTATAGAGCTGCTCTGTTGGACAGCAGTGACCCTCTCTACACCCAGCTAGTGTTCTTGTTTTGTTTTGTTTTGTTTTGTTTGAGTTGGAGTCTCGCTCTGTCGCACAGGCTGCAGTGCAATGGCACGATGTCGGCTCACTGCAACCTCCGCCTCTCGGGTTCAAGTGATTCTCCTGCCTCAGCCTCCTGAGTAAATGGGATTACAGGCATCCGCCACCACACCAGGCTAATTTTTGTATTTTTAGTAGAGACAGGGTTTCACCATGTTGGCCAGGCTGGTCTCGAACTCCTGACCTCATGATCCGCCCACCTCGGCCTCCCAAACTGCTGGGATTACAGGTGTGAGCCACCGCGCCCAGCCGCCAGTGTTCTTTTAATGTGGCAAAGAAACTAATGAAAGTGAGTACTTCTCTCCCTCCCCCTGAGACAGCCCAGCTCCTGGGAGGAGCACAGGGGTGGCAGGTGCCCCAGAACAGAAGGGCATGGCTGTCAGCTCTGACCAATCCCAGCTCCTGAGCTCTCCCCATGATCCCTGTGCTTGGATCTCCCCACTCCTCCTCCCCGCTCCTCCATGCCCATCTCTCCACCTCCTACCTGGGGCCCCTGCAGCAGCCCCTTGCCTCTCTGCCCCTCACACTTTGTTCACCTCTCCCCAGGTGACCTTCCAAACTCTCTTCAGTCCTGACCTCTCCCTCCCGACCTTCTGAAATGTCAACTCTGACTATGAGTCACTGCTGTGAGTACTCCTCCTGTTTCCCCAGCTTAGTTCAAATCCAAATTTCATATCACCTGGACTACAGTGGTCTCTTACTAGCTTCTCCTGGTTCACTCTTCAAGCCCATGCAAGGGTGTTGAAACTGTGTCTATATGCATTGTGCATTTCCCTTAGTGTTCTGTGAGGTCTTCTAGAGAGAGACCTGGTGTGGTTCATATTTGCAATCCAAGCATCTAGCACTCTAAGCTCTCAATGATGCCTTGAGATGAATAATTTGTCCTGTGCCCTCAGCCTGTCCTGCACACAGCTGCAAATTCATTTTTTAACACCCTGCTATAAAATCCAATGGCTACCCATTGCAGAGAGTTTAGAGCTTAAATTCCATAGCCTTCCATTTGTAGACACTCACAAACTGTTCCTGGTGAACCCTTCCAGTCCTGTCTTCTACAACTTTCCAAAAGTAATTTTTATTCCAGCAAATTCTGTACCACCCCTGCCCCATCATACTTCTACTTTCTTTTTTCTTTTTTTTTTTTTTTGAGATGGAGTCCTGTTCTGTCACCCAGGCTGGAATGCAGTGGCTCGATCTCGGCTCACTGCAACCTCTGCCTCCTGGGTTCAAGCCATTCTCCTGCCTCAGTCTCCTGGGTAGCTGGGACTACAAGCACGCATCACCATGCCCAGCTAATTTTTGTATTTTTAGTAGAGGCAGGGTTTCACCATGTTGGCCAGGCTGGTCTTGAACTCCCAACCTCAGGTGATCCTCCCGCCTCGGCCTTCCAAAGTGCTGGGATTACAGGCGTGCGCCACTGCGCCCGGCCCATACCTCTCCTTTCTTGCCTGCCTTTACTGTGCCCGCTCCTCTTTTCTTCGTAATTCAGTTTGTACCTCATTCCCAAGTCCTTTATAGATTCCCGTAGCCTCAAGTCATCGCTCCCCTTCCTGCACTCTGCGGCCATTGAGGTCTAACACACACACACATCTTTCACCAGTTGCCTTTTCCCTTAAAGCATCCTTGATGGGGCTCAGGCTTTTCTCTGTCATTAGACTGTAAACACTCGGGAGGACCAGGCCCCTGTTCCACATGATCTTTGCATTTCCAGTGTGTTCTGCAGAATGCTGAATAAAGCTGTTATTCTATTATCACCTCCCAGAACTTAGAATCATTCAAAATGCACCCTTTCTTTCTTGCATGAGTCAGAGTCTGATCATTATTCAACAAACACCACAATGCAAGTCAACTCAGATACAGGAAGCCAAGCTTTTGTGAGGCTGCTTCTGAGCTGGCCATGTCTCCAGGGCACATACCTGCTCTGACTAGCAAACTTTGCTGGTGTATGGCATTGCAACAGCAGGGTCAGTCAGGGACTGTAATTCCATTACAGTGCTTGATATCTATGGTGGGAGCCACTTGTTCTTTTTGAGCAAATTTTTAAAAGTAGCCTTTTTGTCATTGGAAGAAGTTGCTGAGTCGGCAGTTGGTCCACTTTCCATTTATGTCATTTCACTTCATATTAAAACTCATTTTATACTTTTGATACACGATGTCCCAGATAGTAAGTGGTCTATGCTAGAACATGCTGCCTGATGGATGGTACACTGACTTTCTCAGGTTAATTAAATATCTACCTCGAGGGATTAGAGCCAAGCAGCCACTGAAGCTTGAAATCCTACCCACCTGCTTCTGCATACTTTATGCACCTGAATGGCCAGACTGAAATGCCTCAAAGAAAGAAGGCTGTTGTAAAAAGAGGTTACATTACCTGCGCATCCAGTGGAATGGATTTTCATCATGCTGAAAATCTTAAGCTGGGCAAGACCTTAGGATCCCTGCAAGGGGAGAAAGGTGAATGGGAAGTTCCACTGACTTTGCAAACTAATCTCTTCCCTGAACACTGATACTAGGGCAAACTCTCTGCTTCTTAACTATTTTAAAAAGAAATCCAGGAATTATGAAAGAGAATGGAATTTCAATCTCAGCCTCTTTTAACTCTTTAGACACCTGCATTATTCCTCCCAGACAATAACCTTGTGTTTTAGGGTCTCACACTAGTATCAGGTGTTCTTAAGTCCAAGATTTCCAGATGCAAATAAAGTGCTGACTAATACTAGTAAATCCGTCATGTTATTGCCCACGTTGCTCTAGCAGTGAGAAGAAGACAGCAGAGAGAGGAAATAGCTGAACATCCAGGGGTCCATGACACTTATGGTCTTCTAAACTGTATACTGGAAGCCTCTCTCTTATAGCCTGCTTTACCTTGGCAGTGGTTCATCCCTGCAATATCCTAATCTTAAAAAAAAAAACAAACCCTGCACATAAAACCTTCAAAGCTGGTCATCTCTTGGTTGAAGAAGAATATGACACTTCTGGGAGTGCATTTTCAAACATATACATTATTCTTTTGTCTGTGCTCTACACCACTTGGTGTGTTGTGTAATCATGGCTTAATCGCTCTGAGTTTACAACATCTTGAGCTCAGGAATTACATCTAAAAGCATGTTGTACCCTTGGTTTAGTCTAGTGTTTGATACACAGTACGTCTTCAATACCTATTTTTTTAATGCACTAATGGATTGATTTTGTGTGTGTTTTTTTGAGACAAAGTCTCACTGTTGCCCAGGCTGGAGTGCAGTGGCGTGATCTCGGCTCACGGCAACCTCCACCTCCCAGGTTCAAGCGATTCTCCTGCCTCAGCCTCCCGAATAGCTAGGATTACAGTCACCTGCCACCATGCCCAGCTAATTTTTGTATTTTTAGTAGAGACGGGGTTTCACCATGTTGGCCAGGCTGGTCTCAATCTCCTGACCTCAAGTGATCCACCCGCCTTGGCCTCCCAAAGTGCTGGGATTACAGGCGTGAGCCACCGTGCCCATCCATGGATTGATTTTTATAACTGAATTAGACAGGAGATAATTAGGAGTGAGACTTCAGGTTATTTGATACTTGCTCTTTCGTAATACTGAAGCACAGTGGATATTAGCTTTGAGGAACATGTCAAAGCATTTAAAAGGTTTTCTCAAATTTCTCTGATAAGAATCATTTATGATTTGAAGTATCAATTAGATTAGACCATGTAAAACTGTTGTTTTCATAGATCATAAATAGCCATGTACTGGCAATTTCATACGGTCGAAACTACAATTGAAGAGTTCCATTTTCATGTTTCTAGGACTCTCCCTCCCTAGAGACTTTGAGATAGTGGATCTGGTTTGAGGCCCAGAAATGGATTCTCATTAATAAGATATTTTGGGAAACATCAAATTAGAACATATGTAAGAGTTAGTTATTTTTTAGGATTAATACAGCTGGATTTCTAAGGAATACAATGTTTAGGTCAATATTTTATTACCAGAGTATAAGAAGGGCCAACGTCTCTCCCAAGAGTGGTTGAATGCAGCCAGGACATGGTGAATGCCAGCATGATGACTGGTTGAGTAAATCTGGGTATCTCATGTGGACTCTCTGAGCCTCAGTTCCTTTCCTGCAGAATTGGGACCAGAGAACCCACCTCCAAGGACAGTGAGGATACAGGATACGGACTATAGGCTCAGGGCCTAACATGCAGTGGATGCCCATGAGTAGCTCCAGAAGAGGCCTTGGGATCTGGGCTGCTCATTCTAAATGAGCCCCTGCGGCTGACCCAAGATTACTCACAGACCCTTGCTGGGAGCCCACAGTAAGTGCCTTCCTACCCCACAGTTGTATCTACTGCACCCGTCAATGTCTACTCCCCCTGTTATGCCCTGCCTACCCTTCCCCTGGGCTGCCTCTCTTAGTAACTGCCCCATTTTAACTCTGTCCTTTGGCTCCCACTGTTCATCTGCCCCCACTTCTACCCTCAAACTCTCTTTCTGCTGATAGGTTAAGATTCTGTTTTGCGTGCTTTTCTGTTTTAATCTTGGCATCCATCCAAGGGCACGGCTTTTGGATTTTCTTCTCTGGGTTCCTGTACCACAACCTTGGGTTATGGAGGGCTCCCTATTTGGATCCACTGGCCTTGCTTGCTAAGTCTGTGATATGGCTTGGATGTTTGTACCCTCCAAATCTCATGTTGAAATCTGACCTCCAATGTTGGAGGTGGGCCTGGTGGGAGGTGTTTGAGTCATGGAAGCTGATCCTCCTGAATGTCTTGGTGGTATCCTTGCTGTAATGAGTGAGTTCTCACTCTGAGTTCCCACGAGAGCTGGCTGTTTAAAAGGTCCTAGTATTTCCTCCTCTTTCCCTCTTTCTTCCTCTCTTGCCATGTAACAGCTGCTCCCCCTTCAACTTCTGCCATGAGTAAAAGCTTCCTGAGGCCTCGCCAGAGGGCAAGCAGATCCTGGCACCATGCTTGTGTAGCCTGCAGAACTGTGAGCCAAATAAACCTCTTTTCTTTATAAATTACCCAGCTTCACGTATTCCTTTTTTTTTTTTTAGATGGAGTCTTGCTCTGTCTCCCAGGCTGGAGTGCAATGGCATGGTGCAATCTCGGGTCACTGCAACCTCTGCCTCCCGGGTTCAAGCAATTCTTCTGCCTCAGCCTCCTGAGTAGCTGTCACTACAGGCACCTGCCACCGCACCCAGCTAATTTTCGTATTTTTTAGTAGAGACAAGGTTTCGCCATGTTGGCCAGGCTAGTCCCAAACTCCTGACCTCAGGTGATCCACCTGCATCAGCCTCCCAAAGTGCTGGGATTACAGGCATGAGCCACCGTGCCCAGCCTCAGGTATTCTAGGAACACAAAATGGACAGACACCAGCTGCCTATTGCCTTATTCTCCTTCTCCTGGTTCAGGTAGGGACATCTTCCATGGGCTATGATTTTCCAAATAGATGACACTGTGGTAACCGAGCCTGTCGGTAGGATGCCAACCCCAAGAAGCTCTTTGAACTTAAATGGGAGAGAGGAGAGAGAGGCAAACCTCCAGGCTATGACATAGCAAAGGTGAAACTCGAAAGAAAAAGCTTTTAGTAGGAGATCCTCCTTGAGAGCTACTAGGGCTTACTTACTCACTTAAGATAACCCCTCCCAAGAACAGGAAGATATAGTTAGAGCCATTTCCAACCCTGGTTCCTGTGTATGTGGCTCCTTCCCAAAGATCCACATGCATGGACATGGGGAGATGATAAGAGCAGTACAGTGCTACTTTTAAGATTTACACTGCCTCGGTACTTAGGCTGGCATCCCCATGTACCAGCTGCATGAGCTTGGGCAAGCAAATTCACTACTCTGATCCACTCTGGACTTCAATAATTAGTGACTCCCCCATCCGTCTGAAAGATGGGAATAATGGCCATCCTCATCTTGCAACATTATTGTAGGTGTTAAATAATGTCATAGACATAAGCTACTTAGAACAATGCCTGGCATACAGGAAGCACTCAATAAATATTAATGTATTATTATCACTCAAATCTCTATAATTGCCAATTAATCTTTTCATATTTTTATACATCAAAATGATAAAAGCTAGAAAAAAAGTGAATCTCCATGAAATCTCAGGATTCCTGTGGGTGACACTCTGGAGGGTCAGATATGGGACCTTGGTGAGACCTAATAGACTAGACTAATTCTCCTTGTCTTGATTTCCCCTCCAGTAAAGGGAATAATAATAATCCATTGTGAAGTTATAAAATAAGATTGGAAAAACCTAGCCCCAAGAAGGTAACCAAACCCTGTTAATCCTCTCTCTTTTTCCCCAAGCTGGCATGTTCCCTGTGAAGGCCAACGTGGTATCGTCTCTCTCTCTCCCTCTCTGGTGCCCTTGAGACCTTCTTGCTGCAATCATCAGTGATTGTCCCTCGGTATCTTTGCTTCTCCTGCACTGCTGAACTAGGTCCAATCATGCTCTTTGTCCTCATGAGGCCCGCCACCACTGTCACTTGAGGCAGCATGGCCTTCATCACAGCTGGGGCTCTGAAGCTGCTGTTGCTTGGTTAGCAATAGTCTTTCTCCCCACCATTGCAGTTCTAATCACTTTCTCCACCAAGGTGACCATGTACTTGGTGCTTCCTATACAAATCTCCAAATCCATCTTTATTAAGTGTGTTTTCCCAGTATCTTACCATCTGTCCTCTCTGGGGGCTCATGCCTTAGAGCTGAGAAATAGACCCTCCTGGGTGGTGGCTCTCAGCGTGGCAGTACCACACATCCTCAACTGTGCCTTCAACTTCCATAGTATAGTTTCCCCTGGGTATCCAGGTGAGGTCAAGGGCAGCCTGTCCTTCTTTATTCATTCAAGCTTCTTAATTGAAGGGCCAATCTCTAGTTCTCACATGCACATTTATTTTCCTTTCCAGAAGGCTGCTTGCCAACAGCCTGGCCATGACAGCTTTCTTAGGGTGACATCCAAAGAGCTTGCTACCTTAAGATGGGGCAATCAAATTTAATATCAAGATCTGTATTTACAACTCACCAAAGCTATGTAATCATGGTACTATTTCTAAACGAAAATTGTTTTCTCTCAAGTTACAAATTGTCCCTACATCTTACCAGGTATGCAAGTCTGTGACCATGAAATCTCTATACTACATCTACCTTTACTGATGGCTCAATAATAATTTTGGCACAGGCCATGAAGTTTGGGCTCCAATGAACCAGGGTCCAAATTGTAGATATTTGGGGGAGTTTCTTGATGTTTCTGAGTCTCCGTTTTCTCTTAATGGGGAAATAATACCTGGTTCCTGGGATTGTGTTGAGGATGATTGAGGGAGACAATGGTTTCAAAGGGCTTTGGGCCATGCCTGGCACATGGTAGGTGTTGAGTAAGTGGTACTTAATTTGTCCTTTCTTCTCCAGCAGTGAATTAGATGGTGTTCATATAATGCCAAAGGAGCTTGCTACTTTAGTTTGTCCACACTCCAATAATTTACTACCAATCAGTAACAAAAGGAAAAGTCATTGCTGGGGCTTAATACAGCTTATTCAGAATACGGTCATTTAAGTGTTGCCTGGTTGTGGTTATTGCATTAAGAGCAATAATTAGTGACTCCCACATTTGGTGGAAATAGGAAGTGAAGAGATAGCTAAACAAAAAATAAAAGCCTTGCAT